>NC_044033.1:108279808-108588166 GCF_901765095.1 Microcaecilia unicolor
TAATCGGCACTGTACCACGCTGATGATTAACGCACAGTTAACACGTGAGACCTTACCACTGAGTGAATGGGTGGCGGTAAGGTCTCAGACCCAAAATAGATGTGCGCCAATTTTTATTTCGCCGCATGTCCATTTTCGGTAAAAAAGGCCTTTTTTGCAGGCGCGCTGAAAAATGGATCTGTGCGTGTCCAACACACACGCCTACACTAGCACAGACCATTTTTTAGTAAAAGGACCCCTAAATTAGGTGCAGATCTGCCTTACTCTGTAACACTGCATGCAAGTTCCAGGAATGCCCCTCACCTACCCATGCCCCTCCTATGGCCACTAGCAACTATAAAGATGCACTCATAAATTCTAATTATTGCTAATTAGCTCCAGTAATTGTTAGTACCCAATTATCTGCGCTAACTGGCTTGTTATGCATTAAATTGTTTGACAAGACATTAAGGGCACACAAATTGGGCGCACACCCAAATCTGCGTACAATTTGAATGCCACATATAGAATTAGGGGGAAAATGTCTTCTTTGTATTCCATTTGTATATAATCTGTTGTGTTGATAGTCAGCCTGCTGAAACCATGGTTTTAGAAGTGCTAACCACTGCGGGCAGATTTAGGACCTAATATTCGCCACCGGCAGCTCTGGATTAACCATTAAGCAAAAGAAGTACATGCTTAGGGCACCAAGGGAATGGGACACCACAGAGTTTCTTCTCCTAGCTATCATGCCCATAACTCTTTCACTGTCGTCTGCCACACTCATTATCCAACATGAATTTCAGTGTTTTTCTAATCACTATAAATATAAATGATGTTTTGTTTCATGCAATAATGATAATTCTCACCTCTTATAGAGTCTAGGGGCCCTGTTTACTAAGCTGCTCTATAGGTGCGCTAGGATTTTTAGCATGCGTTAATGCTAGAGACACCCATAGGAATATAAGGGTGTCTAGTGTTAGCGCGTGCTAAAAACACTAGCACATCTTAGTAAACAGGGCCCTTAATGTCTTGTCAGTTAAGCAATGGAAGGGCCGAGGGGCACCATTGTTGGGCTGTGCTTAGGGCATCAGTTGGCTTTAATCCAGCTCTGACCACCGGACCATATCAAGCTACAGATGTTGAATATCTGGGTCTTCAGAGGGCTCCAGAAGTTATCCAAGTATTGATGATATCCAGTGCCGATGCCCAGATAGATATCTGGGAGAATCAGGACAGCTTTTTATTTAATAACAGCATTTATATCCCGCCTTATCACGAGGTTCAAGGTGGGTCACAACCATAAAAGAAGACTGTACAATCCAAAAGAACAATTAAAAAAAAACCATAAAATTCTACAAATATGCTGAAAAAGCCAAGCTTTTCTAAAACACATATAGTGTGTAATATTTCTAATAGCAGAAGAAAGATTGTTCCAAAGTTCAGGAGCTGATCCAAATAATGTACTCTTTTTAGTGCTACTCAACCAACAGCTTGTGAGTGGTGGGAGCTCCAGCAATAACTCTCCTCAAGATTGTAAATATCGAGATGGCTTATAAACAGTAACCAGTGTCCAGGACATATACCATACGAAATTTTGATAAAAAAAGGTCAAAAGTTTAAATTCAATTCTCGCTCTAATTGGCAACCAAGGTAACTCAAGTAAGAAAGGAATCTCATGGTCAAATTTGTGTCCCTTTAAAATTAATTTAACAGATACACTTTGGAAAACTTGAAGTCTTTGCAGTTGTTTAGTTAGTTAACCCAAGAGAAAAACATTACAGTAATCAAAAGTTGTAAGAATAATTGCCTGAATAATCAATTTGGAAATAATGAGTTTCCAAGAGAAATCGAAGTCTATGCAACAATTTCAATTTGAACATAACCTTTAAGACCAGATGATTTACAGGTGTTTCAGTTGTCAAATTAGAATCTAACCACACTCCCAGAAGCTTTATGAACCAACCATCCTATGACTCTGGATCACCCCAGCACTAACTGGATAGTGTTGTGGTTGTTTCTGCTAATATTTAGCGGCACTCTTCAGTTAAGTGCTGCTCATTATTAGCCGAATATCTAGTCAACGCTGTATAACTGAGCAGAAGTCTCTGCTATATCGACCTGTATATTATTATTAATAAAGAAAAAGCATTTCAAATTACCACTCTCTGTTCTGAAGTGTCCACTAATGCACAGGAAGCTACGTTGCCAATGGACCCTTTCTTGCATTGTGTCTTTCCTATCTCTACATCCAGATTGTATATTTTTCCAGCAATAACCTAGTGAAAGTAAAATTATAAAAGAAAAGAACATATGTAAGACTGGGGGCATTTCAGGCAATTTGTTATTACATATTGGGGACAATTTTGAAAATACAACATACTCACAGACTTTATATGGCAGCCTGACCCCTAGCAGCAGTAACATAAGACTACAGCTAGGGGTCATAGCTGCCATTTTGAACCTGTCACCAACATAGACAGGAGCAACTGGAGATCACTCCTACTCACCTTCCCCCAAACCATCAAGGATCCTTTATGATATGCCCAGGGGAGCCTACAGGAGAGTAGTGGGAGGGAAGGGGCTTAGCTGGCAGCATTAATGTATCTTTGGGGACTGAAGGGTGCAGGAGTATCTTTGTGAGGGGTCCAGGGTGTCTCTGGGGAATGGAAAGGGGAGAGAGGAGCTTCTGTTTTTATCTTACATTGGTATTTATTCTCAGTATATGGATTTTAGCAGTGACATGTCTCAAAGACTGGTCCTTGGTCCCATTTTTTGTAACATTTTTGTAAAACAATTTCCTTGGTACTTGCTCTTGTAATATGCTACCATATAACCACTGATAACATTTTTGTAAGCAATATTGTAGAAGGGTTGTCAGGTAAGGTTTGCCTCTTTGAGGATAATGCCATGTTATGAACTTATGGCAGTGTGTCCGTTGTTTCAAGCTTAGTATTTTTTAACTATTTATATTGAAGAAGAATCATAAGAAAGTTGTAATTGATAAGATACATTAATATAGATATTGATGATTTTAAATGAATGGAAGAATATATTCAAGAAACTTCAGACAGCCCAGAACACTGCAGCTAGACTCATATTCGGTAAAACAAAATATGAAAGTGCAAAACCCCTACGAGAAAAGCTACACTGGCTCCCACTTAAAGAACGCATCACGTTCAAAATATGTACCCTAGTCCACAAAATCATTCACGGAGATGCCCCTGCCTACATGTCAGACCTGATAGATGCTAAAAAATCATCCCGCACATTCCTCAACCTTCACTTTCCTAACTGTAAAGGTCTAAAATACAAACTAATGCATGTGTCAACCTTTTCCTACCTGAGTACACAATTCTGGAACGCGCTGCCGCGCAACTTAAAAACGATCTATGAACTAACTAACTTCCGCAAACTACTGAAGACCCATCTCTTTAACAAGGCATACCACAAAGATCAACAAATGTGAACTCCTCTACATATATCCAGTATTGTCTTATTATATTTGCTTGTTATACTAATATCATACTTTTTCATTATCATGTTACCCAAGATCCTTCCATAATACTAATTATCTTATTATATATTTCCACTATTCATGATGTATTGTAAGCCACATTGAGCCTGCAAAGATGTGGGAAATGTGGGATACAAATGCAATAAAAAAAAAAATAACACCCAAAGAATTAAAAAGGACCGTGACAATTGAAGGCAAGCACTTGTCAACTAACTATTGAGTGCTTGAGTTTCCTGCCTCTGATGGTCCAGAATAAAATGCTTTTTGTAATGATAAGTCCTGATGATAAGAGATTTAAATATTATCCATTTTGTGGCTGAATATTACAAATTAATGGATATTTTTTAAAAACTTAAACATTATTGATTTTACAATAAATAGTTCAAACAATTAATAGGTGCACATTGGTCCTTCTAGGCACCCACTCACATGATATAACCAGAATCATTGTTATTTAGGGGCTACTGGGGACTATTTGGTTGATGGATAATTTTTTTAGCCTACCTTCCCTCCCCCCAAACCTAGTTTCTTTATATATAGATAGCATCAGGCTGTTGAATCAGATATTCCACCTGATACTATCCATATAAGATTTTGAAAAATCTATAGCTAGTGAAGTTATACTTTCAACAATCGCCGGTGAGCATATAGGAGGGAATTCAATAAACAGCACCAAAAAATATTCAGTGCTAAGGGGGAGATTCTATATATGGCACCTAAAAAATCGTTGCTGAAGTCAGTGCCAACTAAGCATATTCATAATCGACGCCTAGATTTAGACACAGTATATAGAATCCCAGCTCCTAAAACTACACACATCCATCTACACCAACAAAAATGTGGCATAAATCCCAGTGCATAGGTTTAGGCGCAGAGGGCCATATTCTATAACTAGGTGTGTAAATTTCAGAACACCCATGAAACGCCCATTTCCCTGCCTGTAACCATGTGGAGGAGTATCCTAGTGGCTAGTGCAGTGGACTTTGATCCTGGGGAACTGGGTTTGATTCCCACTGCAGCTCCTCATGACTCTGGGCAAGTCACTTAACCCTCCGTTGCCCCAGGTACAAATAAGCACCTGTATATACTATGTAAACTGCTTTGAATGTAGTTGCAAAACAGACTACAGAAAGGTGGTATATCAAGTCTCATTCCCTTTCCCTTTTGAACTTCAGTGCACTTTGTTACAGAATATGCTTAGCGAGTTGTGTGTGCAAATTCTATTCAGTGCCAATTAGTGCTCTTTATTGCTTGTTAAGTACTGTTATCAGCGCTCATTAGGTTGTTAAGCTTGTTAAGTTACGCACATTGTTAGAGAATCCACGACAATTCCGGCATGGATTTCTAGGCACACTATATAGAATCCAGCAAAAAATGCTATCCTATAAAGGGCACACCTTATATAGAATAGGGTTAGGGTTTGAACGCTGGATTTACACCTGCTAAAACCAGGTGTAAATGCCAGCGCCCAAGTTAGGTGTGTTAGGTCAAATTTGTATTACCCCAACAAGCCCTTGGCTGCACCCCCTTTTCAGATACATGCTAGAACATTTGGGTGCTCCGTCTTAAAGAATAGCGTGCAGGCAGATAGATGCATGGGCAACTTCTAATTAAAGCTAATTAACTTCAATAATTGGTTGTTAGCACAAAATTATTGCTAGTTTAGGGCTCATTAATCAATTAAGTTGCGCATGCATCTTGGGCGTGCACCCAAATTTCAGTGCGCAACTTTGGGTGCAATATATAGAATATGGGGGATAGTGTCTTTTGAATATTGGCCCACATGTTTCTAGGGAAATTACCTATTTTTGATGAATGTGTATAGGGCCAGATATATTTGGAGCTTAAAAAAATCTATGTGGAAAACATTTCCACCTAAGCATATTACTGGTGCCTAGATTTAGGCGCGGTATATAGAATACGCTTAGGTGATATCCTAGCACCTAAAACTATGAACATCCATTTACACCAATGAAAACATGGTGTAAATCCCGGCGTATAGATTTAGGCACAGAAGGCCATATTCTATAAGAACATGCATAAATTTTGGAACACCCATAACATCCATTTCCCCCCCCATAACCATGCCCCTTTTTGCCTGCGCACATTAAAATTTAGGTGCAGTGCATTACAGAATACGCTTAGGGAGTTGTGAGCATAAATTCTAATTATTGCCCATTAGTGCTCATTATTGCTTGTTAAGTGCTGTTATCAACGCTGATTGACTTGTTAAGCCAATTAAGTTACGTGTGTTGTATAGAATATGCGTGGATTTCAGTGTGGGCCGCTAGGCGTGCTATCTAGAATCTGGGGGATAGTTCTGTAAAATTATTATTAAGTGAATTTCTTACCACAGAAAGGATATGAAATGTATTAGGTAGACAAAGCCTATAGGGGCCCTTTTACTAAAGACCATTAAGCGCTAACACGTAGTTAGCATACCACACAAGGCTTACCTCAAAATGCATTAAAACACTTTGTGGTAATTTGACTGTTAGTGTGCTGCTAATTGCGTGTAATTATTTTTTTTGTAATTTTGGGGGGAAGGAAATGGGCGTGGAAGCATTATTCAGCTAGAACATTCTGATTAGCTTGCATCCAACTGAATAATGCAGACTTAGGGCCTCTTTTACCAAACCACACTAGCAATTCTTGGCACGGCAATGCTGACAAAGCCCATTAAGAATGGCTTTGTGAGCATTATCGAGCAGGAATCGCTGGCACAGTTTGGTAAAAGAGGTTCTTCATGTGGGAGAACTTTGCGCCTTCTAAATAGGAGGCAGTAAGTGCTCCCATGATATTTTTTTGCAAATCCTGCATGCTAATGGAAGAGATATTGTGGGACTTTCAAAAAACAATTATTTATAAAGCCCTACAAACAGCCTCGGACAATCCGGGTTTAACGAGTGTTGTATTAAACCCAGATCTTAATGTGTTTTAGTAAAAGGGCACCATAAAATCCCTGAAAATATGTTCAATGTCTGGGGTATTACAGTACTTGGCAGCTCTTATCCTTTCTGCTCCACTAGATGACACTTTTTATTTTCTTAAAATAATAAAAAAATGGCAGGGCCAGCTGAAGGGATTGGGCACCCTGGGGCAACTTTTGCATTAATGCTCCTCCTCCCCCCCCAACACACAATCTGGTATCTCTCCCTCTGTCAAGTACCCCCTCCTATTGAACCAGGTGAAGTAGTGGCTCAGGGCACTGATGATAAAGTGTGCTAAAATCCCAGTCTGGCATCTATCTCTCTAGGAGATTGAAGTTAGACCGGATTGGGATTTTGGCGCCCTTATCACTGTCAGTTTAGGCCAGTGCCTCACTTGGTTCATAGGCTGAGTCAACCCTGAACAATGGGTTTCTCATTCAGAATATCACTATTCTTTTATACACTTACTTTTATTGAGATTAGATTGTGCAAGCAAGGATTTGTGGTGTGCGTGAAATGTTGTGGAATAGAGCTCTCTGTCTCAAGGTAACAGTAAAAACAAATTATACATATAAAGAATTGTTTAGAAAGAGAACTATTGAAAAGGTCATTGTTGAGCAGGAAACAGAAGCAAAAATGAGATGCAAGAGTGGTAATGTTACTGTACCTTTGTTTCTTTTGCTATAACTTTCACGACTTTGAAGAGAAATTCATACTCCGACTTCTCATTAAATAGATTCACTGCGTAACTGGCAACAGTCTGCACATCAGGGAGGCTTGAATCGATTTTTTCTGAATCTCCGACAAGGGAATCTGCAGAAGAGAAGAGGACAGAGGAAAAGAGTATGACACTAAGACACAGCCAGAAATTTGCCATGGCTTCAGTAATAAATGCGCTGCGCTACTATCCAATTGTGATGGAAAAGGAGTGGAGATTAACACGGATTATTGTGCGGCTTAAATACTCTATGAAGATGTTTAGTAGCCAAAGCAAACATCTAATAACTAAACTGAAATCTGGTTGGAAAATTGAGCATTGCACAGTACTGTTGACAGAGGTGGTATGTTTGTAGAAAGTATTGTAATAATTACAGAACTTTTTAAATCATGGACATTTTTAAAAATTAAAAATACATTAAAAGATAACAATAGCCGCATTGAGCCTGCCATGAGTGGGAAAGCGCGGGGTACAAATGTAACAAAAAAAAATATCTGTTAGTTTATGATATAGCATATGCTGTCATGCAGAAACATTGCCAACAATGGACTGTAGATACTTAGCATTTAAGTGTTGAAGGATGATCTTAAAAATCAAAAATGGAGGAAAAGGTCTCAAACTGCCCGGGTGCCAAGATGGACTTTACGATCAATCTCTTCAGTATCTTCAAGGCACATAAGTACACAAGTATTGCCATACTGGGAAAGACCGAAGGTCCATCGAGCCCAGCATCCTGTTTCCGTGGCCAATCCAGGTCACAAATACCTGGCAAGAACCCCAAAATGTACAAAACATTTTATACTGCTTATTCCAGAAATAGTGGATTTTCCCCAAGTCCATTTAATAACGGCCTATGGACTTTTCCTTTAGGAAGCCATCCAAACCTTTTTAAAACTCCGCTAAGCTAACCGCCTTTACCACATTCTTTGGCAACGAATTCCAGAGTTTTTTTTTAATTTTTATTTATGAATTTTAATTACATTTATGAAATTAACTCATAAATTCACATATTAGAAATAAACAAAGCCGGAAAAAAAAGAGATTTAGGCATACTATCTTAATACATTTAGTCCACAATAGGTGATCCAAGATCTAGGAAAATTCTTAATTTCAGAATGAATTAACTCAAATATTTGATAATTAAAGCTGAGAGAACCTAGATGTCGCAGCCGAGATCAAGCACTTAACAATCAAGAACTACTACAACAATTATTCTTTAGAGGTAATAAATTCTAATAGTTTCCCTGGGTCAAAAAACATGTAATTGGTTGAATTTAAGGAAACACAACATTTACAAGGAAACCTAAGTAGGAAAGTTCCTCCTATTCGGAGAACTCTCTCCTTCAACAGCAAAATTTTCTTCTTTTTTGTGTTTCTCTAGCAAATCAGGAAAAATCTGTATCTTTGCTCCAAGGAAATTTGAGTTCATGTGGCGAAAATAAAGTTTGAATATATTATTGCGGTCTAATTCCAGAGCAAAAGTGACCAGCAGTGTAGTTCTTTCAGTTATAACCTCCATTGAACTCTCCAGAAATTCTGTTAGATTAAAATCAGATTGAGGAGGATTAGGTAAAGTTCCCGTTCCAGCACCAGAGATGTATTGCATTTTAGTAATAGGTGGGAACCCTCAGGAAGGATACCCAGTATTTCTCTGAGGTATTTTTTCAACATCTCTAGTGCTGGAATCAAAGGAGATTTGGGAAAATTTAAAAAACGTAAATTGTTTCTCCTAATCTGATTCTCCAGATATTCCATTTTACGCTGATGGAGGTTATTGCTTGTTATCAAAAAAGCAGTTGAGGAATTCACTGCTTTTAAATCCTTATCAAATAGTTCCATTTTATAGTTTGCTCTGCTATTTTAATTGTGGTCGTTTCTTGGGCCTGCTTTAATTCAGCCACATCTCTCCGTAGAATACCTGAAATCTGTTGTAGGCTGGAATTCAGTCCTTGAATTGCTTCCCAAAGTGTATCCAACGTTACAGTTACTGGTTTTATCATTATTCCACTACCGAGGGCGAATCGCCGTTTTCTCTCTCAGGCGTCAATTCTGCCTGAGACGCTGTTCCTATCGGCGTCGAAGAGGCTGCGGGGTCTCCACTCACAGTCGCAGGGGTCCGACTTCCGGGCTCCAAACTCTGCTCACTCACTGCTCTCAATTTGTCCCCAGGTCGTGGAGGAACTGTGGCGGGAGGCGGACTAAGCGATACTCCCTCAGCGCTCTGGTCTAAAGATCTCCCGGACTTCCCGAAGCGAACAGCTGGGCTCCCGGCGCTCGCATCCCCGACTCCTCTAATGTCATCTGTCGCAGAAGAGGTGGCCGGCCTGTGGAGGTAGGCTGATTAGATTTTCCTTTCCGTTTTCCCATTTCGGGTTCGAGGAACCTCTACTTTGGCAGAGTTTAGAGGTTGTCAGAGGGTAGTTCGCGCACATCAGCTTTAAGCGCCATCTTGGATCTTCCCGAATTCCAGAGTTTAATTACACGTTGAGTGAATAAAAATTTTCTCTGATTCGTTTTAAATTTACTACATTGTAACTTCATCGCATGCCCCCTAGTCCTAATATTTTGGAAAGCATGAACAGACGCTTCACATCTACCCGTTCAACTCCACTCATTATTTTATAGACCTCTATCATATCTCCCCTCTGCTGCCTTTTCTCCAAGCTGAAGAGCCCTAGCCGCTTTAGCCTTTCCTCATAGGGAAGTCGTCCCATCCCATTTATCATTTTCGTTGCCCTTCTCTGCACCTTTTCTAATTCCACTATGTCTTTTTTGAGATACAGTGACCAGAACTGAACACAATATTCTCAGTTGTATTTCATGGTTGGTGGCTTGTAGTTTTAATGCTATTAGATTTCAATTAAATTTTAAGAAGAGAGCAGAAGTTATTTTATATTATAGTGTATTCCCCTAACCGCCTCTTCTGTCCCCCCCCCCCCCCCCCCCCATTTGGTCCTGTACAAAGGCTTCCGCTATTGTGTAGTATGAACTCTATCTGGTCAATCTTCAAAGTGATTAGCCAGCCGCTGACTGGTTTCATTGCTTGGTTGGGGCTGGCTGCTAATTTTCAGTGGCATTTACCTAGCAGCAAAAGGGGCCCTGCGGTGGCATCGGCACATAGGTTTGGCATGCGCAGAGGCCCCCCTTTTCCGCCACCTGGTAAAGGGAATTTCCAGCCCGGAAAAGACATGGTTGGGTGGAAGTGAAACACTTGCCACGTGGCCATTTCCTAGGGGAGTGTTATGTCTGTGCTTTCCTCGCCCTCTGGTGGCCAGAACGGGTGGCTGCTATGGACCATCACCCGTTCCAGATTTCTACTACTACTACTACTTATCATTTCTAAAGCGCTACTAGGGTTACGCAGCGCTGTACAAATTAACATAGAGGGACGGTCCTTTTCTGCTCAGTCCGGTCCGGATCTTCCAGGCTGCCAGGTTTGCTTGTGTTGTTTGAGCCTGCACAGCACCCGTAGTTGCCTGGTGATTGCGGCAGCTGAGTTCCAGGTGCTGCTGGGCTTATTAGCCTTTTGGAATCTCTCTGCAGTTGCCTTTGCATTGCGTCTAAGGCCCTGGTATGTTGGTGCTTGCTGCACTTCTGCCCAGTCCAGTTTATAGTTTCTTGCCTGAGTCTAGCTTAGTCTTTGTGTAGCTCTGTGTCCTGTTCTGCTTGTTTTCTGTATTACTTGTTTCCCAGTCTTGCTCTTGTTTGTATGTCTTTGTCTAGTGCTAGGTTGTCTGTGTTTGTTCCCTGTTTCAGTGGCTGCTTGCAGCTTTCAGATCTGTCCCTTGTCTGTCTGAGAGTCCTAGTCTAGTTTTCTGCCTAGCCTCCTTGTGTGCCCTGCTGTCCCTGTATGTTCCTCTCCCCTCTGACCCTCAGTCCCTGTGCTGCCTTGTTGGGATCCTGTCCCGGCCCTGTCCAGTAAGTCCTGCTGGCCACCTGAAGCCAGAAGCTCAACTTCTGGTGAAAAGCGGCCAGGTGCAGGTGAAGCCTAACTATTCATTTAAGCTCTGCCTTGTCAGTGGTGTGGGGTGGTTTTGCCTGCCGCTGCCGCTCCTCGGCAGTGGCCCAAGGGCTCACAAACCCAGTTTCCTGCTTTTGAAAACGTGACAGGGAGCCCTTACCGCCATCTATTTAGAAGGAGGTAAGGGTTCCTGTGCTAACCAGGCAGCCTGTAGTGCTGCCCGATTACTGCCGGGCAATCCCTCGACACTACGAATAACAAAAAAAAAAATTCTGACACGCCAGAAATGGTACACGGTGGGGGGAGGCACTACTGCTAGGCTCCTGTGGTAGCCCAGCACTATTGCCGAATTGGCATGTGCAAGCCTGTGGTGGGCTTGCTGCACCTTTGTAAAAGGGCCCCTAAGTGTTCTGGGGGTGGAGTCAGCACTTGGCTACATAAGTTCTGATATTCAGCCCTTAAGCAGTCAGGTTTAGTGCATAAATGCAGGGCCGGTCTTAGCAAGTGCGGGGCCCTGTGCAGACCAGTTTGGTGGGGCCCCATCCTAGCCCCACCCTGCCCCCTAGTCACGCCCCTGCCATAGCCCCACCCCCCACCCTAGCTCCACCCCATTGATAAGAATATTCAGTTTTTAGAAATTTTTCAAATAAAGTCAAATGCAGACCGCCAACAATATGAAACAAGGGATCATAATATCACAATTCTCATGTAGAGCCACAAAACACCCTTTTAGGGTAGATAGTGTTCACAATGAGCTCCTTTTTTATTAACGACCATATGTAGATCCTTCAGGAGGTAGTGCGTCATGATTTAGGCTCTACACCCTTTCTGATGTTTTGGTGCCACCTTAGTAAGGCCAACACACAATCTCTCCACTGCAAAACACTATACACAAACTTGTGCAAAAATACACTCATAACCTTAACAAACCATAACAGCACTAATTCCAAGGACAGGACAAGCTACAACCTTATGTGTGGAAAGGCAACTGTAATTACACCGGGCTCTAAAACACCAGTACACAACCTAGTGAAACAAAAACAAAAAGGGCTGCAAATACTACACGCTAGCAGAATACTGCACCTTGATCACACATGAAAAGCACATGACACAACAGATATGAAGGCAAAATACTGAACTGGAAAGTTACCTCAAGAAGACAGACTCAGCATGCAGCAGTACTAGAAAAATTGAAACTTACATGCAAAATATCACAGATGCACATTTCCAAAAGCTGACATATTCCAATTAATAAATCCTGAATAAAATACTTTTTTCTACCTTTGTTGTCTGATCATTTAGTTTTCCTATTCGCTTTGGTCCCAGTGTCTTCTGTTTTATGCAGTGCCTTCTTTCCATTTGATATTTTTTCTCTCATCATGTCCACCATCCTCCTATGTCCTTATGTGTCCTGTCTACCATCTGTAGCCCTGTCCTTATCCTTTCTCCAGTTTCAGCATCTGCCTTCAAAGTGTTCTGATCCAGCCCTTAAATTCAGCAATTTCCCCTCCATCCATATCCAGCATTTCTCACCTCCATCCATGTGCATCTACTTTCCTCCCCTCCCCTACATCCATGTCCAGCATTTCTCCTCTCTCCCTTCACCTCCATCCATGTGCATCTCCTTCCTTTGTGTTTCCTTCCCTCCATTCCTGCCCAACATTTCTCCTCTCTTCCCTGCCCTCCACTCCATCTATGTCCAGATTTCTCCTCTCTTCCCTCCCCTCCATCCATGTGCATCTCCTTCCAGCAGTCTTCCCTCCCCTCCATGATCCATCCATCCATCCATCCATTCATCCATCCATCCATGTCTAGCAACTCTCCTCTCTCCCTGCCCTCTCCATGATCCATATCTAGCAAATCTCCTCTCCCCTGCCCCCTCCAGGCTCCAGTCATCCAAATCCAGCAATTCTCCTCTCCCCTGCCCTCCCCTCCATGTCCAGTGATTTGCCCAACATCACGTTCTCAATTCTAAATTATATCAACAATGAACGTGATATTATATACATACATGTCTAGCCTCAGTATCCCAAAATCACCAGCTCTGGAGAGGACCAAATCTTGCAAAGAAAGTCAGGTGCTTAGAAGTTAAAGTGGAAGATCCTATAGATTACAGCTGCTCCCTTGTGGCAAATCTTTGTGTGGTGTGCTGAATGACAAATTTTGAGCCATTCTGCCTCATTCTATTTGGTCTTTAAAGACTGAAGGGGAGATTTCACTCAGAATACAGTCCAGCAAGCAACAGTATATGGTCAAAATGTTTTTGATGTTCCTGTCTTGTTTGTAAACTATTTATAAAACATTTACCTGCCTGGGGACCCATTCCTGGGCAATTTAGAGATGGAGAACGTTTAATATTAAAATATATTTTCTCTGGACTTCTCTTAATCCTCTTAACTATTGGACTATTATCCTTCACTCCATAAAAAAGGAAACCACTGTTATGATTGGGGTCAGAACCCCTCTCAAACTTACCTCTTTCCTGGGGGTCAGCTTCTTAGCTGGCTTCTGTTTCTTTTCTCTGTCCTTTCTAAGCTGGCTCTGTCTTTCTGTGCTGGCAGCTTCCAGCAGCATGGCTCTAATTGTTTCACTATACTGCACCTGTGTGTGTGTGCCTGAGTTGCTCTACCTCTTTGGGTGTACTGGCTTCAAGTGCTTCACAGTGTTGCATTGGTGTGGGTTGGGCCTCTCTGGGTCAGTGTGCTTTTGCCTAGGTCTAGGGAGTGTGACATCATCAGTGAGGGCCTTGATAAGGAAGTGGTGTTGTTTCCTTCAGGGCCTTTTGCAACGGTTGTGTTTGCTTTAGGTAGGGTGGTGCAGTGTGCACTTCTGACTTTGTGTCTAGTTTCCCTGCTTGCTTTTGCTAAGGTCCAGGTTAGTGTTAGTGCAGTGTGCACTGGTGACTGTGTTTAGCTTTCCTGATTTTCCCTCTTGGTTTGGAAGCATTGCGTGTGTAGGGCTTGGAAGCTCTGTTGCTGATAGAAGTACTTCAGGGTTTGGTGTGTTAGGAACACTGCAGAGTTTGCTGTTAGAAGTACTTCTGGTGTTTGTGCTATTGGAGCATTGCAGTCTTTGCTGTTGGTGTTTGGTGCTTTAGAAGCACCTTTTGGCTTATGTGTTAGCTTCCCTGCTTTTTTCCTTGTGGCTCCCCTGTCTTCCCTTTTAGTGCTAGGAGCTCTTCTGGTTGCTTGCCAGAGTAGTGCTTAGGAAGCACCTTGCTAGTTGTATCTAGCTTGCTAGAGCAGTGCTTAGGTAGCTTGGTAATTTTGTGTTTAGCTTATTAGTGTAGAGCTCTGCTTGTAGCTCGTGGTGCTTAGTAGCACCTGTGTTAGCTTTGTGTTTAGTTCCCTGCTCTGTTAGTTTAGGGCTTAGGAAGTCACTTTCTTGAGCAGGGCTTAGGAGCTCCTGTTTAGTATAGGGCTTAGGAAGTCCTTCTTGTCAGTTTAATGTTAGGAACACTCCTGCTGGTTTAGGGCTTGGGAGCCCGTAGATCAGTTTAGGGTTAGGAGCACTTCTGTTTCCAGTCCTGGTCCCTATGTCATCCGGTATCCAGTAAGTCCTGTCGGCTACTCGAACCCAGGAGTTCAAACTCCTGGGGGGCTTAGTAGCTAAGCGCAGGTGAAGCTGTGCGGACCAGTCCAGTGTGCTCCAGTCCAGTGTGTTCGGTCCGGTGTGTGTTCCAGTCCTGTGTCCTCCAGTCGGGGGAATTCCAGTCCATGTGTTCCGGTTCGCTGGGCAGTGCCTGCAGTCCCTGCCGGTGTGCTTACCCAGTGTGGTTGGTGGGTTTTGCCTGCTGCTGTCGCTCCTTGGCAGCAGCCCAGGCTCACGTTGCTCCAGAGCCCGGCCCCGCGGGCTCTGAACCTGAGAACCTGACAGATTGCAAAGGCCATGAGCCCGGCAAGAACCCCCGCCCAGCTGACCCAGCTGGGGTCCAGCTCCATCATTGTGCTGATGCCTTCTATGACTCTTCATCAGTATCGTGGGAAACTTTTGTCTCATCCTGTTTTGAAGAAGACCCCTGAAGCAGCAGCTGAGAGAAAATGTGTCCGGTGGCTTGGAATCGCTGAAAACCCAGTTTCAGATATAGACCCTTTTATCACGCTCGCTGAATATCGCCGCAGCCTTGTCTTGAATCCAGCTTTGTGGGATACTCCTGAAGCTGTCGCTGAGAGGAGACGTCTGGGGAATTCTACGCTATGGGCTCAGCTGGAGTCCAGTCCAGTCCCAGCAGCGCGCCCAGCCAAACCTCTGAATCCAGGTCAAGCAGCACACCCAGCCACGCCTCTGAATCCAGTCCGAGCAGCGCGTCCAGCCAAGCTCCTGAGTCCAGTCCGAGGGACGCTTCTGACTGAGCCTCCAGTGCCAGTTCAAGTGACGCTTCCACTAAAGCTTCAGAGTCCAGTCCGTGGGGCGCTGCTTACCAAGCCTCCGATTCCAGTCCGAAGGGGGGGGCTTCTAACCGAGCCTCCGAGTCCAGTTCAGAGGGCACTTCGAACTGAGCCTCCTATCCCAGTTCAGGTGGCGCTTCCACTCAAGCCTCTGAGTCCAGTCGAGAGATGCTTCTGACTGAGTCTCCGATTCCAGTCCAAGCAGTGCGTCAAGCCAAGTCTCTGCGTCCAGTTCAAGTGGCGCTGTCTACTGAGCCTTCTAGTACCAGTTTGGATCCCAGTTCCAACCCCATTTTTGTAGCTGGATCCGTTTCTGACGCTCCATGATTACCGTGTTCAAACTGTGTCTGATCCAGCCCTGAAGAATACTCCTTGAAGTGCAGCGGAAAGAAGGCGTGTCTCCTGGCTTGGGTTCGAAGAAACCCAGTTTCTGCTATTGATCCCTCTATTAAGCTGTTCTTTTACCGCTTCCAACTCCTCTCGGAGCCAACCCTGCGGGATAATCCTGAAGCAAAGCTGAAGAAGGTGGCTTCCTGATTTTTCCCGACAAACTTCTGAGTCCGTGCTGTGGGCTGAGTCTACACCGAGTACTGAGGCCAGCCTGATGCTGTGTCCATCCGAGTGGCAGTTCCAGTCAAGATGCTAAGTCTGGATCGAGTTGCAGTTCCAGTCAAGATGCTGAGTCTGGATCGAGTTGGAGTTCCAGTCAAGATGCTGAGTCTGGATCGAGTCTGCAGTTCCAGTCAAGATGCTGAGCCTGGATCGAGTTGGAGTTCCAGTCAAGATGCTGAGCCTGGATCGAGTTGCAGTTCCAGTCAAGATGCTGAGCCTGGATCGAGTTGTAGTTCCAGTCAAGATGCTGAGCCTGATCGAGTTGGAGGTTCCAGTCAAGATGCTGAGTCTGGATCGAGTTGCAGTTCCCTGTCAAGATGCTGAGTCTGGATCGAGTTGTAGTTCCAGTCAAGATGCTGAGTCTGGATCGAGTTGGAGTTCCAGTCCCAGGCAAGATGCTGAGTCCGGGTCGAGTTGGAGTTCCAGTTCCAGTCAAGATGCTGAGTCCGGGTCGAGTTGGAGTTCCAGTCCTAGGCAAGATGCTGAGTCCGGGTCAAGTTGCAGTTCCGGCCAAGATGCTGAGTCCGGAGCGAGTTCCAGTGCAGCGAGATGCTGAGTCTGCACCGAGTGCAGAGTTCAGCGAGATGCCGAATCAGAATTGAGTTACAGTCCCGGGCAAGAATGCAGAGTCCGGGTCAAGTTACAGTCCCGGCCAAGATGCTGAGTCCGGTGAGAGTTGCCGTCCCGGCCAAGATGCTGAGTCCGGTCAAGTTGGAGTTCCAGTCCCAGGCAAGATGCTGAGTCTGGGTCAAGTTGCAGTCCCGGCCAAGATTGCCGAGTCCGGGCCAAGTTGGAGTTCCAGTTCCAGGCAAGATGCTGAGTCCGGGTCAAGTTGCAACTCCGGTCAAGATGTTGAGTCCGGTGAGAGTTGGAGTTCCAGTCCAGGCAAGATGCTGAGTCCGGGTCAGTTGCAGTCCCAGCCAAGATGCTGAGTCTTGGTCAAGTTGGATTTCCAGTCCCAGGCAAGATGCTGAGTCTGGGTCAAGTTGCAAGTCCCGGTCAAGAGGCTGAGTCCGGGTCAAGTTGCAGTTCCGGCCAGATGCTGGAGTCCGGAGCGAGTTCCAGTTCCAGCCGAGATGCTGAGTCTATGCTGAGTACCAAGTCCAGCCAAGATGCTGAGTCCGAGTTGGAGTGGCAGTTCCGGCCAAGATGCTGAGGCCGGACCAGGTTGCAGTCTCAGGCAAGATGCTGAGTCTACTCCGAGTTCCCATTTCAGCCAAGATGTTGAACTCCTCTCGGAGTTCAAGCTCCAGCCAAGGGGCAAGGTCTAGTCTGAAGTCCAGTTCGAGTTCCTGTCTGGCTTCAGATTCCAGGATGGGTGTGGGCTCTAGCCCAGTTCTGGCTGCTACAGTGGGAGTGCCAGGAAGTCAAGGAAGTTGTGGACTCCTTCAGGAGATGGTTCCTGTTGAATAGAACTCCGCTTGTTGCATCCAAGACTCTGATCCTGCCTAGCAGCCGTTCTAAGAGCCTAGTGGCAGCCAAAGCCATTCTGGTTTCCTAGTTCCAGATGTACTTGTCACGTCCTGCCCAGCCGCCCAGATTTATGTTGTGAAAACCCATTGGAGATTCATCACAGCTACCATGGAGACCTAAATTGTCTTTTGAGACCTGGAGCTCCCGTGGGGACCACGGAGCCTTGAGGGGGAGGTGCTGTTATGATTGGGGTCAGAACCCCTCTCAAACTTACCTCTTTCCTGGGGGTCAGCTTCTTAGCTGGCTTCTGTTTCTTTCTCTGTCCTTTCTGAGCTGGCTCTGTCTTTCTGTGCTGGCAGCTTCCAGCAGCATGGCTCTAATTGTTTCACTATACTGCACCTGGGTGTGTGTTGCCTGAGTTGCTCTACCTCTCTTTGGGTGTACTGGCTTCAAGTGCTTCACAGTGTTGCATTGGTGTGGGTTGGGCCTCTCTGGGTCAGTGTGCTTTTGCCTAGGTCTAGGGGGTGACATCATCAGGAGGGCCTTGATAAGGAAGTGGTGTTGTTTCCTTCAGGGCCTTTTGCAACGGTTGTGTTTGCTTTAGGTAGGGTGGTGCAGTGTGCACTCTGACTTTGTGTCTAGTTTCCCTGCTTGCTTTTGCTAAGGTCCAGGTTAGTGTTAGTGCAGTGTGCACTGGTGACTGTGTGTTTAGCTTTCCTGATTTTTCCCTCTTGGTTTTGGAAGCATTGCTGTGTGTAGGGCTTTGGAAGCTCTGTTGCTGATAGAAGTACTTCAGGGTTTGGTGGTGTTAGGAACACTGCAGAGTTTGCTGTTAGAAGTACTTCTGGTGTTTGTGCTATTGGAGCATTGCAGTCTTTGCTGTTGGTGTTGGTGCTTTAGAAGCACTTTTGGCTTATGTGTTAGCTTCCCTGCTTTTCCTTGTGGCTCCCCTGTCTTCCCTTTAGTGCTAGGAGCTCTTCTGGTTGCTTGCCAGAGTAGTGCTTAGGAAGCACCTTGCTAGTTGTATCTAGCTTGCTAGAGCAGTGCTTAGGTAGCTTGGTAATTTGTGTTTAGCTTATTAGTGTAGAGCTCTGCTTGTAGCTTGGTGCTTAGTAGCACCTGTGTTAGCTTTGTGTTTAGTTCCCTGCTCTGTTAGTTTAGGGCTTAGGAAGTCCCTTTCTTGAGCAGGGCTTAGGAGCTCCTGTTTAGTATAGGGCTTAGGAAGTCCTTTTGTCAGTTTACTGTTAGGAACACTCCTGCTGTTTAGGGCTTGGGAGCACGTAGATCAGTTTAGGGTTAGGAGCACTTCTGTTTCCAGTCCTGGTCCCTATGTCATCCGGGTCCAGTAAGTCCTGTCGGCTACTCGAACCCAGGAGCTCAACTCCTGGGGGGCTTAGTAGCTAAGCGCAGGTGAAGCTGTGCGGACCAGTCCAGTGTGCTCCAGTCCAGTGTGTTCCGGTCCGGTGTGTGTTCCAGTCCTGTGTCCTCCAGTCCGGGGATTCCAGTCCATGTGTTCCGGTTCGCTGGGCAGTGCCTGCAGTCCCTGCAGGTGTGCTTACCCAGTGTTGGTTGGTGGGTTTTGCCTGCTGCTGTCGCTCCTCGGCAGCAGCCCAAGGGCTCACGTTTGCTCCAGAGCCCGGCCCCGTGGGCTCTGAACCCGAGAACCTGACACCCACCAATAAATAGCAAAGCATTAGCATTAAGATTCCTCTTTAAAATTGTGAAACAGTATAGAGAGGGAGGAATGACGGGAAAGGCCTATGAGAACTGATCCTGGAAATCTGAGTTAATCTGGGGCTGAAATGAGCAGAGGCAACACGAATCATCATATTTTAAATATGCACAAATGAACCAGACCACTTTAATGTAAAAGGTTCCATTCGCAAATCAACAAGACCACTTAATTTAAAAAGGTTCGTTATAAGAAAAGCTAATTCATACCTTGCCTTTGAATGGCACAAAGTGAAACTGTAGCCCCTGTTGCTCCACTTGACTTTATTTTATGTCGTACTCGCACCAGCGATGGCTGCTCACCTCCAGCTTTTCCCTTCCCGCCTCAGTGACTCCCGCCCTCGCGGAGAAACAGGAACTACCTCATCAGAAGGCGGGACATTGAGCGGGAAGGGAAAAACTGTAGCAGGTGAGCCGTCGCTGCAACTGTCTGTCATCAGAGGCGGGCCGTCGCTGCAACTGTCGGGGTCCGGGGAGGCGGGAGCTGATGACGGGCTCAGTGGGGGGGGGGGGGGGGGGGGGTAGGCGCCGGTGGTGGGAGCGGAGCGGCGAGCGGGATCATTTTGCAGTCCGAGCGGAGGTCGGAGGCAGAGTTTAGACGCGCCGCGCGGGGCCCCCTTAGGCGCAACGCCCTATGCGGCCGCCTCGGTCGCCTCTGCCTAAGACCGGCCCTGCATAAATGGAACTGCATAGAAGTCTGTCCTATCTTTCTGTGCTAAACCATGGCTGTTTAAGTGCTGAATATCATCTTAAGCGTCTGTGTTAGCCAGCACAAAAATAACCTGATATTCAAAGCCAAAGCCGGACAGAGCCTGGCTTTGAATATCCGGGAATAACTCTGTTGGTAGTGAGCAAATAGTCACTGCTGCTGGCTGAACATTGACCCCACCCAAGGATGAATCATCTGATCCATTAATTTACCTGACATTTCCAAATGTGGCATGCAGTAAGGAGTTGTGCTTCCAACAGATTTTCTCTTTTAAGATTTGTAGGGCTGGCCAAAAAAGTACATAAGTACATAAGTAATGCCACACTGGGAAAAGACCAAAGGTCCATCGAGCCCAGCATCCTGTCCACGACAGCGGCCAATCCAGGCCAAGGGCACCTGGCAAGCTTCCCAAATGTACAAACATTCTATACATGTTATTCCTGGAATTGTGGATTTTTCCCCAAGTCCATTTAGTAGTGGCTTATGGACTTGTCCTTTAGGAAACCGTCTAACCCCTTTTTAAACTCTGCTAAGCTAACCGCCTTCACCACGTTCTCCGGCAATGAATTCCAGAGTTTAATTATGCGTTGGGTGGACAACAAAGGCAGACACAACCCAATTCCTCCTAGACTGGGACAATAGATGCAGAACAATATTAGACAACATTGCCCCAATTCAAACCAGAACCTCGCACAGAAAGAACTCAATACCATGGTTCAACGAGGAACTGAAAAAACTCAAACACAAGTTAGGAAATTAGAACATGCTTGGATTAAAAGAAAGACGATCCCACACTTAAGGCTTAGAAACAACTCCGAAGAAAATATAAATACACCATAAGACAAACCAAAAGACTATACTACAAAACTGAAATTGGACCAAACTACAAGGACACACACAAACTCTTCCAACTCGTGAATAAACTACTAGATACCACACCAGTCACGAACAACAGCAAAGACACACCAGGAGCTGACAACCTCGCGAAGTACTTCAAAGAGAAAATTGTACAACTATGACTTAAATACCTATCAGCCCCATCGAATATGCTGCACTCCTAGACTGTCTAGACCCAGACCCTGGAGTATACCCAGCAGATAGGATTTGGACTGAATTCGAGATACTATCGGAAGATCCCATCTCCCAAACGCTTAAAAGATTCACCAAATCTCATTGCAAATTAGATATATGCCCAAATACCTTATGAAATCAGCCCCTCAACAATTTATAACAGACCTAATGAAACATCAATTTTATGCTACAAAATGGACTCTTCCCAAAGGAGAAAGGAAACATTCTACTCACCCCCATACCCAAAGATGCAAAGAAAATGCGAGTGAATTAACCAACTATAGACCAGTAGCATCCACTCCCTTAATAACCAAAATAACAGAAGGAATGGTGACCAAACAACTCACAGACTATCTAAACAAGTTCTCAATACTACACGACTCCCAGTCAGGATTTTGTTCTAATCACAGTACTGAAACAGTACTAGTTACGCTCATGACTAAATTCAAACAAATGATTGCATCCGGCAAGAACATACTACTTCTACAATTCGACATGTCAAGCGCCTTCGACATGGTTGATCATGGAATTCTACTACGCATCCTTGAATACTTCCTTATCGGAGGCAACGTTCTCAATTGGTTTAAGCTAACCACGCGTTCATATCAAGTGACATCAAATTTGATTACATCAGCCAAATGGACACCCTGAATGTGGAGTTCCACAGGGATTCCCCCTCTCACCGACCCTATTCAACCTAATGATGATACCCTTGGCCAAACTATTATCAAACCAAAACCTCAACCCATACATATATGCTGATGATGTAACGATCTACATCCCATTCAAACAAGACCTAAAAGAAATTTCCAACGACATCAACCAAAGTCTACATATGCACTCCTGGGCAGATGCATTTTAATTAAAACTTAATGCAGAAAAACCCAATGCCTAATACTCACCTCTCAACACAACACAAACAAATCTACCACCATCAACACACCTAAACTAATTCTACCAATTTTGGAAACCCTAAAAATTCTTGGAGTTACCATTGATCGGCACCTAATACTTGAGAATCACGTGAAAAACACAACCAAAAAGATGTTCCACTCAATGTGGAAATTAAAAAGAGTAAGAACTTTCTTCCCAAGGACCGTCTTCCGTAATCTGGTACAATCATTAGTACTCAGTCATCTAGACTACTGCAACTCACTCTACTCCAAACAGCCCAGAACACGGCAGCCAGACTCATATTCGGAAAATCAAGATACGAAAGTGCAAAACCCCTACGAGAGAAGTTACACTGGCTCCACTCAAAGAACGCATCGCGTTCAAAGTATGTACCCTAGTTCCATAGGCGTAGTTTGACTGTTTCATTTGGGGGGGGGGGGGCAAAGAATGGCCGGAGCATATTAGCATATCATTTGCATATATACATATGCAAATGAATATGCTAATATGGAGGAAGAAATTGAAATTTACAGGCAAAATATCACAGATGCACATTTCAAAAAGCTGACTCATTTCAATTAATAATTTATGAATAAAATACTTTTATCTACCTTTGTTGTCTGATCATTTAGTTTTTCTATTCGCTTTGGTCCCAGTGTCTTCTGTTTTATGCAGTGTCTTCTTTCCAGTAGGCTTCCCTCTGCTCCCCACCCTCCCAGTCCCATCCATCTCTTGCTCCTTCCCTCTGCTCCCCACCCCTCCCAGTCCCATCCACTCTCTGCTCCTTCCCTCTGCTCCCCACCTTATGCTCAACACCCTCCGTCCCATCCATCTTCTGTTCCTTCCTTATGCTCACCATCCCTCCATCCCATCCATCTTCTGCTCCTTCCCTCTGCTGTGCCTGACCTCTCCCAATCCCATCCATCTCCTGGTCCATCCCTCTGCTCCCCACCCCTCCCAGTCCCATCCATCTCTTGCTCCTTCCCTCTGCTCCCCACCCCTTCCCAGTCCCAACCATCCCTTGCTCCTTCCCTTTGCTCCCCACCCCTCCCAGTCCCATCCATCTTCTGTTCCTTCCCTCTGCTCACCATCCCTCCGTCCCATCCATCTTCTGCTCCTTCCCTCTGCTGTGCCTGACCTCTCCCAATCCCATCCATCTCTTGCTCCTTCCCTCTGCTCCCCAGCCCTCCCAGTACCATCCATCTTCCCTCTGCTCCCAACCCCTCCCCAGTCCCATCCATCTTCTGTTCCTTCCTTATGCTCACCATCCCTCTGTCCCATCCATCTTCTGCTCCTTCCCTCTGCTGTGCCTGACCTCTCCCAATTCCATCCATCTCCTGGTCCATCCCTCTGCTCCCCACCCCTCCCAGTCCCATCCATCTCTTGCTCCTTCCCTCTGCTCCCCACCCCTCCCAGTACCATCCCTCTTCCCTCTGCTCCCCACCCCTCCCAGTTCCATCCATCTTCCTTCTACTGCCCCCCCCCCCGCGAGGTCCAAGATCGTGACTCCGTTTACCCCCTCTCTCCGGCGCAGGCAACAGTCTTCAGCTTTTTCAGCGTTCCTGGCAGCAGTAGCGATGTACACGCTGCCTTCGGTCTGCCCCGGAAGCCTTCTCTTCAAGTTCCTGTTCCCACCTATGCGGGAACAGGAACTTGAAGAGAAGCCTTTGGGGCAGAGCCGGAAGGCAGCGTTGTACATCGCTACCGCTGCCAGGAACGCTGAAAAAGACTGTTGCCTGCGCCGGAGGGAGGGAGGAAGAGAGAGGGGTAGACGGACACGCTCCTCTCCGTCCGCTTGGCTTCCCTGCCCTCTCTGTCTGCGTCCCGCCTTCCTCTGACGTCAGAGGAAGGCGGGACGCAGACAGAGAGGGCAGGGAAGCCAAGCGGATGGAGAGGAGCGCGTGCCTGCATGTTTTTTTTTTTAACTAATGGCGCGGCGTCGCCTCGTCGTCGTTTGGGGGGCATTGGCCCCCCTCGCCCCCCCCAGTCTACGCCTATGCCTAGTTCACAAAATCATCCATGGCGATGCCCCAGCCTACATGTCAGACCTACCACCCAGGAATGCTAAAAAAATCATCTCGCACATTCCTTAATCTTCATTTCCCCAACTGTAAAGTTCTAAAATACAAATTAATGCACGCATCAACCTTTTCCTATATGAGTATGCAATTCTGGAACGCGTTGCCACGCAACCTAAAAGCGATCTATGAACTGACCAGCTTCCGCAAACTACAGAAGACCCATCTCTTTGACAAGATATACCACAAAGATCAACACATGTAAAGCTCCACACATATATCCTGAAATGTTTAATAATGCCTTCTGTCATACTACTATCATGTATTCTATTACCATGTAACCCAATATCCTTCTGTAACACCAAATGTCTATTCTCTTCTTATTTCCACTATCCACGATGTATTGTAAGCCACATTGAGCCTGCAAAGAGGTGGGAAATGTGGGGTACAATGCAATAAATAATAAATATGTTTTGAGTACCTTATAGAAAAGTTTATTTGATTATATTTTTTGAATCTGAACTGGATTATTGTTCCACAAATACACAAATATTGATACACAAATGTTCTTTCCCAAATATAGCCACATCTTATATTTTTCATTGATGGATAGTCAAGAGGTAGCGTCTGAGTACTTCTCAACTGTAATCTATTACTAAGGTGGGAAGATAGAGGCAAGGACAGAGGGGTGATGCTGGGTAGGATAGGGATGCAGAGAGAAGATGGATCTGGACATGAAGAGGAAAGAAGTGCCAAATGGACAAGAAGACAGAGAAAAGCAGAAACCAGAGACTGGGACCAAAATAATGACCAGACTACAAAGGTAGAAAAATAATGTTATTTTCTATTTATTAATTAGAATATATCAGTTTTTGGAATGTGTATCTGCCAGAGGCCTGCAAGAAAAACTGCTCAAAACTCCTCCACCCAGCCTTTACTTTCTGGATTTTCCAGTTTAGCAGCTTTCTAAAGCACATTACAAACCTCTCTCTTTTTCTTTAAGCCCTTTCCTATTCCAAAACTTACCTTTGTACTACTTTCTTTCCAGCCTCTCCCGGCTTAAGGCAACCCTTCTTGAACTAATTCAATTTACCTTACTTAGAAATTGGTCTTCCTTGTTTTGAGGCAATCCATGCTTCTTCCCCAGGGCCAGACTTCCCTAACCATTCCCTTCGCCTCTCAAAGGAATTGACCCAGTTATACATACTTTTCTAAAGACCTCTCATTCTTTGTGGCCCAAATGACCTAGCTTCAGAGTCTCTCCCATTTGTTTTAGGACAAACAGCTTCTACTTCAAAGAGAACACAGCCTGTTTTCAGTCTTCCACTTGCAGCCTAAGTAATTTGCCTCACCTCAGCCTCCAGGTTTTTAATATATAGTTTGCTCCCCTGCAATTGCGACAGCTGCCTCAGGAGTTAATCAGCCAAGCTGCTCCCTTCTACAAGTACACCTAGAACTACCTCTCCCAAAGCATCTGACTTTGTCCTTAGGTAAACCATTAGGTTGTGTGTCATCTTTCTCCTCCACAGCTTCTGCTCAGCCTAGTAGCACAGTATTCCAATCCTCAGAGCCTGAAGCTTTAAGGTAAGAAAGCTTTTCTACTTCACTTTCTGCACTTTTCTGGGAAGCTTGGTGTGTACTGGGTCTCCTTCAATGCTAACCCTCATCTTCTTCTGTCCCTGAGCCTTGACTGGCCTTGCTGGTCATAGTATTCATGGTATTAGATACTACTGTTGTTCCGGGATCAGTTTTCAAATTGCACAAAACTTAGTTTTTACACATTAACCCCCTGTTTACAAAGCTGTGCTGCATTGCCTACACAGCCCATTCACTGCCATTCGTTAACGTGGCATTGTAAACAGGGGCCTAACTTTTTAATTATTGTATCAAACCTACTTTCACAAGGTGCTTATTGCAACATGTTGTGCCACAAGTCCTCTGTATCTGTAAAATAAGGGTATTTTTTTTTCTTACTGGGGAAAGCAGATCTTGGGTTAAGCAGCTAATTTGTTCAAGGGTAATCTTATCCAGTCTGAAAGATTATGCAATCTCTTTATTATAAACTATCTATATTCCCTTTCAATTTAAATTTAATGATAATCTTGCTGTACTTAAAAAGTGCTGCAGGTAAAAATTCTGTACCATTTTTTTTCTTGGACTAACAAAATCAGAGAAAATATTTTTGTTAATGAAACATTTAAACTTTATGGAGTCCTTCAAAAATTAATAGAATTGTTACTTTTTTTTCATGTTCAATTTTAAATAACTATTAAGAGACTCTGGAGAGTTTAAAATTGAAAATTCTATATTAATTTCTACTTATGTATCTTATCCACTATATTTACAAGTGTGATACTTATTTTAAATGTATATTCCACCCAACCTACAATTTGTCTCCTAAAGACTCACCAGTTAGTATTCAGCCAGTGGCAGAATTAGGCCCCAATATTTAATGCCAAGCTGTGTCCAGGCACCAGCATTGAATATCAGCGGCTGATCTGAGTGTGTCAGGCTGCCAGCCCTTATGAATATCGACTGGTACATTTAATAAGTATTCAATTATTTATGTTTAAAATTCATCTTGTATAAATGACTTAAGTAAATCTTTATTATTAATACAGTTTGTATCTGTGTCTATACGTTCATATACTTTGTTACATGTTTTGATAATTAAAATGTATACTACAAAAAAATTCTGCTTTCAGGTTGCCTACTGCTTTTCTACTCCCCCTCCCCCCCCTGTTCCAGTGCAACAAATGACTCCTTGAGGCATTCCCTCATCTTGACAAAGTTGTTTTCCTAAAGTCTAGGACCCCGACCCTCATTTTTCAATGAACTATCTCCATCTGTCTTAATATTGAGCTTTTCTGTTGGCCAGTGCCCTGAGTACTGGGTCTGCTTCTGCTTTTCTGTTTCTCAACTTCCCTCTGTATCCAGTTGGCTCTGGTAAAACCTGTGCTTCCTTAGACTGTATGCTAACTCCTTATAACTTTCTCTGTAGCTCCCACAGCAGCACTGTAGAAAGCACCCCATGATTCAAACACTGCATGGATACAAGAGGACGTTAGGAGCAGGGATATAGCCACCAGGGGCCTTGGAGGTGGGTCCCCCAATTTAGGTTGAGTCCCCTGGCTGGCAGGAGTCCCGAAGCCTTGCCAGCAGAAGCACTCTTCTACCCACATCCTGCATATTTCTTTGCCGCCACACCTAGCCTCCACCTCCCTCTCACCTGCATAGGAGAGGCCCATCCCATGCACATGATTGGTTTCATGGAAACCGAGCATGCACTGGGGGCGGGGGGGGGGGGGGGGGAGGCCTAGCACAGCAACTGCTGCCCTGGGAACCAGGGGCGTAGCCACATACCCAATTTTGGGTGGGCCTGGGCCCAAGATGAGTGGGCAGAAGAACTCCACCCTGTCCCACAAGTGATTTGGTCTCTCTCTCTCTCTCGCCTGCATGCCATATGGTCTCTCAAACATCCCCCTCCCCCCATACCTTTTAAATAGCAGATTTTCACTGGCAGCGAGCAGCAACTAATACACACTGCTCATGTTGGCCCCACAGCCTTCCCTCTGATGCAACTTCCTTTTTCCGCATAGGCAGGAATACATTAGAGGGAAGGCTGGTATGCAGGAAGGACAGTTGTTGGGAATTTTCAGCTGGTGGGGCTTCGGGATCCCTGCCAGACACTTCATAGGTGTGCTGCTACTGGGTGGGCCTGAGCCCAAAGTGGGTTGGCCTGGGCCCACCCAGGCCCACCCTTGGCTACGCCACTGCTGGGAACATGTAAGCCATGGGTGGAGGAGTGATTCTGCTGGTGGGACTTGGGGGACCCCACCAGCTCAGGTGGTTGGGGGTGGGGCAAAGAGCATCAGTAGGGTGGAACAAAGTTTTGTGCCCCCCCCTTACCTTGTGATTAGGCCTCCCCAAGACCCAATGTCTGGCTATGCACCTGTTTAGGAGTATTCGGTGTATAGCCAAAAAAAAGCATTGTCTGGATTTTACTAGTACCAAATGGACATGGAGAGCTGAGGCAAAGAATGGTGCTGCCAGAGAGACCCAAACTCCACTGTAGAAACTGCATACCTCACATCTCTGAACCCAAACCTGCCAAATCTCTTGAATTTATGCCACTACTAGCCAACTTTTCTATGCCTGTGCTCTGGACAGCACAAAGAGTGCCTGCAAAATGTAGCTGAACATCCAAAACAAACTCTTCTAGAACTTCTCTGGTCTAAACTCCTCTTACTTCTCTTTCCTGGTTAGGCCAAGTCAGCCTGGGAGATCCTCTTTCTCTTTTTCAAGCCCTAGCTGGCCATGGCAGAAGTTCAGATTAAGAGCTTATAAGATAAATATCAGAAAAGAAGAATCCATGTCAGAAGATGTGGGGGGCATCTACGAGCCAGCCTCATTCTTTCCCAGGTCTCCCTGACCTGCAGGGGCTCATTGGGTTGAATTTATGCCACTACTAGCCAGCCATGCTGAGAGATTACTTACTACTGCTTCTCAGCAACCCCAAACCCCTTTAGCTATGGTTATGTGGCTGGACACTGCTGTTTGTACCATCAGCAGGCTATGCAGCTGTATACTTACTTCTGGAATCACTGGACTTTTGTATCACACCAGGGAGGTCAGGACTTTGCTCCACCACTTCCTCTTTTTCCATGGCTTTGTTGGAGGAGTGAAGTGTTCTTCTTCCTCTTACTTGAAGATCGACCCCCTCAGGTTTTCCAGTGAAATTGGTAAACAGTGTAGGGATATATACTGGGAATAGTTTTGTTAAAATTTTAATTAAAACTCTAGAGAAGAAAGCAAATTTGCGGTGTACAAAAAATCAAGGAAAAGAACTCCATTATAAATAGGACAGAATAAAACATTCGTACCAAGAACACAGAATAGTAACTCAGTTACTGTACTCTGGCCAGCTCTAGGTAGATGAAAATTTTAGCTAAAGGCCTGTTGATAGAATAGGTTTTGAGAAATAATTTAAACTGAGAAAAGATTCTTCACCACAGATGTGGCCTACTAAATACTGGGCTTCCAGGATCGGGATAATCAATGTCCTCCTTTATTAATTGATGACCCGACATGGGCCGTGTTTCGGTGCACAAGTGCCTGCTTCAGGGGTCTAACGTAAAATAACAATCAAATGTAAATTAAAATTGCATATATAAATCACCATACAGTTATAGTTTAGTACTTCAACATGAATAAAACATAAAATAATATATTCACATAAAATCATAAATACACATATATATGTAAAAAACTTAAATGTGCAGTAATATTTGAAAGTTACAAAATAAACAATACGTGTATTTATGTATGTATTATAGTCTTTGTCCGAACCGGTTGTCATTCATGAGTTTATAGTATTCAAATTGCACTCAAGAATCGCATAATCAATGCATTGGACTTTTATCCTAGGTAACTCGTGGGGTGTGGAATGAATCTCGGATTTACTTGGGTCATTAGTTATCAAAGTAGAAGATTTCAGGTTTCTTTTCTGAAAGTGGGCTAAGAGCGTTCCTGGCAGATTATGGTGGGCAGGGAGTTCTATTGAGGAATAACCTGGAACGAAAATAGAGCTGAAGCAGATCTTTTTTGCACTTGGAGAACAGAATATCAGAAGTTGTAATGGAGGGGCATAATCGAAAGGTACGCCCAAGTTTTCCTGAGGATGTCCTCGCAGGACGTCCTGCCAAAGGGGAGGGGAAACCTATATTATCAAAACAAGATGGGCGTCCATCTTTTGTTTCGATAATACGGTCGGGGACGCCCAAATCGCGAAATTTAGGTCAACCTTAGAGATGGTCATCCCCGATTTTCGGCAATAATGGAAACTGAGGACACCCATCTCAGAAACGACCAAATGCAAGGCAACATTCGTAGTGCACTAGTCCCCCTCACATGCCAGGACACCAACCGGGCACCCTAGGGGGCACTGCAGTGGAGTTCAGAAATTGCTCCCAGGTGCATAGCTCCCTTACCTTGTGTGCTGAGCCCCCCCCAAAACCCACTCCCCACAACTGTACACCACTACCATAGCCCTAAGGGGTGAAGGGGGGCATCTACATGTGGGTACAGTGGGTTTCTGGTGGAATTTGAAGGGCTCACATTTACCACCACAAGTGTAACAGGTAAGGGGGGATGGGCCCGGGTCCACCTGCCTGAAGTGCACTGCACCCACTAAAACTGCTCCAGGGACCTGCATACTGCTGTCATGGAGCTGGGTATGACATTTCAGGCTGGCATAGAGGCTGGCAAAATATATTAAACACAATTTTCTTTGAGGGTGGAAGGGGGTTGTGACCACTGGGAGCGTAAGGGGAGATCATCCCCAATTCCCTCCGGTGGTCATCTGGTCAGTTCGGGCACCTTTTTGAGGCTTGGTCGTAACAAAAAATGGACCAAGTAAAGTCGCCCAAGTGCTCGTCAGGGAAGCCCTTCTTTTTTACATTATCGCTCAAGGATGCTCATCTGTTAGGCCCCCCTCCCACCTTTGCTACGCTTCCGACACGCCCCTGTGAACTTTGGTCGTCCCCGAGACAGAAAGCTATTGAGGACGCCCAAAATCGGCTTTCAATTATGCCGATTTGGGCACCCCTGGGAGAAGGACGCCCATCTCCCGATTTGTGTCGAAAGATGGGCGCCCTTCTCTTTCAAAAATAAACCTGTTAGTCTTGTAGATTTACCAAACATGAAGTGTGGGAATATATTAATAAGCATTTGGAGGTTGATCCATATACAATTTGGAAGAGCAAGCAGGAAGTTTTGAATAGCATCCTATTCTGAACGGGAAACCAGTATAGTCATTTCAAGTAGGGGGTGATTCTGTTGAATTTTCGCAGTCTGAAGATCAGATAGGGAGACATGTTCTGTATGAGTTGGAGTTTGGACATAATTTTTATTGATAGGCCTAGATATAAGGAATTACAGTAGTCTGTGTGTGGGAGAGAATGAGAGTTTGGACAAGTAAGGTGAAGGAGGGTTGGTCGAAGTAGGTTCTGATCAGTCTTAGCTGTCTGAGTTTGTAAATTTGTTTTTTTTTTTTTGCCATAGACTGTTGATTTGTGGTTCAAAGGATAATGAGGAATCTAGGATCACTCCCAGTACCTTTCTCTACCATTATGGATAGGTTAGTAGATACAGACAGTGTGTCTGGAACGGAGTCTGAGTTAAGAACCCCAATAGTTTGGTTTTGTTTGTATTCAGCTTGAGATGGTTTTCAGTGGACCAATTTTGGATACATTCCATGCCGTTGGATACCCAATAAGTTATGTCTGATAGATTTCTATCCACCGGTGTCAGCAGAAAAATGTCATCTGAATGCAATAGTAGGAGTTTGTCATTCTGTATCTTGATGTTCTGGAGGGATGCCATGAATACGTTGAACAGGAGTGGAGATAGTGAGGAGCCTTGTGGTACTCCGCAGGGCAGCACCCAGAATTGTGACATTTTGTTTTTTGAAAACGCAGTAGCTCCTATTGATCAAAAAATAGCATATTTAAAACAAATGTGTTTTCCCCTCAACTAAAAATCAAGCTGTAAAATTTGTTGCCAGAGGATATGGTCAAGGAATCTAGCATAGCAGGGTTGAAAAGGGGTTTAGACAAATTCCTAGTGGAAAAATTAATATTCTTACAGAAGTACACCTCAAAGTTACTGTTCATCCCTGGGAAGGAGCTATGAGAAATGGATCTATTGTTTGGGATCCTACTGAGTACTTCCTATTAACCAGAGACAGGATGCCAGGCTTAATCGCCATTTGCAAGGCATTAGCTCTTTTTTGATTCAAAGTTTAGCGTCCAGGATGCGTTTTTGAGCAAGCTGCTATTTTTTTTTCCATTCTGGCCCCTTACTATGGTTATTAATTGAATTTAATAGAATTGGATGGTTTTTATTACTACTCTTTTTCCTTTTCTTCCAGAGTAGTTTTGATTTTATATTGTCTACTTGTGTTGGAGAGAATAGGTGCTGTGTTAGAGCACCCATACATGTGCTGTCCTATTAATAGAGTAACTTCTATAAACAAGTGTGAGCTAATAGAGTATCTCTAAGTCAGTCAACAACAAATCATATATGTAGATCTCTATTTTAAACTAATCAATGTGTTGTAACTAGATGTTCTCAAGTGATTTGGAGGAAAAGCCTCAAACACAGATAAGTACTCCTTTGTTGATACCAACTTAAGGGAGCACCATCCAATCATCACTGGCTGAAAAACCTCCCTTGTTGTGGCTATGACCCTTAACATATTCAAATTCTTGTAATGTTATTATAAGGATCACTTATCTTTTTTGCCCTTTCTTGCCGTTTTATAGTTATTCAGTCTTTTTAACCACGTTCACAGCCCAACTTCGGCCCGAGTTTCGCCTCCTGCATCAGGGTCCGCGGTGTTCTCAGACTGTTATCTGCAAAAAAGTGTTTTAGTTACTTCACAAAGTTTTATCCGATGGACCTTCCCCCTGTGGTCGAACTCTCTCTCACATTTAGCATTTCTTTCTCTTTCCTGCTGTCGTTGTCAAAATGGCGGTGGGTTTTAAAAGCCCTTGACATCAGACGCTGGGATACTAGTCCCTCCTCTTGCATTCAAATTTGGCCTGAATGCAAGAGGAGGGACTAGTATCCCAGCGTCTGACGTCAAGGGCTTTTAAAACCCACCGCCATTTTGACAACGACAGCAGGAAAGAGAAAGAAATGCTAAATGTGAGAGAGAGTTCGACCACAGGGGGAAGGTCCATCGGATAAAACATTGTGAAGTAACTAAAACACTTTTTTGCAGATAACAGTCTGAGAACACCGCGGACCCTGATGCAGGAGGCGAAACTCGGGCCGAAGTTGGGCTGTGAACGGGGTTAAAAAGACTGAATAACTATAAAACGGCAAGAGAGGGCAAAAAAGATAAGTGATCCTTATAATAACATTACATGAATTTGAATGTGTTAAGGGTCATAGCCACAACAAAGGAGGTTTTTCAGCCAGTGATGATTGGATGGTGCTCCCTTAAGTTGGTATCAACAAAGGAGTACTTATCTGTGTTTGAGGCTTTTCCTCCAAATCACTTGAGAACATCTAGTTACAACACATTGATTAGTTTAAAATAGAGATCTACATATATGATTTGTTGTTGACTGTCCTATTAATACACATAAAAGATGTACTTTCTTTGTTATTGTAATTTTAGTTGGTTTATAGCAAATATGTATCGTTCAGCCCCTTTTTTGGGTACTATTTAAAATTTGCAAGTTCTTCTGTGTACTCAAGCAGAAGCAGTCTTTACAGACTTGGGCCCTGTTTACTAAGCCGTGCTAGAGTTTGTAGCGCGCTAAACGCTAGAGACACTCATAGGAATATATGGGAATCTTTAGTGTTTAGAACGTGCTAATGTTTAGTGTTTTTCTAAAAACGCTAGCGTACCCTGTACTGCTATGGATTTACAACCTGTCTCACTGACACAGACTACTCAATTACTGTGGATTCTTTCGGATTCGTATTAGGTAAATGAGACCTTTATTAGAGGTGCTAAAATCTACAATGCTTAGTGTAGATATATACAGTGGGGGAAATAAGTATTTGATCCCTTGCTGATTTTGTAAGTTTGCCCACTGACAAAGACATGAGCAGCCCATAATTGAAGGGTAGGTTATTGGTAACAGTGAGAGATAGCACATCACAAATTAAATCCGGAAAATCACATTGTGGAAAGTATATGAATTTATTTGCATTCTGCAGAGGGAAATAAGTATTTGATCCCCCACCAACCAGTAAGAGATCTGGCCCCTACAGACCAGGTAGATGCTCCAAATCAACTCGTTACCTGCATGACAGACAGCTGTCGGCAATGGTCACCTGTATGAAAGACACCTGTCCACAGACTCAGTGAATCAGTCAGACTCTAACCTCTACAAAATGGCCAAGAGCAAGGAGCTGTCTAAGGATGTCAGGGACAAGATCATACACCTGCACAAGGCTGGAATGGGCTACAAAACCATCAGTAAGACGCTGGGCGAGAAGGAGACAACTGTTGGTGCCATAGTCAGAAAATGGAAGAAGTACAAAATGACTGTCAATCGACAAAGATCTGGGGCTCCACGCAAAATCTCACCTCGTGGGGTATCCTTGATCATGAGGAAGGTTAGAAATCAGCCTACAACTACAAGGGGGGAACTTGTCAATGATCTCAAGGCAGCTGGGACCACTGTCACCACGAAAACCATTGGTAACACATTACGACATAACGGATTGCAATCCTGCAGTGCCCGCAAGGTCCCCCTGCTCCGGAAGGCACATGTGACGGCCCGTCTGAAGTTTGCCAGTGAACACCTGGATGATGCCGAGAGTGATTGGGAGAAGGTGCTGTGGTCAGATGAGACAAAAATTGAGCTCTTTGGCATGAACTCAACTCGCCGTGTTTGGAGGAAGAGAAATGCTGCCTATGACCCAAAGAACACCATCCCCACTGTCAAGCATGGAGGTGGAAATGTTATGTTTTGGGGGTGTTTCTCTGCTAAGGGCACAGGACTACTTCACCGCATCAATGGGAGAATCGATGGGGCCATGTACCGTACAATTCTGAGTGACAACCTCCTTCCCTCCGCCAGGGCCTTAAAAATGGGTCGTGGCTGGGTCTTCCAGCACGACAATGACCCAAAACATACAGCCAAGGCAACAAAGGAGTGGCTCAGGAAGAAGCACATTAGGGTCATGGAGTGGCCTAGCCAGTCACCAGACCTTAATCCCATTGAAAACTTATGGAGGGAGCTGAAGCTGCGAGTTGCCAAGCGACAGCCCAGAACTCTTAATGATTTAGAGATGATCTGCAAAGAGGAGTGGACCAAAATTCCTCCTGACATGTGTGCAAACCTCATCATCAACTACAGAAGACGTCTGACCGCTGTGCTTGCCAACAAGGGTTTTGCCACCAAGTATTAGGTCTTGTTTGCCAGAGGGATTAAATACTTATTTCCCTCTGCAGAATGCAAATAAATTCATATACTTTCCACAATGTGATTTTCCGGATTTAATTTGTGATGTGCTATCTCTCACTGTTACCAATAACCTACCCTTCAATTATGGGCTGCTCATGTCTTTGTCAGTGGGCAAACTTACAAAATCAGAAAGGGATCAAATACTTATTTCCCCCACTGTATAATACAATGATTAAATCATCTAACTAAAAGAAAGCTATAAGACAGATATATACATATTATGCATACAACACTACTTGTCAGGAATTTCAGGCCCTTATCTCATCAGCTGGGAGGCCCGTTGTTGCGAAAGCCCGAAGTCTCCTTATGACCAGGAACAAGTCTTTTGCATGATACGTCTACCCACAGATGAGCCTCAAAACCCTGCTGCAACAAGCCCCTCTTTTTATAAGGCTTAGAACTCATGTTCAGAGCTAAGGAAAATTACAAGAATGTACATGAGGATGCAGTCACATGCTTCTGGCCCAAGTAAACAAACCACTGGCCAGGTGGCTCATCTCCTGAACTCCAAGCATATCCTGTTTCCCTCGGCCCAAGTAAACAAACCATTGGCCAGGTGGCTCATCTCCTGAACTCCAAGCATATTCTGTTTCCCTCCTGCACAAATTGAATTGGTCAGAAATGTGCCTTATTGTCCACGTTCCAACTTGTTTTTGTATTTACAAGGAAAGTTACTTTTGGTCAAAGACAGAAGGTTTCAAAGTGTATTGTCGGTCAAAGCAGGGTTGAGAAGCAATCCTTTACATCTTCCTTTAAACACCCTCAGCATTGCTTAGCAAAGAAGGACCTGAGTGTAGTGCAGTAGTATGTGTGTTGGACTATTTTTTAGTCTTTAGGGAAGTTAAAAAAAAAACATTTTTCAGGATGTCCTAGGGTATTGGTGTTCCACATTGTCATCTATTTAGAATCTATTATGTATTTTCATTTTTAGGATTGTGATTTTTATTAATATATTTGATCCACTTGCTTTTTTATGAAAGATCTTTTGTAGGAAAGTATTGGTAGTGATATTTGTTCATCTATTTTTTATTTATATTTTTATCTGTTATGTATTATTTATTTCTATGTGTATTTGCAGACCACTGATGAAGGCATAAGTGCTGAAACTTGGCCAAGTCGGGTCAATGATTAATACATTTATTTGAGGAGAATCCCGAGTCCCGCTTCTTCTCTGGACTACCTCTGCTTTGTGCTGTTGCTTGTATTGACCTGCAGAGTGTTTTGCTTCTGTTGTGCTGCTCCAGGCTTAATGAACCAAGGCAGCTTGGTATATATCTTATTTGCTTTATTGCACAACCTTTAATTCAGTGTTGAAGTTACAGTACTTTTCTCTGAATAAACAGTACAGTACTGTTCAGAGAGGTAAACAGTACAATATTTGTACTTCTTTCCTGATCTTAAAGTAAAGCAGTTGTTTCTTTCCTCTTAGAACTTCTCTACGCAATCGCAGTCACACTTATCCTCTCTCACACTCTTGGAATTCCTCTTTTTTGCATTTCTAGAAGTTATCATTTTTCCAGAGAGCTAACCTGTGTTAGTTTCCAAATGGGTACCACCTTCAGCTTGGCTCCAGTCTCATACCTCTGGGCTCCTCGTAGTGCTTCACACATCACTTTTTCTCTAACTGTTAAGTAACCCAAAGAACTATCAACATCTACCATATGGTACATAGCTGCCATGGAGACAGTGCTACATAACATGGAGGATTAATTACGTAATGGGGAACAGGTGGTTTGATATCAGCGATGCATCTTTAGCCCAGTGTTGCTATATAATGTGACTAGAATAATAATAATTCTAATAATAATATATAATAATAATAATTATTGTCTTCTTGAGCCAGTTGGTGCATAAAACAGACAGATGCATCTTCCACACTTGTTGGTCTTGTGTTCCAACTGCTTCTGACGAATGGATATCAAGCTCAGTGAAGTCCTCTTCAATTGTGTTTGACATCACATCTGTCTTGGCTTTCCTGGGACTCTTCCCATCTGGTTCATGGCTTGCCTTGGTATACGCTGTACATGCCCACACCATCTAAATATCTTATTAACTTGTAGCTGTTTATTGTCTCTCTTATTGCTTTGGTTTTAATCTTATCTTGCCAAATGAAATGAAGGATTCTTCTAAAGTTTGCACAAATCAAAAACTGTCTAGTGTATTTTGGAAAGTTTCTGTACCATATAATAGAGTGGGTATTGCAGTACTATTATACACTTGCACGTTCATTTGAGTTAGCTTTTTTATTGTCCCAGATCTTACCCAATTTGTTCACAACTGATATCAATTGACTAGTTCTAGGTTTTATTTTTTTTCAGTGTTTTTTGGTTGCCAGACTTCCTAAATAGGTGAATTCTGGGACACTATTTCTAGTTCAACTTTTTTTTCTCTGTCTTAAGTGCAATATACCATAGAAACAGAATTGTAGCCATGGTTTTATGTTTCACCTAGGCAACTACCTAGTATGTGCTTGAGATTAGAGTAACTCCTGTACATAAACTAGTACTTATTGGTTGGGAAGAGGGCCAGGACTGGCAGTTACTACACACTGCACTCCTCTGTCATAATTCAGATCACTCCAGTAGATGTGTTCTGAACCAACTTATTTTCTAAGGGGCCCTTTAACTAAAGTGCAGTAAAATCTGGGCTTAGCACTTTGGGTCCATCTAGAGCAAGCATAGGCCCTCGTCCTCTGGGGTCCTTCATGTGGTTACCTCACAAATATTGTCAGCTGCGTTGTGACCTGTGTCCCTCAACAATACTTTCTACTACTGGTATAGCTTATTTGGTTCTCAGGATCATATTCTGTCCTACCTTTCCCCCATAGCCTTATAATCCTTTGTTCCCCCCTGGGTCTTGCAACAGGTCCATTCACAAGGTGGCTTTCCAAGGGTCTCAAAACGTGGGGTCAACTGTATGATGATGACTCTTTGGTATCATTTCCCACTCTTTGTGAAAACTACAGTATCTCTGGGGGATTATTTTATCTTCAGTTGTCTCATTTCCTTTCCTCACACGCTATTTGTACATGGATTACACTAGATGACTCCCTTTTAGAAGACTTATGCGAGGACTCTAAAAGGGCTGTTCACCTGTGTTTATAAATATCTTTGCTCCCTAACGCCTGCTTATACCCTTCATCGGCTTAATTGGCAACATGAACTGAGGATAATATTGAACGAGAATGACAGGAATTTTCTGGAAAGAGCTCTGCTGGGGATCTTGGTATCTGTGCCACTTAAAGAAAATGTGGTGAAAGTCATGCATCATTGGTATCTCACTCCAGCTCGGTTACAACATATTTTTCCTAGTTCCTCCAACCTGTGCTGGAGAGGATGTGGTGAAGTTGGCAATATGGGCCATATTTGGCGGACACGTGTCAAAGCCCGGGCTTTCTGGAGGGTGATTCAATATAGACTTCAAAAGTGGTTATCGTGCACAATTCAATGGTCCTCGCTATATTGTTTGTTCCTTAAGAAAGTACCTGGACTTAAAAAGCCATAAGCTCTTCTTGTGAGACATGCTGTGTGTGGCAAGAGCCACTCTAACAGCTCACTGGAAGCAGAAAACAGTCCCTTCCTTGGTCAAATGGCTCACTAAATTGTGGTATATATGTGAAATGGAACGTTTATTGGCGATACGTCAACACTTTGCACAAGTGGGAAACCACCTGGGAACCATTTCTAACACATTGCTCAGCATGATTCTTAGCAGGGGTTGATCACTATTCACCTTACCTTTCCTAGACAATTGAATGTAGGGATGGGGGGTTGGTTGGGGGATATGGGATCTTTAGAAATATTATAAAAACTGTTAATGTGATGGAGCAGGGCAGTTCTTTTTCGGATCGAAGATGGCTGCACCCTACTAAGACGCTGTGAGTCTCGATTTTCCTGTGGAGAAAATGCCAAAACGTAGAGGGTGTCACGTATTCAAAGCAGGAACTAGGTCTGTGAGCCCTTGGGCCACTGCCGAGGAGTGGCAGCGGCAGGCAAAACCACCCTACACCCGAGACAGGGCAGAACTCTGACAAACAGGCTTCACCTGCACATGGCCACCTTTCACCGGAGTTGAGCCCCTGGCTGCAGGTGGTCGGCAGGACTTATAGGACAGGTCAGGAACAGGATCCCAACTAGGCTGAACAGGGACTGAGGGTCAGAGGGGAAAGAAATATACAGGGGCAGCAAGGCAGGGAAAGGATAAGCTAAAGGACAGGACTGAAAGCTGCAAGCAGCCACTAACACAGGGAACAAAACACTGATTAACAAGATACAGAACTGAAAGCTGCAGAGCAGCCACTAAGACACAAGCAGACAAGGACTAAACACAAAACTAACCCAGAGACAAGACTAGAAAACAAACCACAACCTAATCTAACTACACACAGACTAACTGAAAACAGACAAGAATTTCAGACAAGAACCCACACAAAGCAGAAGTGCAACAAGCACCAACAAACCAGGGCCTAAAGTGATGCAAAGGCAAAGCAGAAAGGTTTCAAAATGGCTAATAAGCCCAGCAGCAGCTGAGGCTCACTGCAGCAATCACCAGGCAACTACGGGTGCTGTGTAGGTTAAACAAAACAAGCAAGTCTGACAGCCCGGAAGATCCGGACTGGGCTGAAATCTGGAATGGGTGACAATAGCCAGACAGTCCATTGCAGCCACCAGGTCTGGCCACCAGGTGGCGAGAGGAAGAAGAAGAAGAGCATGAAACAAGGGCACAATCATAACAGAGGGAGACTAACGGTCAGAGCCTCCCTGCTACCTCCCTCCTTACCTGGACCTATGGACCGATTTGTGAGACCACAAGGAGCTGGTCAAGAAGGCGGGATGTCTCCAGTAGGGAACGCCGGTGAACGGGAGTTTTCAGCTTCCCCTGACTTGAAACTACCTTGAGTCCTGCAACACGCACTCCACCTCCCCAACCGATAGGCATGAGTTCCTTTCTCTCAGAGTCGACGGGGTCCTCGCCAGAGGGCATGATGGACCCCGAAGTAAGTCGAGGAGAGGCTTCGCTCCAACTTGAGAAGGGACTGGAGGTCTGTTTGCCCTCGGAACCGCTGCGGAATGAGGGGAGAGGAGCAGAGGGACAGAGTGAGATTCGAATGCAGTCTTCTGAAAGGTTCGAAATTCCTAAAGAGCTATTAGTAAAACCGAAAGAAGTAACTTTAGAAGCATTATGGGACTTGGTTTCCAACCTGGGACAAACGTTCTTAAAACAAATAAATGATGATTCACCAAAAATAAAGCTGTTAGAAATGGATTTACAAAAAAAGAAGAAGAGATTAAGGATATAAATGACAAAGTTGGAAAAATGGATCAGAGAATTTTGAAGATTGAAATGATACATCCTACAATGATAAGAGACTTGACAAATCTTAGGCTGAAAATGGAAATGTTCGATAATTATAAAAAAAATTATAACTTGAGATTTGTCAATTTTCCTAGAGTAAAGACTGTTGCTCCTCTTGAAATGTTAAAACGCTATATGCGGGAAGTTTTGGCTATACTTGAGCAGAATTTACCACCATTCACTCAGGCATATTATATCCCAGGAAAGGAACTGAATCAATTAAATGGAAATCCGATAGATGTTTCCCTTTTGCTTGAAACTTCTGATACTGAATTCGCAACAACCGCTACTTTGGTGGCGACTGTTGCATTGTTACCTGACAAACAATGGATTTTCCGTATGTTCTTTAGAAGCAAGGATAAACTTTTTATGGGCTTCAAAATATTGTTATTTCCTGATGCCTCGAAAGAGACACGGCGACGGTGGAAACAATTCTTGCTTCTTAAACCTGAAATTTTGCATTTGGGGGGGTACCTTTTTTTTTTTTAAGATACCCCTGCAAATGCATAATAAGATATAAGGAAAAGAAATATGTATTTACAGATCCTGCACACGTATCAGCACTCATAACCTCAGCGAAAATGGAGAAGCTATAAAGATATATCAACTCCGCTTAGTAGAGTTTTTGTTACCTTAAATTTTCTTTTTCCTTTTTTATTCTCCCTGATTTCTTAAATCTTGGATTCGTATTTATGGACTTGAGTATCATTTTTTCCTTATAGAAAATGTTATGTTTATGTTAGATATTTTGTTAAAGATACTTTGCCAGACAAGATTTGTTTCTTGTAATAAATTGAGTAAATGAATAAATAAAAAACTGTTAATGTGTTGAGGTTACATGTTTAATATTTCCTGTTTGAATAAGATGAGGACAGTTTGTTCTTTAAATATGTACAGAGAAGTTATCTTGGCTGTATTCTCAAAGTGCTAGTTTGGATAATGATAAAGACCTACCGAAAATTAAAAAAAAAAATCTGGGCTTAGCACATTCTAATGCAGGAGTTTCCCATGTGGTTAAGCTTCTAAATATACGCTCCTAAAACTACTTTAGCATACATTTAGGCACATAAATTTTGGAGTGTAAATTTAGGAGCATAACCTTTATAGGATTAGCATGCACTAAAGGCTTTATTGTATTGTGTTAGCTGGATAACATGGGAAGGCTCATTCTCTGCCTATGACACTCCCCTTACTGAAAATATATGTAACACATGGGTTACAGTGCGCTAACAGGCAAAATACTACACATGTTTTAACACATTTTGTGGTAGCCTGTTGGGGCATGCTAACCGTGTGTTTAGGGCTTAAAGACTTTTAGTAAAACGACCTCTAAAAGTCTTTGGGGCCCTTTTACTAGGCCGCGTAGGTGCTTACATGGGCCCAACGTGTGTATATTTTGATTTACCGCCTGGCTACCATGTGGCTCTTGCAGTAATTTCATTTTTTACGCATTTTCACTAGGTGCGCTGAAAAGTATATTTATTTTCTGGCATGCGGGCGGTAATCATTCTATGCACGTAGACCATTACCGCCCGGTTACTGCGTAAGACCTTACCACTAGGTCAATGGCTGGCAATAAGGTCTCAGACCTAAAAATGGATGCGTGGCAATTTTCATTTTGCCGCACATCCATTTATGGCAAAAATTATTTAAAATGGCATTTTTTTACAGGTGCGCTGAAAAATTATTCTGCGGGCACCCAAAACACGCATCTACACTGCCGCAGGGCATTTTTCAGAACGCCTTTGTAAAAGGGCCCCTTTAGTTAGAAAATAAATGGGAGACAACAGCAGTAGCAGTCACTCCGACAGAGGCTAGATGCAAACAGTATTTACAAAGTCCATTATCCCCCTTATGTCTGATACTCCTCCTTGTGAGCATATGTAGATATTGTCAGTAAAACTCTCCATAAAACAGTATATCAGTAGTGTCAAGCAGTATCAAATTGTCACTTATAATCTTTGTTAGCAGGGCTGAGAGACTTGGGGGCTTCTTCAGGTCCTAAAGCATAGTGGTTGGCAAGCTTGGTCCTGAGTGGCAGTGTTATTCTCAGGGCTTTGGAGATGGAGTCGGAAGCAATTTTGGGTGGCGTTGGAGTTGGTAAATATGTACTGACCATAGGCAGTCGGTGGCCCAACTGTTTGGGGAGGCTAAAGGGGGCAGGGTTAGGGGTGGTGCCAGGGGTGGGGTTTGTTGGATTATTTATGGTAAATACTTAGCAGATTTTACACACACACAGCTTCAGCTTTAGAAATGTTAATTTCTTATCTTCATCTCTCTCACACACACCCCAGAATAATCACAGCTCAGTCTCTTTAAAGATGAAGTAACAAAATATCTGTTTACTCACAGTTTGTAGTTAGAATGAAAAATACATCTTGCATGTATATGCAGGCAGGCTTATAACAATATATTTGGTTTATCAGCTCTTTCCATGTGCTCAGATGGTAATGGATTCTATCAAGCATAGATTCTCAGGTTAGGAGAGATCAAGACAGAGAGCTCATGTGTGTGGCAAGGTTGCCAGATTAAAAAAAAAAAACCCACACAAAACCGTCAAAAACCCGCCCAAAAACCACACACACCCCACCCCTTCCGTCATCACCCCCAGCCCAAAATGTCACAAACCCCGCCTCTGATGCCATTAGCCCCACCCCCGCCGGCCGAAAAACCGCCCCAAAACCCGCACAGAAAAAACAAAACGAGCCCAAAAACCGCAACCCGCCGCGGGCAAAAGTTTCCCGCGGCGGGTTGCGGAAAACCGCCCAATTGGGTGGGAAAACCGCCCATCTGGCAACCGTGGTGTGTGGTTAAGGGGTATTGTACTGTCCTTAACCACACCCACAGGAAATGCATGGGTGTGACCTCACCAGGCAATTGACATCAGAGGTCACAGAGTAATCATAGAGAAAATTGCTGGACAGATAATGCATGTAAAATACAAAACATATATTCTAACAGGGTTTACATCCATAATTGTTTGACAACACAGAAAAAAAAGGTAAAAGTAAAGTAGTCACAATACCTTTTTATTAAATTTAGATATTATGTATCGTATGTCACAGAAAACAAGTGGTTGCTTAAAGCATATATTAACCAATGTATACGATTCAAAAATGTTATCAATTATTAAACACTGCTATTTCCATCTATGGAAAATTCCAAAATGAAATGGTCACATTAGTGAAGTAATAACCGGCGACTAGACTTCACATCATAGGTGTGAAAGATTTGCTCAGTGTTAATATCTCCAACAAGATCACTTTCAATGTTCAGTAAACATAAAGCTGTCAGTCTTTCTTGACCCATTGTGGATCTCAGCCAGTTTCATACACATCTCATATGAAGGCAAAATACTGAACTGGAAAGTTACCTCAAGAAGTCAGACTCAGCATGCAGCAATACTAGATAAATTAAAACTTGCATGCAAAATATCACAGATACACATTTCCAAAAGCTGACATATTCCAATTAATAAATTCTGAATAAAATACTTTTTTCTACCTTTGTAGTCTAAGCATTTAATTTTTCTATTTGCTTTGGTCCCAGTGTCTTCTGTTTTATGCAGTGTCTTCTTTCCATTTGATATTTTTTTTTCTCTCACCATGTCCACCATCCTCCTGTGTCCTTATGCATCCTGTCTACCATCTGTAGCCCTATCCTTCAGTGTTCCGATCCAGCTCTTAAATACAGCAGTTTCCCCTCCATCCATGTCCAGCATTTCTCCTCTCTCCCTTCTCCTCCATCCGTGTGCATCTCCTTCCTTTGTCTTTCCTTCCCTCCATCCCTGTCCAACATTTCTCCTTTCTTCCCAGCCCTCCACTCCATCCATGTCCAGCAACTCTCCTCTCCGTTCCTGCCATGGCCGCCCAGTGTTTAAACCTTTTTATTTTAAAGTCGCAGCGACGGCTTACCTCTAACCTTTCCCTTCCCGCTCAATGTCCCGCCTTCCTCTGATGAGGTATTTCCTGTTTCCGCGAGGGCGGGAGACTGAGTGAGAAGGGAAAGACTGGAGGTGAGCTGTCGCTGTGACTTAAAATGAAAAGGTTTAAATGCTGGGCAGTCACAGCAGGAATGGAAAGGAGGGCTATCGAGGAGCTGAGGGGGGGGCTCAGTTGTGGGGGGGGCAGCGGAAGATACAATTTATTTGTTTTGGTGTATCGGGGCTACATTTGGAGGAGGAGGCAGGCGGGGAAGGTCATAGCTGAGCTAGGGAGGCTTAGCTTCCCCAAGCCTCTTATACGGTTCGCCTACATTACTGACTCTGATTCTAACTTCAGAATAAAAACTTACATTATAATATATTGTACATTTTATTTTGTACTTATATGTTTGCTCTGGATCTAAAGTAGTGCTAAATACTTATATTTACCTGTACTTTAGATCCAGAACAAAAAAATTAAACGTGCATATATTTTGATTTACCGCCTGGCTACCATGTGGCCCTTGCGGTAATTTCATTTTTGATGCATGTCCGCTAGGCAAGCCGGAAAATATTTTTAGTTTCTGGAATGCAGGCGGTAATCGTTCTACGCACATAGACCATTACCGCTCGGTTACTTCGTAAGACCTTATTGCTAGGTCAATGGCTGGCGATAAGGTCTCTGACCCAAAAATGGATGGTCGGCAATTTTCATCTTGCCGCAAGTCCATTTTCAGCAAAAAATTTTTAAAAAGGCATTTTTTATAGGTTCACTGAAAAATGGTTCTTTGTGTGCCCAATACACGCGTCTAAACTGCCGCAGGGCATTTTTTAGCACGCCTTTGTAAAACGGCCCCTTTAGTTAGAAAATAAATGGGAGACAATAACAGTAGTAGCAGTCACTCTGACAGTCCATTAAACCCCTTATGTCTGATACTCCTCCTTGTGAGCATATGTAGATATTCTCAGTACAACATTATAATACATTGTAAATGTTATTTTGTACTTGTATGTTTGCTCTGGATCTAAAGTACAGGTAAATATAAGTATTTACCAGTACATTAGATCCAGAGCAAACATATAAGTACATGAAATTTAAACCCTAATATAAGAATTGGAGACAGTCGGAGATTTGGTATACCAACTCCACTCACTGTCCAATTAGCTGAAATTACACAATAAGTCCAACTTCTGCTGTACTCCTTAGTTCAAGCTCTTAAGAGTAGATGTAGCAGGTTCCCCATTCCCACAGCACAGCAAATGTCTGTTTCCTATGCCTGTATGAAGTTGGCATTAGGGGCCATATTTGGTGGACAGGTGTGAAAGCCTGGGCTTTCTGGAGGGCGATTCAATATAGTCTTCAAAAGTGGTTATCGTACACAATTCAACGGTCCACGGTATATTGTTTGTGCTGTAAGAAAGTACCTTGACTTAAAAAGCCACAAGCTCTTCTTATGAGACATGCTATGTGTGCAGCAAGTCCATAGGCGGTCGGTGGCCCAACTGTTTGGGGAGGCTAAAGGGGGTGGGGTTAGGGGTGTGGCCAGGGACGGAGCTTACATCCATAATTGTCTGACAACTCAGAATAAAAAGTAAAAATAAGTCACAATACCTTTTATTAAATGTAGATATTAGATATGTATCTTATGTCAAAGAATAAAGTGGTTGCTCAAAGCATATACTAACCACAATCGCTCAACTGCAAAACATCAAGGTCAGGTATACATATAAAGTAGTGCATATGAGTTTATCTTGTTGGGCAGACTGGATGAACCGTACAGGTCTTTTTCTGCCGTCACCTACTATGTATGTTATGTTACTATGCACAAATTTGTGCAAAAACACACTCGGAACCTTACTGTAACATAAATATTACACTGGGCAGACCCTAATACACCAATATACCACCCATACGGAAAATGCAGACTGTCAACATGTATGTTTACCTGCAAATATATGCAAGAGAAATGAAGGTTTGTAAGGCATTTTTTGTGGATATCATGAAACCCTCTGTCTAGGTCATATTCCAAGACCTGCTTGAGAACCACTGCTATAGAAATATTTCCTCTGTAATTTTAAATAATTACTTTCACTTCCGTGAACATGGGAATGCTTTCAAACATATATATTTGGACATCCTGAACTTAATATTTGACTTGGACATGGCTGCTTTCAAACATATATATTTGGACATCCTGAACTTAATATTTGACTTGGACATGGCTAAGAAGCTAAGACTGCAACAAGGTCTGGAAAAAGTACAAATCCTTTACAAAGAACAATGTCTATGCTGAATCATTTATCTGTATGAACCTAAAGCAGGGTTCAGGGACAACATTGTGAAATGGTCGCGTCCATTCACAGAGGAGGCAATCCAAGGAAGAGAGAATAACTGAGTAGCTAAAATTTTCTCAACACGTTTCACTCAGTTCCTTCATGCAGTGACCTCGTTGCATAAAATCCAGACCAAACCTCTGCAGGAACCCCACAAAGTGTAAAAAAGAACACAAAAAGAGAAATTCATTGTGTGTGCCATCACCCAGGTCATTATCTGCTGCCTGGCACTGCAGCCAAGAAGCTCTCGGAAGTTTCCTCCGATCCTTCCCGCCCTCAGCTGAGCTTCCTGATGACAGCCCTCCTCTCTCTGTTCCCCCCCCCACCCCGGCGCGTGTTTACCTGTTTTACTTTTAGTGGCAGCGAGTGGTGACGGCAGTGATGAAAAAGAAAGCACTGCGGGCTCCTCCAGCTTCTCCCTTCCCTTACATGTCCCGCCTGGCTGCAGTGCCAGGCAGCCCCGCGTTTGGGGGGCGGGGGGGGGGGGGGGGGTAGCAGCAAGGGAAAGGTTACGGTTGGGCTAAGCCTCCCCAAGTCTCTTATACGGGGCGCCTATGAGCAAGTCACTCTCTGACAGCTCACTGAAAGCAGAAAACAGTGCCTTCTTTGGTTAAATGGCTCACTAAGTTGTGGTATGTGTGTGACATGGAATGTTTGTTGACAAACTTTGCACAAGACCAACTGGGTTACAGTGCGCTACCAGGGAAAATACTACAAATGTTTTAACACATTTTGTGGTAGCCTGTTGGCGCACGCTAACCGTGTGTTTAGGGCTTAAAGCCCTTCAGTAAAAGGGCCTCTGAAAGTCTTTGGGGCCCTTTTACTAGGCCGCATAGGCGCTTACATGTGCCCAACGTGCGTCAATTTTGAGTTACTGCCCAGCTACCGCGTGGCCCTTGCGGTAATTTCATTTTTGACGCTTCTGTGCTAGGTGAGCTGGAAAGTGTTTTTATTTTCTGGCGCGCGAGCGGTAATCATCATTCTACATGCGTAGACCATTACCATGCGAGACCTTCTTTTAGGAGACCGACCTTGACACAGCCTATGGCGAAACATGGATTCATGTCGGCGTAATATGTCTCCTGAGTGATTATGGAGTATATTATGTACAAACTCCTGCTGACAGTTAATGAAAGAAGAAAGTTACACTAAGCTAAGTACTCTATATATTCTTTTTTTCAAATAACTGATTTGCAATATAGATGAATTGAAATTAAAAAATAGCATAATGAAAAAATGTTACTGGGATCAATGATGATTACATGCCCACCCTGATCAATCTTTGGCTTAAGTGAATTTGCCAGTGTGGTGGTTGCATGCGCATCTGACAGATCCAATAGTAAAATTTACTTTGCATTTTGAAGTTTTTTGCAATTAAGAGAATGTGATAGGCGCTGTGCGTTATTATTTGAATACATTTTGCCTCCTTCTCTAAGAGTGTTTGTGGTGCCAAAGATATTGAGCATTTCTGGATTAGACCACATTCATTCTCTACCTGTTTTCTGGGTCACCTTTGTGAGCCTGAGGCCTAACTTTTATGATTTGAACCATGCTCTTAGCCATACTGTCAAGGCTTCTGCAAAATTCCCTGCCTTGAAGTTTTATGGATTATATGTTGTGCCATTAAGGACACTGCTTGCCTGAATACCGTCTTTGTCTATTGTTCACTGTGTGGATCTGGGGCGAGTGAGGTTCCCAGTAGTATATAGCTTGAAAAACCTTGGGAGCTAACATTGTATCTGTTCCAGTTAGAAACAATTCTGTCCAGAAGAAAGGAAGCAGTTGGACCCCAGAACAGGCTGGATGGATGGATTCGGACTCCGGAACGGGGAAGTGAATATTCAGAGTCACAGCTGGTCAGGGAAGCTGTTTCTGTCCCATTTATCATCAGATAGGTAATCTGAAGAGAAGCAAGAAGGAATTAGTGAATTTGCACCTGATGGACTCACTGGACTCTGTGCCCCATCAAGATAACTATGTTCTGAGCCTCTCTGAAAGACTTGTATGTACAGCCTCAGTGAAGATGCTGTAGGCACAAGAAGAGGAAATTTTTGGTGCTTGGGACCCCATATACCGATGAATTCTGACCTTCCTGGCTGAGAGGAGAAGCTTATCTTCCATTACTAGACCATCTTGTTTAGGCAGACTTGGCTTTCTGTTGAAAATCAGTTAGAGCTGAGAGAAGAGTGACCCACAGGGTGAATTGGGAACTCTTGTATGGTTTGGGTTATCTAGAAATATCTCTAAACAGGAAAAGGGAAGTTTAGTCCTGATTGGCATTGTGGGCTGTGTATTTTCACTTGTGCTGATATTTTGTGATTAAATGTTTCTTATGAAATACAATCATTGTATCTTTCAGGCGTTATTAGTGCATTTTACCAGATCAGATCTATATAGTGATTTATTTGTTGCCGGAGAAATGTTTTTGCACTACTCCTTATCAATAATAAAACAGATTTATTATCAGAGCTTGCACAGTCCAGTTATTGCATCCCAAATCCAGAAGCAGTAGAGAGAGCACACCCTAGACATTAGTGTGCTAATTGCTCTTGCAAAGTAATTATGCCACTCCTTTTTGTTATTCCTACACACCTGCAGCAATAAAGGCTAATCCATACAATAAACCCATGGGCTGCCCCAGATAATGCAAAGCCATGCAATTTGAGTTCCAAGAATCATGAGTTCCAGGAAATATGGGTTAAATTGCCAATCAATAGAGGAGGGTGAATAGTGGAGTGCCTCAAGGATCTGCACTGGGACTGGTGCTATTTAACATATTAATTAATGATCTGGGAACGAAACGAAGCAGTAGAGAGAGCACACCTTAGACATTAGTGTGCTAATTGCTCCTGCAAAGTAATTATGCCACTCCTTTGTGTTATTCCTACACACCTGCAGCATTAAAGGTAATCCATACAATAAACCCATGGCCTGCCCCCAGATAATGCAAAGCCATGCAATTTGAGTTCCTGGAAATATGGGTTAAATGGCCAATCAGTGGAGGAGGGTGAATAGTAGAGTGCCTCGAGGATCTGGAAATGGGAACGCCAAGTGAGGTGATAAACACAACACAAAACAATTCAGTTATCAGTTATTAGAACGATGTAGATTGTGAAAAATTGCAGGAAAACCTTAGGAATTTGGAAGACTGGGCATCCAAATGGCAGATGAAATTTAATGTGGACAAATGCAAAGTGATGCATTTGGAAGAATAATCCAAATCATGGTTACTTGATGCTAAGTTCCACCCTTGGAGTCAGCACCCAAGAAGAAGAGTGGCCTAGTGGTTAGTGTGGTGGACTTTGGTCCTGGGGAACTGGGTTCGATTCCCACTGCAGGCACAGGCAACTCCTTGTGACTCTGGGCAAGTCACTTAACCCTCCATTGCCCCAGGTACAAATAAGTACCTGTATATAATATGTAAGCCGTATTGAACCTGGTATGAATGGGAAAGCGCCGGGTACAAATGTAACAAAAATTTTAAAAAAATCTAGGTGTTATTATAGACAATATGCTGAAATCTTCTGCCCAGTATGTGGTGGTGGCCAAAACGGCAAACAGAATGCTAGGAATTATTTGGAAAAGGATAGAAAATAAGACAATATTATAAAACCTCTATATTGCTCCATGGTGTAACCACAGCTTGAGTATTGTGTGCAGTTCTGGTCACCGTATCTTAAAGAAGATGTAGCATAATTAGAAAAGGTTCAAAATAGGGTGACTAAAATGATTAAAGGGATGGATCTCTCATATGAGGAAACACTTAAGAGGTTAGGACTCTTCAGCTTGGAAAAGACATGGCTGAGAGGGAATGTGATAGAGGTCTACAACTTAGTGGTATAGAATGTGTAAATGTACTTTTTTATGCTTTCAAGAAGTACAAAGATGATCAAGGAAGTTGCATGATACTAGTTTTAAAATGAAGAGGAGGAAATGAGCTGTGGAACTCGTTGCCAGCAGATGTGGTATAAGTGGTTAGTGTATCTAGGTTTAAAAAAGGTTTGGACAAGCTCCTGGAGGAAAGGTCCATAGTCTGCTGTTGAGATGGGGAAAACCATTGCTTGTCCCTGGGATCAGTAGCATGAATCTTGCTACTATTTAGGATTCTGTCAGGTACCAGTGACCTGAATTGGCCACTGTTGGAAGGACTAGATGGACCATTGATTTGACCCAGTATGGCTATTCTTATGACAATGAGCGGCAGATGAAGAAGTCCTCTTACCCCCTTCCCCCCACCCACACACAAACAGGAGCCATTGGATCAGCAAGAGGTGTGCCTTTTCAATGAACACATAACGAAGGTCCCAAAAAATAAAGAGGCAAATGATCTGCAAGATCCAGAACAGAAAAAAAAAAGCGCAGACCACGTAAAAAGTAAAACAACAAACAATTTCTTTTAATCACCCAACATGGCCATGTTTCACCCTACAATGGCTGCATCAGGGGCTAAATAAATAAATACATAAAAGGCCAATAGATAATGTCATTTATCAAAACACCTACAATTTAAAAAGAAACTAAATATAAGACATATCTCATACAAATAAAGGAAGAACTACATACCCAGCAGGAGCAGTCAAATGTTGTCCCTGTCTGGTTAGTGCTAATAAATATATATATATATATATATGAATTAATTAAACAAAAAAACAGTCTCAAAATAGCTCAGATGCATAAGGAGAATGCCACCTCGGAAGAAAGGGCCAGGGGCCAGCACTTTGGACGGAAGTGTGTGTGTGTATGTGACACAGAGATAGTGTGAAACTCTCTCTCTCTCTCTCTCTCTCACACTCACTGTGTCTCACACACACACACACACACACACTCTCTCTCTCTCACAGACACACTCGCACCCAGTCTCACTCTCTTTCTGTCACACACACACACTCGCACAGTCACTCTCTCTCTCACACACAGTCACACACACACTCTCTAAAACATACACACTCTGAGGAAAACCTTGCTAGCGCCCGTTTCATTTGTGTCAGAAACGGGCCTTTTTTTACTAGTTATGTGTATAAACTGTAAGGCGATCAAGCAGATAACTCATAAAAAACACAGGGAATGCTAAAGAAATATAAAAAAATTACAATAAAATATGAATCAATTCAAAAACAGAACACCATAAGGATAAATACAAGATGCGAATACATTTGCCATAAGGACTAAACTATAAGTCACCATTTTGTAAAATAATACGTACTCAAAACATATGATAGAAATAGCATAAGATCATTTATAATAATCTTAAAGCCATAAATACATACATATTTCAAAAGTAAACTAATGCATTTAAATAAAAACCTATACTTTAACAGAAAGCAAATCTTATTCATAATAAAAATCATAGAAATGCAATAAAATAAATTAAAGGAACACAGAGTAATCACTCTCAAGATTCAATCCATGAGGAGTCATAGAATTAAACTACTACTACTACTATTACCATTTAGCATTTCTATAGCGCTACAAGGCGTACGCAGCGCTAAGATAAGTCTCTGCTCAGTACATAGTAAAAGTTAATTCACATCACCACCCCTCCAAGAGGTTGTGGTTTAACCAGAACACAGAACCTATGGTCTTGAAATGAATGGCATGTATTTATCCTTATGATCTGTTTTTAATTGATTCACATTTTTATGGTATTTTTAATAGGTTCTTTTGCTTTCCCTGTGTTTTTTAAAATGAGTTTCTGCTTCTTCTCTTTATAGTCCCTATGTTAATACACATAATGCTGTCATTGGAATGCATTATTTTTCATATGCCACCTTCGGTTTTTAAATCAGAGCACTTTTGCTTTTTAGCATTTTTTTTTTTTTTTAACTTTTCAAAGCTGTTTTTAAGGCTGAAAATAGAAAAGCAGCTTTTCAGATTATTGGAAGGTGAGCCCGTGAGAGCCTGCTCCAGCACACCACTGCCCCCCCTCCAAAAACGCCAAACCACTCCCATCTCTCTCTCACACATGCCTCCACCCGCGCAACCCCCTCTACTACCCTCCCCTCCTCTTACCGGAGTCTCAGCCACAGAAGCGAAGGGCAAGGTAGTTTGGAGATTCTGCTGCCTTCCGTTCTGTTCGCTATGAGCTCTGTGCCCTGATTGTCGGGTCCCGCCCTTGCAGAAACAGGAAATGAGGGCGGGACCCGACAATCAGGGCACAGAGCTCATAGCGAACAGAACGGATTAAGGCACCAGAATCTCCGAACTACCTTGCCCTTCACTTCTGCGGCTGGGACTCCGGTAAGAGGAGGGGAGGGTAGTAGAGGGGGGTGGGGGTGCGACGTGCACGTACCGGGGATGGGCGGGGCCTATGTCGGGGAGCGGAGGACCTTGCTAGCACCCGTTTCATTTGTGCCAGAAACGGGCCTTCATTACTAGTATTTTGTGGACCAGGGTGCAAACTTTGAACGCAATTCGTTCTTTTAGCGGGAGCCAGTGTAGCTTTCTCTTAGGGGTTTGGCGCTTTCGTATTTCGCTTTCCCAATATGAGTCTGGCTGCTGTGTTTTGAGCGGTTTGAAGTTTCTTAATGATTTGTTCTTTGCGTCCGGCGTATATGGCATTGCAGTAGTCTAGATGACTTAGCACCATTGATTGTACTAGGCTGCAGAATACTTCTCTTGGGAAGAAAGGTTTGATTCTTTTAAGTTTCCACATTGAGTAGAACATTTTCTTTGCTGTATTTTTCGCATGGTCTTCGAATGTGAGATTTCGGTCGATTGTGACTCCCAGTGTTTTCAGGCTGTCTGAGACCGGAAGGATGTAATCTGGGGTGTTTATGGTATTGGGTTTGTTTGTGTTGTATTGTGAGGACAGGATGAGACATTGTGTTTTTTCTGCGTTTAGCTTTAGTTGGAATGCGTCCGCCCATGAGTTCATTATTTGGAGGCTGTTTGTGATTTCATTTGTAATTTCGGTTATGTCTTGTTTGAACGGGATGTATATCGTGACATCATCTGCATAGATGTGTGGGTTGAGTCCTTGGTTGGATAGCGATTTGGCTAAAGGTGTCATCATTAGGTTAAAAAGGGTTGGTGATAGCGGTGATCCTTATGGTACTCCGCATTCAGGTTTCTATGGTGTTGATGTTTTTGAGTTTGAAATCACTTGATAGGTTCTTGCTGTTAAGAAGCCTTTAACCATCTTAGTATGTTTCCTCTGATCCCGAAGTAGTCTAGGATGTTCGAGAGTATTTGGTGGCTGACCATGTCGAACGCGCTGGAGACATATCGAATTGTAGGAGTAGTACATTGTTTCCAGTTGCAATTAGTTGTTTAAATTTGGTTATGAGAGTGGTTAGCACTGTTTCAGTGCTATGGTTGGATTGGAATCCTGACTGTGACATGTAGTATTGTGAATTTGTTTAGGTAATTGGTGAGTTGTTTGGTTACCATACTTTCCATTAGTTTTACTATCAGCCTTTTATGTATTTATTTATTTATTTATTTATTTACAGTTATTTGTTTTGCTCCTGATACAGCCATTATAGGGCAAAACATGGGCATTTTTGGGTGATTAAAAGGAAATTGTTTTTGTTTTGATGACTTGGAAATAAATATCTTTTTTTCTGTTGTCATATATAATGAATTCCTGCCAGCCACACCCTTGCTGGTTCCACAGTTTTTAATGGGTTTGCCCTGTGTTTACTGCCATCTCTGTTCCTTGAACTACTTCAGTACAAGTTCAATTCCACCTGCTCCATGTTTGTGTAATCGGAGGTTACACTTTGGTTTGGTACCTGGGGGGAAGGCTGAGCACTGGTGCCTAAGGAGATTGGCACTGACACCAGCTTTAAATGTAAAATAAAAGGGACATATTTTAAGGTTCTGGCCAGTTAAAGATGTATATGTTGGGGTGAAAAGAGGTGGCAGTGGTGGGCTGTGATCTTTTTGTACTGTTTTTATGTTGTGAATTTTAAATATAGTTCACATAAGAACGTCCTTGCAACTTGATATCAGGGGTTAACAGTGAAAAATGAGGTTAGATAGGTATAAAAATTGTGCTTTTATGAATGTTTGAACTTTGCAATTACAGAATACTGAGAGCAGGAATCGGACTGTGCAGGTCACATGGGGATCTGTTTTCTGGAAAAAATTCTGGGGACCGGGAAAAGAAGAAAGTTGGGCTGAAGAGAGGCAGTTTGGATGTGTGTGTGTGTGTGAGAGAGAGACTATTAAGAATTGAAAATAGTTTTAAAATTGTCATATTTGGTTAACATTTGAAAAACTGTAAGATTAAAGGAGGACTGCTACTAGTTTTGTGTGAGAAATATTTTCTAAGCTGAGTGTAGAAACTGCAATTTGAGCCAGGGCTTGTGAATGTTCTGAGGGACAGGAAAACTTGATTTTGTTTAACATTGAGAGCCCTTTTACAAGCTCAATGTGGACTTACCACTTGCTAAAAAGGAAGTACCACTGGGCTACAAGAATTTTTTATTTTTGTAGTAGTGGTGTCTACCCAGCGGTAATCAGGCAGTGGGTGGCAGAAAGGGCTCCCCCCCCCCCCCGAAATGGCCATGTGACAAGTGCTTCCAGTGCTCCCTATTCCTTGCCAAACAGGACTATTACACCCAATTGACTAACTCTCTTGGCTCCAACCCTCGTCGTCTCTTCGCCAGCCTTAACTCCCTCCGCAAAGTGCCCTCCGCTCCCCCCCCTCACTTTCTCCTCAATCACTGGCTGACTACTTCCCGCGACAAGGTGCAGAAGATCAACCTTGAATTCACTGCCAAGCCACCTCTTCCTCTTCACCCTTTAACCCACTCCCTCAACCAACCAACCCAGGCCTCCTTCTCCTCGAAATGCACCACCTGTTCCTCTGATCCCATCCCACTAACTTACTAAACACCATCTCTCCTACTGTCCACCCCCCCACCATCTGTCATATCCTCAACCTCTTTCTCTCCAATGCAACTGTCCCTGACTCCTTCAAGCATGCTGTAGTCACACCACTCCTCAAAAACCATCACTAGACCCTACCTGCCCTTCCAAATACTGCCCCATCTCCCTCCTACCCTTCCTCTCCAATGTAACCTATGGGTTAAATTTTAAAAGATCTCCTGGCTCATTCTAGACCTGGTGTAGAGACAGTGAGCAGTGCAGTGAAACTGAGTGGTCTGTGTGCATGCGCTGAGTGTTCCGCATGCTGATGGAACTCTCAGGAGAGTGACAACAGCTCAGGCTGCAGTTGGGAGAGAGCTGTATTGATGAGAACATGTTACTAGGAAAAGACTGGAAGAAAGTTGATGCTGGAGATCATCACCTGAAAGAAAAGGCGCCCACTGTTCAAGAGAGCCAGAGAGAGAAACAAAGAGACCCAGCTAAGTGACTGAAACTATTTAAAAAAGTGCACATAAGAGAAATAGTAAAGGAAACCTGAACAATAACTGAGAGATAACTGAAAGAAGAAAAAAAAGAGTAGAGGAAAACTTACATGTTGAGATCCTTGGGGGTCTCCAGGGGTCTGAGGGACAGGAGAGGGGAGACTTTGAAGAGTCTGGTGTTTTGTGAAATTGAATGTACTTAAATGATTTATGTAACTAATATTTATTACTTATCTGAAAATGCTCTCAATGTTTCTAGAGACTAAACTGATTCGTGTTGCAAACCTTTAATTAAAATACATATGTAAATTTGCAAGTTGGTAAGATTTCATTAGCATTTAAATATAATTCAATATATAAAAAAAAATTTCATTTTATTGTTAAACTCCCTGGTTGGTGTTGAGTCATTTTGGGGAAACACTGTGACATATTTGGTACCATCATTGTAATACCTTGCTCTGCCACCAGGGGGTTTACACCAAGAGACTTGAATGCGCTGTTCACAGCCGCTGCCTTGATTTTTCTCTCCTCTCATGCCATCCTCGATCCGCTTCAATCCAGGTTCGCCCTCTACACTCAACAGAAACGGCACTCATTAAAGTCTGTAATGGCCTGTTCCTTGCCAAATCCAAAGATCAGTACTCCATCCTCATCCCTCTCCACCTATCCGCTGCTTTTGACACTGTCAATCATAATTTACTTCTTGCTACACTATCCTCATTTGGGTTCCAGGGCTCTGTCCTCTCCTGGTTCTCCTCTTATCTCTCCACCGTACCTTCAGAGTACATTCTCATGGATTCTCCTCCACCCCCATCCCACTCTCTGTTGGAGTTCCTCAGGATCTGTCCTTGGATCCCTTCTTTTTTCAATCTACAACCTCTTCCCTGGGCTTGCTGATCTCATCTCATGGTTTCCAATATCATCTTTATGCTGACGACACCCAGCTTTATCTCTCCACACCAGACATCACTGCGGAAACCCAGGCCAGAGTATCGGCCTGCTTATCTGACATTGCTGCCTGGATTGTCCAACCGCCACCTGAAACTGAACATGGCCAAGACCGAGCTCATTGTCTTTCCACCCAAACCCACTTCTCTCCCTCCACTCTCTATTTCAGTCGATAAACACCCTCGTCCTCTCCGTCTCATCTGCCCGCAACCTCGGAGTCATCTTGACTCCTCCCTCTCCTTCTCTGCCCATATCCAGCAGACAGCCAAAACCTGTCGCTTCTTTCTCTATAACATCAGCAAAATTCGCCCTTTCCTCTCTGAGCACACCACCTGAACTCTCATCCACTCTCTCGTTACCTCTCGCCTTGACTACTGCAACTTACTCCTCCTGGCCTCCCACTTAACCATCTATCCCCCCTTCAATCTGTTCAGAACTCTGCTGCGCGTCTTATCTTCCGCCTAGACCGATATGCTCATATCACCCCTCTCCTCAAGTCACTTCACTGGCTTCCGATCAGGTACCGCATATAGTTCAAGCTTCTCCTACTAACCTACAATGCACTGAATCTGCAGCCCCTCACTACCTCTCTACCCTCATCTCCCCTTTCGCTCCTACCCGTACCTCCGCTCACAGGACAAATCCCTCCTCTCAGTACCCTTCTCCACCACCACCAACTCCAGACTCCACCCTTTCTGCCTCGCCTCACCCTATGCTTGGAATAAACTCCCTGAGTCCATACGCCAAGCCCCCCTCCCTACCCATCTTCAAATCCTTGCTTAAAGCCCACCTCTCAATGTCGCTTTGGCACCTAACCATTGTACCTCTAATCCAGGAAATCTAGACTGCCTCAATCTTGATTGACTGCACTTTTTGTCCTTTAGATTGTAAGCTCCTTTGAGCGGGACTGTCTTTCTTTGTTAATTGTACAGCGCTGCGCAACCCTGGTAGCGCTTTAGAAATATTAAATAGTAGTAGTAGTAGTAGTAGTCACATGCACGGTCAAAAACACGCACCGATGCCAGCGCAGGCCCCTTTTTGCCACAGCTTCGTAAAAGGGGGCCCTGAGTGCCTTGAAGAAAGCTGATTTTTTTTTTTTTTTTTTGCCAGAGTTCAACTGAGTGAAGCTGTGTAATTTTGGAACTTTTCCTGAGTTCTGATTCTTATATTTAAATGTGATTTAAGAGATTCTGTGCTGTGAACTTAACCCGGGTCCCATGGCCTAGGGTTACCATATTTTGTCCTCTGAAAAAGACACATGTCATGCCCCCTGCCCCGCCCACACCACATCCCTTTCAGATCCACGCCCTTTCTCGCTCTCACCCCACCCCGTCACATATTTCCCTCCCCCTTGTCACATATTCCCCTCCCCTTACTATCTACTGCCCTGGTGGTCTAGTGACCTCTTCGGGCAGGAAAGAGCGCCCTCTTTCCTGCCTGGAGTGCTGCCTTGCCCTGCATCCTTCTCAGTCTCGGCTGAGGATTCAAAACGGCCGCCGAGAGTCGAAGTCTCTTGAGGCTGCTTCAACTCTCAGCGGCCATTTTGAATCCCGATCCGAGACAGAGAAGGATGCAGGGCAAGGGCAGGCAGTGCTCTGGGCAGAAAGAGGGGGCTCTTTCCTGCCCCAAAGAGGTCACTAGACCACCAGGGCAGATAGTAAGGGGAGGGAGACCCACGGCGCCGCTCGCCTGCCTAGCTGCCCGTTTGTCCAGAAATCCGGACAAACAGGCGGCGGGCGGGCAAAACCCGCCGGATTCCCCAGACATGTCCTCAAAAAGAAGACATGTCCGGGGAAATCCGGATATATGGTAACCCTACCATGGCCCTGCTAGCTCAAGGCCGATTTAGGCCACAAGCTCAGTCACTACCAGGTGTGTCAGGGGAGGCCACACATACCATACTCACAGGTCAGTTTGCCTGCAGTTGATCTTGGGAGTGGGTCGGTGGCCTGGAATAGAGATCCAGCCGGGGCTTTGTGAGCTCACGAGGAATTCTACAGTGCTACTTCTCGCTCAGTCTGGGAACACTCTCACCAAAAATCACACTGCACTCTAAAAGTTTGAAAAAGTGTAAACCAACTTTACTGGAATTTCTGCAACTAGCAGGTAAACTCTTCAGAAACTCTTTATGTACATTGTTTATCTAAGACTATTCGTGATAATCTTAGTCACTCCACTTCATCTTTGGAACTTTTCCAAGCCTGTACATATTTACGCAGTCTCCTGTCCTTTACTCATCCTGTTGTGCCAGCAATAACCCCAAGGCTGTTTCTGCTACTCCTGATACCAGTCCAACTCTTTCGGGCTGTCCTTCTTCCATGGATGTACCTGTCCTGTTTCTGTTTCTGTTGGTGAGCTCTCAGGTTCCCTAAGGCCCCACAAGGCCCCAGAGGACAGCCGAGCACCCCGAATCTTCACCCGCGGCGACCGCCGTTCACCGAGGGTTGAGCCCTCAGCTGCAGGCGGCCAGCAGGACTGCCGGAACCGCGGGGTGAGGGCTGACCCGGATGGTAGTCAGACGCAGTCTTTAAGGGAGGACTAGCAGAGGCGGCTAGTTCTCCGAGAGGGAACCGTCACTGGAGGATAGCTGGCGAGGGCGGCCAGCACGTAGCACAGACTATGGCGCGGACCAGCCGGACGGCTGGAAAAGTCACAGTCTCTGGAAGAGGGCTAGCACGAACAGCTAGCTGAGGAGGAACACAGTCTCTGGAGGTGGCTAGCAGGACGGCTAGCTGAAGAGGAGCACAGTCTCTGGAGATGGCTAGCGGGACGGCTAGCAGAAGGTACACACTGTCTCTGAAGGTGGCTAGCAGGACGGCTAGCTGAAGATACAACACTGTCTCTGAAGGCGGCTAGCAGGACGGCTAGCAGAGGATACCACAGTGTATCTGAAGGAGGCTAGCAGGACGGCTAGCTGAAGATACAACACTGTCTCTGAAGGCGGCTAGCAGGACGGCTAGCAGAGGATACCACAATGTATCTGAAGGAGGCTAGCAGGACGGCTAGCTGAGATACAACACTGTCTCTGAAGGCGGCTAGCAGGACGGCTAGCTAAAGAATACAACACTGTCTGAAGGGGCTAGCAGGACGGCTAGCTAAGATACAACACTGTCTCTGAAGGCGGCTAGCAGGACGGCTAGCTAAAGATACAACACTGTCTCTGAAGGCGGCTAGCAGGACGGCTAGCAGAGGATACCACATGTATCTGAAGGAGGCTAGCAGGACGGCTAGCTGAAGATAACACTGTCTCTGAAGGTGGCTAGCAGGACGGCTAGCAGGGATACCACAGGTAGCTGAAGGAGGCTAGCAGGACGGCTAGCTGAAGATACAACACTGTCTGAAGGGGCTAGCAGGACGGCTAGCAAAGGATACAACACTGTCTCAGGAAGTGGCAACACTCCGGGATCCACTGTCGGCTTCTGACGAACGAAACGGAAGCATTGATCCCCTTCCGTTTCGTCGTTTAAATCTCCCGCCCGCCGGCCCCTGGGATCAGCTGGAACCAATCCCACCGGCCTAGCCAGGCAAGGGAGGCCGGAATTGGCCAGCTACCCGGCGGGCGGGGTCTCTTGTTGTGCGCCAATCCGGCGCGAGGAGGCGGGCGCTGGCTCCGTCGAGGGAGACGCCGGCGCCGCCATCTTGGCCGGCGCATCCCCTCTCCGAGACCGGCGCTTGCTCCAGCCGGTCTCAGAGCGACCCGCGGCAGCGCCGGCCCCGTCGGCGGCTGGTCTTCGCCGCTCTGGATCCCGCGGCCTCCGTCGGTCTTCGCCCCCCGCTGGGGGCCTCCCGGTAAGGGCCCGGAACGGGACAGTATCCTCCCGGATGCCCCCTTTTCTCTGGGCCCGGGTCTGGAAGGATATCGGGCATGGAAGGCTTTGACCAATTCTGGAGCATGTACATTCGCAGCGGGCTCCCAGGAGTTGTCTTCGGGACCAAAATATTTCCAGGATAACAAGTAATACAACCTTCCCCGCCGCTTCTTTGAATCTAGCACCTCCTCTACTTCATACTCCGGATCGGGAGTAACCTCGAGAGCTTCATCGTTGGATTGGTGAGGTGCCATCTGGACCCACGAAATGTCTTCAGTAAGGAGATGTGGAAGGCGTTGTGCACCGTAGGGTTCTCGGTACCGCAAGCGGTACGTTACTGTTCCAATTCGTTCTTGGATAGCAAAAGGTCCAATGTACCGGGTCCCAGCTTCCGGGAGGGCACCCGGAGTCTCAGGTACTTTGTGCTTAACCATACCTTCTGCCCGGTTGAAGCACTGGGGCGGGTCGCCGGTGGCGATCGGCAAAGACTTTATCTTTGGCAGCGGTTTTTCTGTAGTTGTTCCCGAGCCATCTCCCAGACCTTCTGCAGATCCGCAAGGGTTTGGTCCCCCATGGGGGTTAATGCTGGAGAAGGGAACGGCCCTGGAAGCCGAGGATGTCGTCCGTATACTAAGAACGGAGAATGTCCTGAGGATGAATGGTCACTTTGGTTATATGCAACCTCAGCCCATGGAAGCAGAGAGGCCCAGTTATCTTGACGTTTGTTGACAAAGGCCCGCAAGAATCCTTTCAATGTTTGGTTAATCCTCTCGACCATGCCGTTGGTTTGGGGGTGGTAGGCGGATGAAAAGTGAGTCTCTACCCCCAAAGCCGTGCACAAGGCTCTCCAGAAGCGTGAGGTGAATTGGGGTCCTCTGTCACTGACGATCCGACTGGGCAGCCCATGCAACCGAAAAATGTGCTGAATGAAGGACTGTGCTAGAGAGGCCGCCGATGGAAGGCTCGGTAATTGGACAAAATGAGCCATTTTAGAGAAACGGTCTACCACCACCCAAATCACGGTGTGACCCCGGGAGCGGGGGAGGTCGGTGATGAAATCCATGGATAACTCCGTCCAGGGAGCGGTGGGTACAGGCAGTGGTTGCAGGTCCCCCACGGGGGCCCAACCAGTGGTTAGTCCGTGCACACACAGGGCACGAAGTAACAAATTGGAGAATATCCCGCCTCATATGCGGCCAGTGATACTGTCTAGCAATGAACCGGAGGGTCTTCTGATATCCGAAATGCCCGGCCATCTAGATGAGTGCCCCCATTGCATTATTCTTTCTCGGTCGGCGGCCGGCACTAATTCCTTAGTCAGCGTGACTTCTCCTGTAGCCGCACTGAGACAGGCTGGGTTTAACATAGGGTGGATCTCCTTGGTTTCCTCCGGAACTTCAAATGCTCGGGAGAGCGAGTCCGCCGGGGTATTCTGAGAAGCCGCCCGAAACACTAACTGAAAGTGAAACCGGGCAAAGAATAACGACCATCGGGCCTGACGGGGATTTAACCGCTGAGCCTCTGAAGATACAGGAGATTCTTGTGATCAGTGATCACCGTAAATCGGTGTTCCGCTCCCTCCAGCAGGTGCCTCCACTCCTGCAGGGCTAATTTCAAGGCCAAGAGTTCTCTATCCCCTACCGTATAATTCCGTTCTGCCGGGGAAAACTTACGCGAGAAGAATGAGCAAGGTTGACGCCGGCCTTCGGGGTTGACTTGCGAGATGACTGCCCCGGCCCCCAAGGCGGACGCGTCCACTTCACAATAAAGGTTTCTCGGGTCTGGAGCCAACAGGATGGACGCTGAATTGAACGCCTCTTTTACCTGACGAAAGGCCGCTTGCGCCTCTGGCGGCCAATCCCGGACCTTCGCGTTCTTTTGGGTGAGCGCCGTCAGCGGAGCTGTCAGTTGGGAATACTGAGGGATAAACTGGCGATAATAATTCGCGAACCCCAGGAAACGTTGCAGTGCCTTCAGTCCCAGAGGTTGTGGCCACTCTCGAATCGCCCGGAGTTTGTCCGGCTCCATCTGTAGGCCCCCGGGTAACAGAATATGTCCTAAAAAGGGTAGTGATCGCTGATGAAAGGCGCACTTACTGAGTTTAGCGAATAAGGGCTTGTCGTAACCGAACCAGCACAGCGCGGACATGGCCCGTATGCTCAGCGGGGTCTTTGGAATAACCAGGATATCTAGGTATACAATCACCGTGGAGTTCAGCAAATCCTCAAGCAATAGTTGATAAGTCGCTGAAACACCGCAGGGGGTTACATAGGCAAACGGCATCACCTTGTACTCGAAATGTCCCTCGTGAGTGTTGAAAGCCGTTTTCCATTCGTCCCCTGCCCGGATTCGGACTAAATTGTAGGCCCCCCGCAAATCCAATTTCGTAAACATCTGCGCTCCTTGTAGCCTGTCAAAGAGCTCGGGAATGAGCGGTAGAGGAAAGCGATCCTTCACTGTGATGGCATTTAACCCTCGATAATCAATACAGGGCCTCAAGGATCCATCCTTCTTAGTGACAAAAAAGAATCCCGCCCCAGCTGGGGACGTGGAGGGCCGGATGAACCCTCTCCGCAGGTTCTCCCGGATGTATTCTTGCATTACCTTGGACTCCCCTCGGGACAGGGTATACAGTCGGCCCCGAGGTGGCATGGTATCTGTCTTCAAATTAATGGCACAGTCGAAAGACCGATGAGGCGGTAGCACCTCCGCTTCCTTGGGATTAAACACATCTGCGAAGTCTCTATAGTCTATAGGCAGAGAGCCCAGCTCTACCCGTCCCCCACCGGGCACCATATTTAATGCCGGGCAGCTGCCGGTCCTGCCCTTACAGCAGTTCTTCTGACAGGAGCTACCCCAAGCCTGGATATTTCCCCCGGCCCAGTCGATAACAGGACTGTGACACCGTAGCCACGGCAATCCTAGGACCACTGGGTGAATGGTCCGGGATAGCACCAAGAATTGGACTTCCTCCCGGTGATCCTCCCCCACCTGCAATCCCAACACGGGGGTGATCTCCGTGACCGGTTGGGGTAGAGTAGTTCCTTGGATGGAGGTTATTTGCAGCGCTGGCCTCCGCGGGAGTGTAGGCCAGCCCATTTGCTGCAGCAGTTCGAGCCCGATGAAGTTACCCCCGGATCCAGAGTCCACCAGGGCCCGGGTCTGGATCGTGGCCTCTTGCCAACGTAACATTACTGGCAGTGTTATCAAGGAGTCCGGTAGGGGAGCGGAGTGCCCCAAGAACCCTCCCCTCAGGGTGCCTTGGGGAAGCGTTTCCCGGCCGGGCGGGACATGTCCGGATGAAATGTCCGCCTCACCACAGTAGAGGCACAATCCGTTCGCCAAGCGCTTCTGCCTGTCGGCGGGAGCCACCGTTGACGGCCCATTACCATTGGCTCTTCACCATCCTCCTTGGTGTCCCGGTTCCCATGGCGAGGGGACGGCCCTTTGCCCATCCGGGACGTCCCCCGCGCCCATTTCTGCCGCTCCGCCCGGGCTCTAGCCCGCTCCTGGAACCGGGTGTCCACTCGTATACAGAGCGAAATCAGGGCATCCAATTGTCCCTGGGACCTCCCGTCCAGCCAATTCGTCCTTGATCCGCTCTTGTAAGCCTTCCATAAAGATGGCCATCAAGGACTCCGGATTCCAACGCAGCTCTGTGGCTAAGGTCCGGAACCGAATGGCATAATCGGGCCACCGTCCCTTCTCCCTGATGGATCCGCAGCAGTTCCGACGCCACGGAGGATGGTCTGCCAGGCAGTTCGAACACCATCCGGAACCGGCGCTGAAATTCGCTGTAGTCATCCAGAGGGGATCCTGTTGTTCGTTTAGTGGGGCCACCCATGCCTGGGCTTTCCCTTCACACAGGCCATAATGTAGCCCACTTTACTTTGGTCCGAAGCAAATGCCTCGGTTGCATCCGGAAGGCCAGGTTGCACTGGTTGAGGAACCCCCGACACCCTCCGGGGGTTCCATCGTATCGTGCTGGTTCAGGGAACCGAGGTCCCGTGCGGAACCCTCCCAAAACGGGGAGCTGCTGCGGCCCCCTGGACCGCAGCGGCCTGGTTCTATACCTGAAGCGTAGAAAGTTGAGAGCAAAACGTTCTGGAGCGCCCCAGACAGGGCGTTCAGCTGCTCCTGCTGCTGCTGAAGTACCTTGGCCAGGTCCCGCAGGTCCGGGTTGCGTCGGCGAGCTCATGGCTTCCTGTTTCTGTTTCTGTTGGTGAGCTCTCAGGTTCCCTAAGGCCCCACAAGGCCCCAGAGGACAGCCGAGCACCCCGAATCTTCACCCGCGGCGACCGCCGTTCACCGAGGGTTGAGCCCTCAGCTGCAGGCGGCCAGCAGGACTGCCGGAACCGGGGGTGAGGGCTGACCGGATGGTATCAGACGCAGTCTTTAAGGGAGGACTAGCAGAGGCGGCTAGTTCTCTGAGAGGGAACCGTCACTGGAGGATAGCTGGCGAGGGCGGCCAGCACGTAGCACAGACTATGGGCGCGGACCAGCCGGACGGCTGGAAAAGTCACAGTCTCTGGAAGAGGGCTAGCACGAACAGCTAGCTGAGGAGGAACACAGTCTCTGGAGGTGGCTAGCAGGACGGCTAGCTGAAGGGAGCACAGTCTCGGAGTGGCTAGGGACGGCTAGCAGAGGTACACACTGTCTCTGAAGGCGGCTAGCAGGACGGCTAGCTGAAGATACAACACTGTCTCTGAAGGCGGCTAGCAGGACGGCTAGCAGAGGATACCACAGTGTATCTGAAGGAGGCTAGCAGGACGGCTAGCAAGATACAACACTGTCTCTGAAGGCGGCTAGCAGGACGGCTAGCAGAGGATACCACAGTGTATCTGAAGGAGGCTAGCAGGACGGCTAGCTGAAGATACAACACTGTCTCTGAAGGCGGCTAGCAGGACGGCTAGCAAAGGATACAACACTGTCTCAGGAAGTGGCAACACTCCGGGATCCACTGTCTTGGCTTCTGACGAACGAAACGGAAGCATTGATCCCCTTCCATTTCGTCGTTTAAATCTCCCGCCCGCCGGCCCCTGGGATCAGCTGGAACCAATCCCACCGGCCTAGCCAGGCAAGGGAGGCCGGGATTGGCCAGCTTACCCGGCGGGCGGGGTCTCCTTGTTCGTGCGCCAATCCGGCGCGAGGAGGCGGGGCTGGCTCCGTCGAGGGAGACGCCGGCGCCGCCATCTTGGCCGGCGCATCCCCTCTTCCGAGACCGGCGCTTGCTCCAGCGGATCGCCGGTCTCAGAGCGACCCGTGGCAGCGCCGGCCCGTCGGCGGCTGGTCTTCGCCGCTCTGGATCCCGCGGCCTCCGTCGGTCTTCGCCCCCGCTGGGGGCCTCCGGTAAGGGCCCGGAACGGGACAGTACCTTACATGACTGCAACCTGACCTTCAACAGACTTCCTCTGCTCTGGTTCCTGCTTCCAGTTTAGTTTCCCCTTATCCACCTGAAGCTCTAGCTCCTTCTCGGTTGCCACTTTGAGGGTCAGTAACTACTCCTTTATTCAGCCTGCATTTATTTCTTTTACTCCAGGATCCCCCAATGCTCCCAAGGGTCTGGTGGGAGTACAGGCCCCAAAGACCTTGTATATCTCCTTGCAATCCCTTTTACTATTTCTCCAACTTCACCCCTGCTGTCACTTACCACAGAGAACCACTTTATCTCTGCAACTTCTCTGCCAATCCCTCCCCTGGGTAGGCCTCCAACTTTCTCTCCAGCGTACTGGCAGAGACCTCTCTCCCGCCAGGGCCTCTGGAAAAATGTATCACTGCTGACTTAGTAATACCCATATCATAGGGCATTACATTTTATATAATAAAATTTGTCAAAAGGTTAAAGATTTCCTTTTATTTTTTGTGAATCCTAATAATTAAGTCTGAAAAAATTTAGCAGGATTATTAAGCAAATCTGCCAAGTCCTTTGCTCTTGCCACTCAGATGAGTTTAAGCTTCTAGATTTTGACTTCTGTCTATTGAAAGATACTATTGAAGAAAGTGAGACTTTAATTTGACCTTTTTGAGTTACAGCTTTCTGAGTGCTCTCCTCTCGGAGGAAAGAAGTTTTTGGGCACTAGTAATTAACTTATACACTTGTAAGAGAGCTTTTTAAAGATTTATGTGAAATCTAAGGAACTGTTTTTGCTATACAAAGAGCTTTTTCTAACCTTTGCATGGATATAAGAAATTAAAAATGGAATTTCCTGCCAGAGTGAAAAGGGCACCTTAGAGTACAGCTTAGAGGTTCTGATCTGGATTCTTTAGCATCTGGAAAAGAAGTGTGGGGGGGGGGGGGGGGCAATGTTATACTCAAATAAGGAGAAGAAATGACGTTTAAAGACTGCTGGAGCAGAGAAGAAGTGAACTTTAAAGGGAGTTGGAAGCAGGTAAGTGGTGTATGTACATTGACAAAACTGGAGGACTGTTTGGAAATACACTTTTGATACTTTCTAACTACTAAGATAAGGAAAAAAGTAATATTAAAGTTCTTAAGGTTATACTTACCTGAGAAGCAGTGCAATTCAATAGAGAATTCAGGCACCTACAGTAACAAAAAGCAAAACTAAGGAAAATTAGGCCTTTAAGGTTAATGATATTGTAAAAAAGACCAGAGTATAAATAGAACTGTTGGTTTGAGATGCTTATCCTTATTTGATGTTGGTATAAAGGGTTTCCCGAGTGAAAGTTCTTAAAACCCATATTAATTGTAAGAAAGAAAGAGAGAACATACACACACTGTAAAAATTCAGGTGAATTTATTTGAAAGAAATTTAACACTCATGCAAAGTTTTATGATCTAATTTGAGTTCTGAATCTTTACTGTATTTTGAGCAATTTCAGAGGGTTCCAACAGCTAATTGAAACTTATATTTTCATAACATCGTATTAAAATATATTTTTTAAGTAAAATCCATTAAAAAATCTGTTGACTTTATTTAGCATATCATCTTTTCCAGATATCTGTATTTAGCAGAGTGCAACACCTATTCTCTGCACTAAATTCACTTGCAGCCACAAACTGCAAAATGTCCTCCTCCTTTCTTTGAGAGGGAAGGGTGAAGTTCTCTTTTTATGGGGCAGAATCTCCAATGCCAGGGCACCTTATCTGAGGTAGATCTTTGCCTCCATCAGGCTTATTTTCGAAAGAGAAGGACGCCCATCTTTCGACACAAATCGCAAGATGGGCATCCTTCTCACAGGGCATAATTGAAAGCCGATTTTGGGCATCCAACTGCTTTCCGTCGTGGGGATGACCAAAGTTCACGGGGGCGTGTCGGAGGCGTAGCGAAGGCAAAACTGGGGCATGCCTAAACATGGGCGTCCTCGACCAATAATGGAAAAAAGAAGGGCGTCCCTGATGAACACTTGGACGACTTTACCTGGTCCTTTTTTTTTCTTACGACCAAGCCACAAAAATGTGCCCTAAATGACCAGATGACCTCCCCTTACTCCCCCAGTGGTCACTAACCCCATCCCACCCTCAAAAAAAAATTTTAATATTTTTTCCAGCCTCCAATATCATACCCAGCTCCATGACAGCAGTATGCAGGTCCCTGGAGTAGTTTTTAATGGGTGCAGTGCACTTCAGGCAGGCGGACCCAGGCCCATCCCCCCTAGCTGTTACACTTGTGGTGGTAAATTTGAGCCCTTCAAAACCCACCACAAACCCACTGTAACCACATGTAGGTGCCCCCCTTCACCCCTTAGAGCTATGGTAGTGGTGTACAGTTGTGGGGGTTGGGGGGCTCAGCACACAAGGTAAGGGAACTATGCACCTGGGAGCAATTTGTGAAGTTCACTGCAGTGCCCCCTAGGGTGCCCGGTTGGTGTCTTGGCAAGTGAGGGGGACCAGTGCACTACGAATGCTGGCTCCTCCCACGACCAAATGGCTTGGATTTGGTCGTTTCTGAGATGGGCATCCTCGGTTTCCATTATTGCTGAAAATCGGGGACGACCATCTCTAAGGTAGACCTAAATTTCACTATTTGGGCGTCCCCAACCATATTATCGAAACGAAAGATGGTCGCCCATCTTGTTTCGATAATTTAGGTTTCCCCGCCCCTTCGCCAACTTGGGCACCCCTTTCGATTATGCCCCTCCATGACTTTCATTATTCCAGATCTGGAAAATTATAGGGTAAGGCCAGCTCTTGGTCACCTCTTAGGTTCCTGCTTTACCATTTGTTTCTGGCCAATGCCAGATTCCTGCTCAGTGTTTGGTTCATGGATTATTGTTTGGTTTTTGTTCCACAATTGCTTCTTGCTCCATTCTCAGTTCTTGATCATGCCTATTTTTGCCCTGCTTGATCCTGTCTAGGGCTCAACTTCTCCATCTACACTTGCCCAGGGCAGACCCTCACACCACCTTAACAACAGCCTGTATGTGACCCTTAAATGACAAGTTAGAATGTAGAAGAATCGCACAAGAATCATAGGGGTATCAGATCTGTTTCAGTGCAATGTCGAGCATTAAAACACAGCTTGTCCACATCCATTCTTACACTCTGTGAAATAACCCTCAACATATCATGCTGCACCGGTATCAATAATTGGCAAAAATTGTTCACTGGTAAACATATCATCATTTGTTTTAAATACTGAACCTTCATATCTACCTGTACAGACTACTACTACTACTACTTGACATTTCTAAAGCACTACTAGGGTTACGCAGCGCTGTACAATTTAACATAGAAGGACAGTCCCTGCTCAAAGGAGCTTACAATCTAAAGGACAAATGTACAGTCAGTCAAATAGGGGCAGTCAAATTGGGGCACCAGACACCAGTGGCATAGCCAGAAATGATTTTTTGGGCGGCTCACTATGAAAGTATACACCATTCTTACAATGTAGGCACTTTTACACTGGTCTGCATTTTATAAGAGGGCATTAATGCCCATAAATGGCTATTTAGAGGCATAAATGATTGAAACACCACCATTTCTATGTGTTCTTGGTACTTAAAATTATGCAGCTTCTTATAAAATTACCCCCTGTGAGGTAACACTGCCAATTCCTCTTCTTGTCCTGCATGGGAATTCTATGAGATACTGACAGACCAAGGTACCGCTGTTATGTCCCGAGTCACGAACCAAGTGTGTGCCCTGCTAAAAGTAAAGACCTTGCAGACATTGGTATATCATCCACAGACAGAGGATCTGGTGGATTGCTTTACTAAGACTCTCAAGTCTTTTGCCTTTTGCCCTTCAGAAAAGCACTGAAGACCCATCTCTTCAAGATAGCCTACCCTAACGATTCAACCTAACCAAAGCTTGCCCACATAATTCTTATTGACGATTGTTTATACATTGACCTTGTTTCCCATTATCCTTATTGCTACCCCATATTTATTATTTATTATTGCATTTGTATCCCACATTTTCCCACCTTTTGCGGGCTCAGTGTGGCTTACAATAGGATATGATAATAGAAATACATTTGTTACAATTTGGTTATGGATTACATTGTGCAAAGATATACGAGACATCAAATATCAAATTAGGATATGACAATGGGACATCAACATAGAAATAATTGGAAGGGGACAATGGGAAGCTAAAGGGTAGTGTTAGACAAAGACATATCCATTCCTCTCCATCTTCCTACGCCTACCTCCCAACGCTCATTTCCTTCTGCACCAATTCCTCCTATGTTCAATTTACTTATCCGTTAACCCCATTAATATTGCATTTACTACAAACTGTATATTCTTCTTCGACTTTATAATTCTTTATGTTGTTACTATGTAAGCCGCATTGAGCCTGCCATGTGTGGGAAAGCGTGGGGTACAAATGTAATAAATAAAATAAATGATGAAGTTTGTGGCTGAAGACAGGAAGAACTGGGACACCTTGCTGTCTGGGAGGTGTTCTAGAATTTGACAGGATTCTTTCTGTTTGAATTGCTATATGGACAGAGGAATTCTGGATGTTTTTCAGAGAAGCCTGGGGAAGGAACTTGGCAGAGTATGTGCTCACCATGCAGGAAAGACTGAAGAAAGCTAGTGAGGACTCGGCTCAGATTGGACAAAACCATGCAGATAAGTAGAAGGCTGTCCAGCAGACCTAGCTGGGGGGTGGGGTGGGGGAGAGTCTTAGTCCTTCTGCCTCATCAGAAAGTAAATGGTTATGTAAATGGCAAGGGCCTTATGAGATAGTACAGAAGACAGGCCCCTGTCTGTGCCAAGGTGGCCCAATCAGACAGGAAAGACAAAACAAAGATTTTCCACATCAATTTGTTGAAATGGATCCCAATGGACTGCAACCTGTGTCCAGGAGTACGATTTCGTTCCAGAGTTCCGACACAGCCTGCGTTCTTGAAGTCCTGTTTGGCAAGCAGCCTTCAGCATCACAGAAAGCTAACTTGCAAGTTGGAGAAGATATCCTGATTCTGACAGAACAACTGTTCCAAGTCGGATCAACCTTACAACCCATGATGTCATCACTGAGACAGGAGTGGTGGTCCAGCAGTACCCATACTAGATCCCAGAAGCCCGTCAGCAGGCAGTGGTGAAGGAGATAGCTGAGATGCTAGACCTAGGGGTTATTGAAGAATCCATCAGTAATTGGTCATCACCCATTATGCTAGTGCCTAAACAGCTGGGAGCTTCCGGTTCTGCATCAACTTCCGGAAAGTGCACTCTCCAAGTTGGAGGCCTATCTGATGATGTGGGTCTATGAATTCATCAAGTCTAGGAGGAGCCTGGTTCATATCAACACTGGATTTGACCAAGGGGGTACTGGCAAACAGGAGGCAAGGCAGACCACAGACAGACGGGCACAGGCCGGACTGGAGCTGAAGCAATAAGCAGTAGGCAGGAGAATAGTCCACAAATCAAGCAGTGTCTACTGGCAGGCAGCAAAGCAGCAGGGAAACCAGGAACCACACAGAGTCTATAGGCTGGTGACAAGCAATAGTAAACCTGGAATCAAGCAGAGTCTGGGCAGGCAGCAATCAGTAGAACAAACTAGGAAACAAGCAGAGTCTTGGGCAGGCAGCAGACAGTAGAACAAACCAGGAAACAAGCAGAGTCTAGGCAGGCAGCAATCAATAGAATAATCCAGGAAAACAGCAGGGTCAAAGACAGGCAAAGCAAGCTTTCAGGACAGGAACCGCAACAGACCAACAAGGACAAGAACACAACTGGAGACCTTTGTTGCGAAGGCAAAGACTGAAAGTTCCCAGGTGCTTAATAAAGGCAACATACAAGGGAGTTCACCAGCTAAGGGTGCTGCTAAATTCCAAAAATCCCAAGACAGTCTGGAAGGCTGGAAGATCCGGACCGGACTGGCATGACTTCTGGAACATGGGAAACAGCAGACAGTCCATCGCAGCCACCAGGTCTGACCACCAGGTGGTGAGATGAGTGAGAGCATGAAACAGGGGCACAACTGTGACACTTATTGTAGAAAGGAATGACATGGTTCTCAACTGTGTTAGATACAGATGTCCCAAAGTCAGGCTGTCCCAACAATTACAGGTCTGTCACAGTGAGGCACATATCTGTATTTGTTTGTGTGGCCTGGAATAGAAATGTCTCCAGTAAGGAGGGCATATCAGTGATGGGCAATGGTACATCAATAAGGATCCACACCTACTTTGAAAGCATTGTCCTCACCATAGGTAGGAGGAATAGTGGAGACAGGGGTGCAGACAACCTATGTGGAGAGGATCTGTTGGGGAATAGATAGAGAAGGTCCATGGGCTTGCTGAAACTCTTTATAGGGAAATGGGTGGGCCAATGTGAATAAGAATCAATCAGAGACTATCTGTATGCGTAAAACTTGCATCCACCCTTTTGCCTGGTTGCATGACTCATCAGAGGAGCACAGTGGAGGGGAAGACATTATAAACATGCTGGTACCAGAAGTTATGCAGTTGACAGCCAATATTCAGCACTGGCACCAACATAGCTAGTGGGCCAAGTTAGGACTAATTTTTATAGCATCCTATATGCCTGGTTAGCTATGTGGATGTTGGCAATGAATATTGCCGGCACCCACATAATTCCCAGCTCCTCCTCGGCTCTGCTCCCTTTTATTCCCATGACACTTAGGACATGGTGGGTGAGTGCCGATATTCAGTGGCACTGTCTGGTTCAGTGCCACTGAACATTGGTTAGGGTAGACACAAGTGATTTTAAACAAGTAGGAGACTCTCCTGCCCATTTAAATTGCTTTGAATATCAACCGGGGCAATTGTAATGAGCACGCTCTGTTTCAGAAATGGAACATGATCGTTTAAAAGGCAATTTTATAATGCACATATAACATAAGGCATCGCGTTTATAGAATAGCTGCCTTTGTGCATGTGATTGGCACCATAAATTGGTAGTCACATGCAGAAGTGCTAGGCACTATTCTATAAACTTAGCATATATGTCACTTAGCACATAACTGCAAGTAGGCCATACTTGTGGGTGGAGCATGGGTGCGTTGTGGACTTTCCACTTTGCAATGCACCAGCTTCTGGAATATTATCAGTTGTAAACATTGCAAGGCACACAAGTGTGACAACTTATGCCAGCCATTGACATGGCATAAGCAGCCCTGCCTTAAATTGGGCATGCCAAATCAGATTTGTGCTAGTATTTTATAATGGGGTATGCGCGCACTAACACTATTATAGAATTGGTACCGTGTGCCCCCTTTCTGGCATCATAATTTAATTGTCGCCAAACTGCTTTTTACCACCTCGACATTTGATCGATCAAAAGTTGAAAAGTTTCAGTTAGTGCAGATACTGACTGATAAACACTTAACATACAGTACCTGGATTGAAATGCCCTGAACCCCCCCCCCCCCCCATTAATAATAAAATTTGCAAAAACAATAAAATTCAACAAATTGCAACTGTAGTAAAATATAATATCCAAAGGACATGGCTGTGAGAAGACACTTCTGTAAACTTAGGTCTCTCACTAAATTAGATATTTATTTTGGAGCCATAACTTTGTTCCCAAAAATTACTACTACTACTACTTAGCATTTCTATAGCGCTGCCAGGGTTACGCAGCGCTGTACAAGTTTAACACGGGGAAGGACCGTCCCTGCTCAAAAGAGCTTACAATCTAAAGGTTACAAACTATGTAGTCAGTGTAGGTATCAACAGTGGGGAAGGTGGTTATGTGCCAAAAGCAAGGGAGAAGAGATGGGTTTGAGTAAGGACTTGAAGATGGGCAGGGAGGGCGCATGACGTATGGGCTCGGGAAGGCTGTTCCAGGCATTTGGAGATGCGAGGCAGAATGGGCGAAGTCTGGAGAGCGGTGGTGGAGAAGGGTACAGATAGGAGTGATTTGACCTGAGAGCGGAGGTTACGGGTGGGAACATACGGGGAGAGGAGGGTAGAGAGGTAATGGGGGGCTGCAGATTGAGTGCCTTTGAAGGTTAAAAGGAGAAGCTTGAACTGTATATGGTAGCGGATCGGGAGCCAGTGAAGTGACTTGAGGAGAGGGGTGATATGAGAGTATCGGTTCACGCGGTAGATAAGACGTGCGGCAGAATTTTGGACAGATTGAAGGGGGGATAGATGGTTAAGTGGGATGCCAGTGAGAAGAAGGTTGCAATAGTCAAGACGAGAGGTGACGAGCGAGTGGACGAGGGTTCGGGTGGTCTGTTCAGAGAGGAATGGGCGAATTTTGCTAATATTATAGAGGAAGAAGCGACAGGTCTTAGCTGTCTGCAGGATATGGGCAGAGAAGGAGAGGGAGGAGTCGAAGATGACTCCGAGATTGCGGGCTGAAGCGACGGGGAGGATGAGGGTGTTCTCAACAGAGACGGAAAGTGGGGGAAGAGGAGAATAGGGTTTGGGTGGAAAGACAAGGAGCTCAGTCTTTGCCATGTTCAGTTTCAGATGCCAGTTGGACATCCAGGCAGCGATGTCTGAAAGGCAGGCCAAAACTTTGGCCTGGGTTTCGACCGTGATGTCGGGAGTGGAGAGATAAAGCTGGGTGTCATCAGCATAGAGATGGTACTGGAAACCATGTGATGAGATCAGCGAGCCCAGGGAAGAGGTGTAGATTGAGAAAAGAAGCGGTCCAAGATCAGAACCTTGAGGAACCCCAACAGAGAGCGGGATGGGGGTGGAAGAAGAGCCATTAGAATATACTCTGAAGGTGCGATGGGAAAGATACGAAGAGAACCAGGAGAGGACGGAGCCCTGGAACCCGTATGAGGACAGTGTGTCAAGAAGTAAATTATGATTGACGGTGTCAAAGGCGGCAGATAGGTCGAGGAGGATGAGGATGGAATAGTGACCTTTGGATTTGGTGAGGAACAAGTCATTACAGACTTTAGACAGTGCTGTTTCTGTCGAGTGCAGTGGGCGAAAGCCAGATTGGAGGGGATCGAGGACGACCTGCGAGGAGAGGAAATCAAGGCAGTGGCTGTGGACAGCGCGTTCAAGTAATTTGGAGAGGAAGGGTAGAAGAGAGATGGGGCGGTAGTTGGAGGGACAGGTGGGGTCAAGTGATGGTTTTTTTGAGAAGTGGTGTGACTACAGCGTGCTTGAAGGTGTCGGGGACAGTAGCAGTGGAGAGAGAGAGGTTGAGGATGTGACAGATTGAGGGGTTGACTGTAGGAGAGATGTTGTTAAGCAGATTGGTGGGAATGGGATCAGAGGAACAGGCGGTGCACTTAGAGGAAGAGAGAAGGCGAGCAGTTTCTTCTTCGGTGATCTTAGGGAAGGAGGAGGAGGAGGCCAGGCTAGGTTGGTTGGGGGAGTGGGTTAAGAAGTCACAGGGAGGAGAAGACTTGGAAGTGAATTCAAGGTTTATCTTCTGCACCTTATCGCGGAAGTAGTCAGCTAGTGTTTGAGGAGAGAGTGAGGGGGTGGGGTGGGAGCGGAGGGCACTTTAAGTAGGGAGTTGAGGGTGGCGAAGAGGCGACGAGGGTTGGAGCCGAGAGAATTAGTAAATTGAGAATAGTATTCCTGTTTGGCAAGGAATAGGGAGGACTGTAAGGAGGATAGCATGAATTTGTAATGGGTGAAGTCTGACAGGGTGCGAGATTTCCTCCAGAGTCGTTCAGCAGATCGGGTGCAGGAGCGAAGGTAACGGATGCAAGGGGTTAACCAGGGCTGAGGATTAATGCACTTAGTGGGTCGAGAGACAGATGGTGCTAGGGTATCCAGAGCAGTGGAGAGAATTTCATTGTAGGCAGAGACAGCCTTGTCGACAGATTCGGAAGACGAGATGGAAGGGAAGAGATTGGAGATGTGAGAGGATAGGGTAGGGGGGTCGACGGCCTGGAGATTCCTGAAGGCAGTGGCTATAGTTGGGCGAGGTTGAGGGGGAGGGTGATGAAGTGTGAGGGTGATTAGGTGATGATCTGAGATAGGAAGGACTGAGGTGCAGAAATTGGAAGGTGAGCAGGAAGAGAAGAGAACGAGGTCGAGACAATGGCCATTACGGTGAGTAGGGGTGGTAGAGCATAGTCGGAGGTTAAAGGAGGATGTCAGAGTGAGGAATTTAGAAGCGTAGGAGTTGGATGGGTCGTCAACGTGAATATTAAAATCACCAAGAATGAGGGATGGAGATGAGGGGTCAAGAAAGACGGTGAGCCAAGCGTCAAAGTCAGTAAGGAAGGAAGGAAGAGAGGGGCTTATCAGGGGGGCGGTAGATGACTGCAACTCTGAGTGGTGTCGGGTAGAATAGCCGGATGGCATGAGTTTCGAAGGATGAGAAGCAGTGAGACTGTGGCAGGGGGAGGGGTTGGAAACTACAAGTGGGTGAGAGAAGAAACCCAACGCCTCCACCGCGTGCATCTGGGTGGGGAGTGTGGGAGAAAAGATATCCTCCATGGCATAGGGCTGCGATTGAGGCAGTGTCGTTAGGGGTTATCCAAGTTTCAGTTAAAGCGAGCAGTTGAAGGGAATGGGAGATGAACAAATCGTGGGTGAAGGAGAGTTTGTTGCATACTGAGTGGGCATTCCATAGGGCACACGGGAAGGGGAGGGAAGCGGGGGGGGGGGGGGGAGAAGGGGAATAGAGATGAGATTGGAGGCATTCTGGGACCAGTTACGTGGATATTGAGAGGAGAGGTGGGGGGACCTGGATTGGGATTGATGTCACCTGCAGAAAGTAGGAGAAGGAGTAAGAGAGTGCGGAGGAGGGTGGGGGAGGAGGGTCGTCGAAGATGACGAAGACGGGATGGGTTAAGGAGGAATGGGGATGGGTTAATGGTGGGGAGGAAGTGTAGAAGGTTGAGAGCTAGGAATGACGAGGGGGGCAGGAGAGCTGGGGGGTGGGGGGAGGTAGGGTAGGGGAGTAATGAGCAGGACGGGAGGGGACAAGGGTGGGCAGTGAATTCCTGAGGTAGACAGTGGAAGGGAGGGGGGAAGAGGTTAGGAAGGGACAGGGCGATGAAGAGAATGTGTATAGGGGCCATATATAGGCGCTAAGGTGGATGCGGGTAGATGTGAAGTGTTAAGGTGATAGGAGTAGAGGAGGAAGGCAGGAAGGCTAGGACTGGGACAGCAGGCAGCAGGCAGTAGGCAGCATGCAGCAGCTAAGGCATAGGGAGTGATAGTGTTTAACGGAATTCAATCAGCAGTTAAAGTCAACAGTTAAAGTAGGTTTTCAGTATGCATCAGCAGTCAAGGTAACAACATGAGGATTTAAACATTAGCATTAAAGCAGTTCAATCAACAATTAAAGTAGATTACAGTGAGGTGCAGCTAAGCCTAAATGCTAACAATATTGCAGATTGTAGCGGCAATTAATAAAGCAAATAAGTGAGGATTTGCAGTGAGGTGCAGCTTAAGCCTCGCTGTCTACAATATTGCAGAATTAAGCCTCACTGTCTATAATATTGCAGAATTTAAAACAGCAATTAGTTAGAATATCAGCATGATACAGAGCAGTAGGATTTTAGGTAGCGACTTGAGACAATGAAACATATAGAATTAAGGAGATCAAACAGTCTAATGTAAGTTTCCAGAGTGCTACAGAGTAGCAGTAAAGGGTATAGCCTTGGTGGAATGGCGGCAGTAATATAAACAGGTAGAGTGGGATCAAAACGTTGCAGGGGAGACTGGTAACAGCAAGAGTTAATGCCAGGCAGTTTCGACTAAGTGTGATGGAAACCGGGTTGCAGGGGACTCTTCGGTGGAGATTCCGTGGTGCTAGGCACGTCACAGTCAGTGTTCCCTCCAATGAAGAAGGAGATATTCCACCTCCTTGACTGTGAGTGGACCAGTTCGTGGATGAGGAGACTCCGCGCGGGCCACGGTGCGATCGGTGTTCCACTCTTAGGACACAGAAGGGGGCAACGGGCAACAGGCAAGCCTCCCAACGTGGCTTACCATTTCGATGGCGTCTCAGTCACCGCTCCTTCCGGAGGAGGTATTCCACCTCCCCGTGAGTGGTGAGTGGATGTCGGTCGTCACTCTCAGGACACAGAAGGGGGGCACAGGCAGGCCTCCCATGTGGACTTCCAACAGGCTGCATGAACATTAAGCAGTGGAAAATATAGTAATAGCAGCAACAAGTATTAGGCAGTGATTAAATATAATAACAAGCAGTGTCAGATCTAGATAGTATCAGCAGCAGGCTGCATGAACATTAAGCGGTGGAAAATATAGTAATAGCAGCAACAAGCAGTATGAACATTATTTAAAGGAGATACAAAGTGATCAAAGAGTTGGGAAGTGATCAAATACTTGCAGGCCGTAGCTAAGTCTGGATTGCCGTGTGGGTCGTCTGCAAGTTTCATATGTAATGATAGTGGAGCAGAATCTTTGGTTGGGCTTTTTCTGGGCAGGTCCCAGCTGAATAGTACATGTTAGGGACGATGTTCGTGGGGTTTGAGCTCCTAGTGTTCTTCGGTGCGGCGTCCTGTGAGTGGGTCTGATCCTCCTCTGTCCCGCCCGATGGCCCGGTGCCTCTAGCGCAGCCACCACAGGATTTGCTTGTGGCTTAGGAGTCGCCGCCGCTCTGCCGCACCTCAAGCTGATCAACTCCTCTCTCTCGGCGCTCCGACGCGTGGAGCAGTCGGGTGCGGGGTGCGCCCGCTTCCCTCAATCCGCTCGTGGCTTCCTGGGCAGCAGTCGGACGATTCAGGAGCGCGCCACATAGGGGATAGGCCGCTCCTGCTTTCCGCTCCTCAGGTCCTCAGGCCGACCAGGCCGGTCGGCGCTCCACTCATTCCGCGGCCTTTCGGGCAACGAACCACTGCCCGGCCGACTCACCACCAGTCGCGTGGTCGGCTGGATCGTCCCCGGTGCCGCGCTCACGGCTCCCCGAGCTCACTGGGTGGCCGCACGGAGTTGCAAGATGTGGTCGCGGCTCACCTCTGGGCTCTCCGTCTCCACACCGCGTGGCCAGGTCGCCTGCAGCGTTGCACCATGGCGGGTCTCCGGGCCTGCTAGGGTGGGCGCACGAAGCCCGAAAGTGTGGCCACGGCTCACCCCTTATCTCTCCCCGTCTTCGGATGCACGGGCCACCCTCCGGTTCGCGGCCCAGGCGGCCAGGGCTGTCCGTGATCAGTCCTGTTGCGGGAGCTCAGCGATAGAGCTCCTGACCTTCGGCCATCTTCCACGCCGAAGATATGAAAAATTAATGGACTGTTGGTAAAATAAAGAAGCAGATACAAATTAGAAGCCCATCTCCACTGTTTTTTTCTTTTTTTAATATGATTTTACCCACTTCCTCCCAGCTTACTGAACAACCACTTTTGCTTTCCCAATTCCTCTGTAAACCACACTCTTTGAGATGGAGGATGTACTTTTAACCTTCAAAGGGGCTATTTTATCAAGCATGCCTGATACAACACTATAGGGGCTCTGCTCATTTTCAATGCACTTAGACTTACAAAGTCTAAGTGCTCTGAAAATTCACCTCATTATACTACTCATCTACCTATTGTTCAATAGGGAAGGATCTTATACATGCTCTCTTCTGCAAAGATAGAAGCTCCCACTTATCCTTTTCACTTTTGCCCTTAACTACTACTACTATTACTACTACTATTTAGCATTTCTATAGCTCTACAAGGCCTTTTATTAAGCAGCGCTAAAAACTGGCCTGTGCTAGCCTCAGCGTAGGTCTTTCCAACACACTAAGGCCACTTTTATAACACTGCAGAAAAATGACCGATTTTTCTATTATGGCAATAAAGGCCATACATAATTTTTCCATTAGCACGTGAGCACTTACTGACACCTATTTAGATGAAGGGAAGGGCTCATGTGTTAACCACACTAATGTTAGTATGTGGCAATGTAGATGTACTAACTGATTAGTGCAGAACACACCCACTCTCCACCCCAGACATGCCCCAGCTCTAAAAAAATAAAAACGATTTTTTAGCATGTAGGTAGTGGGCACACGTGCAAAAACTACCATGGGACACCTGAGTGTGCCTCGTGGTAGTGCATTTTAACCTGCATTAAGCACACATTAGTGCTTACTGTAGCTTAATAAAAGGACTCCTTAGTTTGAACTAAAGAAGGCTGGGTCTGTTTCTGAGGAATTAATTTGCCAAGCATTACTAGAATAAGATGATCATCAGTTTAGGGAATAGGCCTCACTGTATTGAGCCTAATTGAGGCCCTTTTACTAAGCCGCATATGTGCCTATGCATTCCCAACGTGCATCAATTTTGAGTTACCGCATGGCCCTTGCGATAATTTCATTTTTGCCGTGCATCTGCTACACACACCAGAAATTATTTTTATTTTCTGGCGCGTGGACCATTACTGCCTGGTTACTGCATGAGACCTTACCACTAGGTCAATGGCTGGTGGTAAGGTCTCAGACCCAAAATGCATAGCTCCCTTACCTTGGGTGCTGAGCCCCACAAAACCCACAACTGTACACCACTACCATAGCCCTTAGGGATGAAGGGGGGCACCTATATGCGGGTACAGTAGGTTTCTGGTGGGTGTTGGAGGGCTCACATTTACCACCACAAGTGTAACAGGTAGGGGGGGGGGGTGGGCCTGGGTCCGCCTGCCTGAAGTACAGTGCACCCACTACAACTACTCCAGGTACCTGCATACTGCTGCGATGGACCTGAGTATGGCATTTGAGGCTGGCATAGAGGCTGGCAAAAAAGTATTTTTAAAGATTTTTTTGAGGGTGGGAGGGGGTTAGTGACCACTGGGGGAGTAAGGGGAGGTGATCCCTGATTCCCTCCGGTGGTCATCTGGTCAGTTCGGGCACTTTTTTGAAGCTTGGTCTTGAGAAAAATGGACCAAGTAAAGTCGCCCAAGTGTTCGTCAGGGACGCCCTTCTTTTTTCCATTATCGGCCGAGGACGCCCATCTGTTAAGCATGCCCCAGTTCCTCCTTCGCTACACTGCCGACACACCCTCATGAACTTTGGTCGGCCCCGCGACGGAAAGCAGTTGAGGGCGCCCCAAATTGGCTTTCGATTATGCCAATTTGGGCGACCTTGCGAGAAAGATGCCCATCTCCCGATTTGTGTCGGAAGATGGGCGCCTTTCTCTTTTGAAAATTCACCTGATAATGTATTTTTGGGAGAGGATGAGGAAAGGGAAGGAGGCTGTAATAGCATGCAATACCATGAATTAAAATCTCTCTTTTAAAATTCTTTTCTCTTGGCAGCTATCCTTAGGGATTGAACTGAGAGGAAATGATGAGTACCACTGTTCCCATTCTTCATGAAAAATAAAAAATATTGATCCCCTTTTATATTCCACAGGAGGTAGAAATGGTGGGCCTAGTGAAGGTACTGGGATATGTGAGTCTAAAGAAAGTAGTACAGCAGTAGCAGCAGCAATAGGAAGAGGTGACAGGAGACTACTGGCAGGGTTTCTGGGGGGAGCAAGGGATAGATTGCCTTGAAGATACTGCGTGTTTTCTGGTTTGGCTCCCTGGTTTTTCTCCTACTGTAATTGCTGAATCCCTGCTCCCCTCTTTGTTCTTGGTAAAACTGTACAGCTACCTCCAAGATCTCAACTTGGCTCCCTGAGCTGGATACTTAGTCTTTGGCCATTGTAGTAGTGTCATGCAGGCAGACCAGAACACAGTGGCTTAGTTGAGTGCATGTTCCCATGCCCTGGACTGCTGGAACATGTTTTGCCACTCGACCTGTAATCCCTGAGGTTTCAAGCTATGATCCTTGCTGGGCTTCCAGGGCTCTGGTTAGACATGTGGCAGATAATCTCATGTGGACTCAGCACATTGGGAAAGTGCTGCAGTGCAGGGGATGGGGAACCAGTCCCAGAAAACAGGAAAGTGCTTGGAGCCAGGGAGGACATAAAATTATAAAACCCAGCACCCATCTATCATCTCTATTCAAATGTACATAAATATGGTACGATAGAATTAAATCTCAAGGTCAAGTCCTCAGTAGCAACTTGTTTCACGTAGGACCTCTGTTCTATGGCTTGTCTACATTATCATTGGTCTCAAAACAGGGCTGTGAAAATGCTTTATGTATAAATCTGTTTATTGACGAATTTTGATAAATATACATGCACAATATTTCAACACATAACATTACTAATACAACCGACAACAGTCAGTGCGTCCCCTAACGTCAAGTCGTTTTCTGCTTTTTATCCCCGAATAACCCATCCCTCCCCCCTTGCCCTCCCTTCCTTTTTATTGTTCAACAAATTTTGTTGTTTTGATGGAGCAATTCACAATACATAGCCAATAACCAGACTGTACATCATAATAAAAATAAAATCTCAAGAATTCATAAATACACAAAAAGATTCAAAAAGAGAATGTGTTCCATCAATTATCTTTCATAAGTCCCCCCTCTCCCCCTATTCTTAACCCTCCCCAACCCTTACTATTCCCCCCAATTTGAAATTTGGTATACCTTAAGACAGCGGAAAAGGAACCCTTGTTCTTGCGGCTCCTCCCCCAACCGGCAGCCTCTATATAAACCATATTCGTGGTGATAAGCATATAAAAGGGGAGGGGGGGTCAAACTGTACAACATTAACCACTGTTAACTATTAACAATGTTTTATAACTGGCATAGCAGAAAATACCTATGCCCTAATGAAGAACCCCTTTCTCAACTATACAGCTAATCCCCAAAGTTGAAGAAGAGAATCCTGCTTCAGCAAAATTTACCCCTTGGAGTCCCCAATATAGCCAGCTGTTATTAATCTAAATCCCCTAGCAAAAACCTCAAATAGCTAACCCCCCCTTCCTTAACCTCCCTCCCCCCACCATAAGAGCCACTCCTCCTCATAAAAGGGGAAGTCGACGGTTGCCTACTTTGGTATCTGCCTTTCTCCTATATGTAGCCGGGGATCCCCCAGTTGATTAAGAATAGTACTACGGGCACGGGGCGCAAGAGCATATATGTAGCTTTTCCAGATTAGGTAGAACTCTCGTCTCTTAATGTTGAGACGATCATCTCTCAATTCTAATAATAATAACGCATGCAGCCTGTTACGCCATTGCCAGTGTGTTGGAGCTACTTGTGCAACCCAGTTGGCTAAAATGCACTTTTCCTTGTCATCAAGCAGATGAAGCCATTACGTATGGGTTGTGTCCATCAACCAGCAGGGAGAGATAGAGAGCACTCAAATTTCACAGTGCCACATGGTCAGCTAGCTCCACTGCCTCTTCAGTATTCTCTATCTCCCCAAGCAGGGTGGCTGCAGCTTGATCAAGCTCCTTAAAAAATCTGCCTGGGGGTGGCTCCTGGCTTGCCAGTTGTTAGCCGGGGTGTTAGAGGCTATAGCAGCTTCACTTTAAAGGCACATAGGTTAGCCCTTTCCCTGCCTTACCCATCCCCCCCAGTGGATGTGAGCACATTAGTTTCACTTTTCCCTGCTCTTTCCCACTCTATACTTGGTGGATGCAGGCACATTGGTTCGCCTTTCCCTGCCTTTCCCACTGTTCTGTACCTCCGGAGTTGATTTGATTGCCTCTTTTGCTGTTTTCTCTACTTTCTTCACAGCGTTAAAAAAAAAAAAAAAGCCAAGAGGTTTTCTTCAGTTTCTTCAGCGTGACCAGAGCTTGTAAACTCGGTCCAGTGAGGTAAGAGTGTTTTCTGACTCCTCCGGGGAGGGCCCGCGATCGGGACGTTTTTGGCGCGAAGCCGCCATTTTGAATTTTCCGCCGTTTTTTTTTTCGGCGATGGCTGCAGAGAGTGTTAAGCGCTGTTCCAAGTGTGGCAAGCGCAGATCAGCAGCGGGGCTCTGTAAAACGTGCTGTTCAGGCGTAAGAGCTGGCCCGAGCATGGCAAGCGATGATTCTTCCCGCTCGGTGGAGCTGGCAGCGGGCGCCATTTTGAAAGCACCACATGGCGCGACCCCCGCTGAGGCGGAGGGTCTGGAGACCGGAGGGGGCCCTCGAATTGAGGCTGGCCAAAGAGTTACTAGCCCTGGACTGAAACCGGGTGCCCAGGGCGAGTTTTTTATTTATTTTGTTGCATTTGTATCCCACATTTTCCCACCTATTTGCGGGCTCAGTGTGGCTTACAATACATTGTAAATGATGGAAATACGATTTGTTACAACTCAGTTATGGATTACATTATGAGAAGTTATGCGGAGACAAAGTCAAAGTATCATTAAGGGAATAGGACAGAGGAAAAGAACAATGGAACAGTGGAAAGAGACAGCGGGAAACTGATAGGGTAATAGAACATTGGCAAAAGAACATTTGGTATAACATTTTCTGTGAGTAACGGTATAAATGTGATAAAATTATGGGGAATGAGAATTCAGAAGAGAATGTATTGGTGTATTTCTGAAACAGTGAGTGTGGACTTCATGTGTTTTAATCCTTACAATAAATTTTGTCAAAGAGATGGGTCTTCAATAGTTTGCGGAAGTTGGTTAGTTCGTGGATCGTTTTCAAGTTGCGTGGTAGTATATTCCAGAATTGCATGCTTATGTAGGAAAAGGTTGATGCGTGCAGCGCCTTGTATTTTATGCCTTTGCAATTAGGGAAGTGGAGGTTGAGGAAAGTTCGAGATGATCTTTTAGCGTTTCTGGGTGGTAGGTCTATTAAGTCAGACATGTAGGCTGGGGCTTCACCGTGAATAATTTTGTGGACTAGTGTGCATACTTTAAAAGTGATGCGTTCCTTAAGTGGGAGCCAGTGTAGCTTCTCTCGTAAGGGTTTTGCACTTTTGTATTTTGGTTTTCCGAAGATGAGTCTGGGTGCTGTGTTCTGGGCTGTTTGAAGTTTCCTCAGTATTTGCTCTTTACAACCTGGCTGAGTACGAGGGATTGCACTAGGTTGCGAAAGACGGATCTTGGAAAGAATGGTCTTATTCTTTTCAGTTTCCACATGCAGTAGAACATCTTTTTGGTTGTGTTGATTGCATGGGTTTCAAGTGTTAGATGGCGATCAATAGTGACTCCAAGGATTTTTAAAGTTTCTGAGATTGGAAGGTTTAGTTTTGGTGTGTTTAAGGCGGTAAATTCATTCGTGTTGTATTGTATTGTATTGTATTGTATTTTCTCCCCTGTCTTTGTATTATTGCTTCATAATGCATATATGTTTAAAAGAGCTCAGCCATAGGGGTTTTCTACGGTCCCCCTTACTGCCCCTCCGGTGGATGCAGGCCTGGGATTGCCCTTTGAGGCATTTTTCCCTGATAGCTGGCTGCAAGGGAAGCGCAGAAGGGTAAATTCCCCTTCAGAGAGTGGCACACCCCCCTTTCCCCCCCCCTGTGGTCAGGATGTGGTGACTCTGAGGGGTCTGGCAGGCCCTCGTGGCCAGAGGAACCAGAGGAAGGTGCAGAAGGGCCACTGGAACCAGATGATCCGTCCATGGTGAGGATTTTCCACCGCGAGGAGCTGCCAGCGCTTATTTCAGATTGTCTTACAGGTCCTCTCCTCTCTATTGAAGATCCTGGGAGTGGCGTGGCCTCCTCTGGAAATCCGAGGATGGCAAGTACCAAAAAGCCTGCTCGAGCCTTTCCTTTGCATGACTCCATCCAAGAGCTTATTTCAGCTCAATGGGCTGACCCCGAAGGACCTTTTGAAAGTTTCCAGGGCTATGGGGCAATTATACCCTCTGAGTGAGGAGCATTTGGCTCGCTTTGCAATGCCTAAGGTGGATGCCCTATTCACAGCTGTGACAAAGAGAACTACCCTCCCGGTTGAAGGAGGTGTTGCCCTGAAGGACATGCAAGACCGTAGACTGGAATCAGCACTTAAACGGTCCTTTGAAATTACTGGTCTTACTATTCGGGCATCTGCATGCAGTTGTTATGCTGCTGGAGCCTGCCTGGCATGGTTGCAACATGCAGTGGAACAGCCCGGTGATGGAGCAGAGCCCTTGTCTGAAGTGGCTCCGCGAATGGAGTCGGCCTTGTCCTTTTTGGCTGACGCTCTTTCTGATATTGTCAGAGCTTTGGCTAAACAGATGGCTGTAGCAGTGGCGGATCACCCTCTTCTGTGGCTACGGCTTTGGGCAGCGGACATGGCCTCTAAGCAAAGCTGGGTGAAGTTGCCCTTTCAAGGCCTTCTCCTGTTGGGTGAGGAGTTGGAGAAAATTGTGAAAGGCCTAGGAGATGCTTAAACCCCAGCGCTTACCTGAGGATAGGCCGCAGCCTCCCTCCAAGGGTCAGGTGGTTCACTCCTCTTATAGACCTCGCTTCCGTGAAGATAGAAGGTACCGCCCGGGGCATTCTGCTGGGTCCACTTCTCGTGGCCAGTTTTCAGCAGAGGAACTCCTTTCGCTCGGACAAACGTTCCGCAGCAGCAAGCTCAAGACCTGGAGTTCAAGGGCGACCCTCTCCTCGATTCCTGTTATAGGAGGACGTCTTTCCCTCTTTCTCGAGGAGTGGGCCAAGATTACCTCAGATCAGTGGGTCTTGGACCTGATCAGAGAAGGATACCGAATAGAATTCGATGCCCCGATAAGAGACGTGTTTGTGGAGTCCCGATGCGGTTCTGCCGCCAAACGGGCGGCGGTAGAGGAGACCTTACAAGGCTTGATTCACATTGGGGTGGTTTCCCCCGCTGCCTCCCGCCAATTTCGGCTGCGGCCGCTACTCCATTTACTTTGTGGTGCCGCGAAAAGGTGGGTCTTTTCGCCCTATTCTGGACTTAAAAGAATTAAACAAGTCCCTAAGAGTGCAGCATTTTCACATGGAAACCCTGCGCTCCGTCAGTGCGGCGGTACAGCCAGGAGAGTTTCTCATGTCTCTGGATCTGAAAGAAGCTTACTTGCACATTCCAATTTGGTCCCCGCACCAGAATTTTCTGCGGTTTGCGGTGATGGGAAAACATTTCCAGTTTCGGGCCTTGCCTTTTGGCCTCGCCACAGCTCCCCGAACCTTTTCCAAGGTAATGGTGGTAGTAGCTGCTTTTCTCAGGTGAGAAGGTATCCGGGTTCATCCGTACCTAGACTGGCTCATCAGAGCGGACTCCGCAACAGAGAGCCATCAAGCTACAGCCAGAGTGGTCTCAGTACTGCAATCTCTGGGCTGGGTCGTCAATATAGCCAAAAGTCACCTGACCCCCTCACAATCTCTAGAATATTTGGGGGCAATGGTGGTGCAAGCTTCAGAATCAGGTCCGTCTGCTCCTGAGGATGCCCCGCCCGGGAGCTTGGGACATTGTCCAGCTGTTGGGATCGATGACGGCCACCTTGGATTTGGTGCCCTGGGCGAGAGCGCACCTGAGACCTCTGCAGTATTCCCTGCTTCAACGATGGTCTCCAGTATCTCAGGATTATCAATGCAGACTCTCTTGGCTCCCTGCGGCCCTACTCAACATGGAGTGGTGGCTCTCAGACAGCATGCTGCGGCGAGGAATGCCGCTGGCGCTCCCCGATTGGTGCCTAGTGGTGACAGATGCCAGCCTGAAGGGCTGGGGCGCACATTGCAAGGGGAAGCATGCCCAGGGTGTTTGGATACCCGACGAGTCGGAGTGGTCCGTCAATCGCCTAGAGTTGAAAGCGGTGTTTCAGGCGCTTCTGGCCTTTCAAGTGTCCCTGGAAGGATTGGCCATCAGAGTGATGTCGGACAACCTGACAACAGTGGCCTACATAAACCGACAAGGCGGCACTCAGTGCAGAGCGCTGGCCGCGCAGGCTGAACAGATTTGCCACTGGGCCGAGCTGCATCTACAGTTTCTGTCTGCAGCTCACATTGCAGGTCAGAGCAACGTGCAAGCTGATTATCTAAGCAGGCATCAAATCGATCCAGCGGAATGGGAACTGGCAGACAAAGTATTCCAAAAAAAGCAAACACTGGGCCTTCAGGATTGAGAAAAGATGGAGTCCTTTAATATTACAGATACCCGACACGGGCCGTGTTTCGGCGTGCAACCGCCTGCATCAGGGGTCTGACATAGAAATACATAAAAAAAATTTTTAAAAACCATAAATTGATTCAACAATATCAGTACATCAAAATTACACATCATTGTCACACCTTAAGAACATATACATATACATATATATTCTCATGATACTGCATACACACCACGCACAAATTTATGTATACATATAAGAGAACATTTAAAAACATTTAAAAAACTTTCAAATAAAATTATTGTTTAGAAAACATATACACTACAATATGATGCCTATATATGCCCACCTGTACACACATCTCTATAAGCTCACATATCCAAGCACACATATGTATACATACATACATACATATACATCTATACATATATACACCTACACAAATGTAAATTACATATATACACCTACACAAATGTATAATTAAGAGAATATACATTTGTGTAGGTGTATATATGTATAGATGTATATGTATGTATGTATGTATACATATGTGTGCTTGGATATGTGAGCTTATAGAGATGTGTGTACAGGTGGGCATATATAGGCATCATATTGTAGTGTATATGTTTTCTAAACAATAATTTTATTTGAAAGTTTTTTAAATGTTTTTAAATGTTCTCTTATATGTATACATAAATTTGTGCGTGGTGTGTATGCAGTATCATGAGAATATATATGTATATGTATATGTTCTTAAGGTGTGACAATGATGTGTAATTTTGATGTACTGATATTGTTGAATCAATTTATGGTTTTTAAAATTTTTTTTTATGTATTTCTATGTCAGACCCCTGATGCAGGCGGTTGCACGCCGAAACACGGCCCGTGTCGGGTATCTGTAATATTAAAGGACTCCATCTTTTCTCAATCCTGAAGGCCCAGTGTTTGCTTTTTTTGTTTACCTTGTTGTATTTGTATACTGTTTTCCCTCTCTTTTGTACTTGACTAGACAAAGTATTCCTGCAGATATGTGCCAAATGGGGCAAGCCCGTAATGGATCTTATGGCGACAAGCTCAAATGCCAAAGTCCCGTGCTTTTCAGCAGACGGAGAGATCCTCACTCATCCGGGTTGGATGCCTTGGCTCAACCCTGGCCTCTGGGCCTCTGGTATGTGTTCCTTCTGTGGCCCTTGATAGGGCGTGTGCTCCTGCGGATTTGGCTTCACCCAGGAGAAGTGGTTCTCATCACCCCGGATTGGCCCAGGGGGCCTTGGTATGCGGACCTCCGACAGATGCTAGTGGAGGCTCCCCTTCCTTTACCTCTGGTACCGAACCTGTTGTCGCAGGGACCGGTGGCCATGGAGGACGCCTGCCGTTTTGGTCTTACGGCATGGCTATTGAGAGGGCGCAATTGAGAGGCAAAGGCTATTCCAATAATGTTATTTCCATTCTCCTGCAGGCCCGCAAGCGGTCCACTTCCGTGGCTTATGCCAGGATCTGGCGCCAGTTTGAGGCTTGGTGTGTTTCAAAAGTGATCACACCCATGCGGGCTCCTGTCTCGCCGATTCTGGACTTTTTGCAGGATGGTGTACAAAAAGGCTTGGCCTATAATTCCCTGCGGGTGCAAGTGGCAGCATTGGCCTCCCTTCATGGTAAGGTTGCAGGCATGTCTTTAGCTGCTCATCCAGATGTGGCACGGTTACTTAGAGGGGTGCTTCGGCTCCGTCCTCCCGTGCGGGCACCTTGTCCAGCTTGGAACCTGGGGCTAGTTTTGAAGGCTCTGCAAGGTTCTCCTTTTGAGCCGCTACGGCGAGCTTCAGAGAAAGATTTGACACTAAAGGCCGTTTTTCTGGTGGCCATTACTTCGGCGAGATGGGTGTCCAGAACTCCAGGCACTGTCCTGTCGAGACCCATTTCTGCAGTTTTCAGATTCCGGGGTCACGGTTCGTACCGTGCCTTCCTTCATGCCTAAGGTGGTTTCAGCATTTCACCTAAACCAGCCTATTTTTCTACCCTCTTTTGTTAAGGAGGAGTTTCCAGAATCCTTTGGGCAGTTGCACCTGTTGGATGTGCGCAGGACTCTGTTGCAGTATCTGCAAGTTACTAATTCTTTCAGGACCTCTGATCATTTGTTTGTTTTACTATCAGGTTCTCGCAGAGTGTCTCCAGCGTCTAAAGCCACTATTGCCTGCTGGCTCAAAGAAGCTATCTCTTCAGCTTATCTGCTTGCCGGCCGGCCTCCGCCTGTAGCCTTTAAGGCACATTCTACAAGAGTGATTTCTTGGGCTGAAACTGGAGCACTCTCTTCATGAGATTTGCAGTGCAGCAACATGGGCTTCGAAGCTCTCATTTGCCCGACATTACAGGCTGGATGTGGCTGCTAGGAGGGACGCGCGTTTTGGAGCACAAGTGCTAGCGCGTGGTGTGACTTGTTCCCACCCTATAAAGGAATTGCTTTGATACATCCCATACGTACTGGCTTCATCTGCTTGATGACAAGGAAGGGAAAATTAGGGTCTTACCTTGGTAATTTTCTTTCCTTTAGTCATAGCAGATGAAGCCATGAGCCCTCCCTGTATGATTGTCTGTATGATGTGAATCTGTTTCAGGTTCTGTTCTTGTTTCCTGAAGTTCTAATCCTTCCTTGGAAGAAAGTTGGAAAACAGTCTTCAGGACTCTTGTTCAGTTATAGGAGGATGAGTTCATTCCCTCCAGTTCATGTGTAGGAGGTTGAGTTCATTCCCTCCAGGAGGATGTGTGTATTCCCTCCATAAATACAAAGAGGAGGACGAGTTTATTCCCTCCAGGAGGATGTGTTCATTCTCTCCTTTTGAGTTCATGCCCTTGTTATGGGGCTGTGAGGAAAGTTCATGTTATTTCCATTGCGGTTTGTTATACTGCTTTGGAAGCTTCAAATACTGAAGAGGCAGTGGAACTAGCTGACCATGTGGCACTGTGAAATTTGAGTGCTCTCTATCTCCCCCTGCTGGTTGATGGACACAATCCATACGTAATGGCTTCATCTGCTATGACTAAAGGAAAGAACATTACCAAGGTAAGAACCTAATTTTCCCTTTACCTACGAGAAACGCTTTATATAATAAGGAGTTCTGATGGACAGCACCAGCCCCCCCCCCCAAAGCTCGTACCCCCAACAGGATGTTCTCAGGCCCTAGTGATATGTGGGTATTCATTATACGTTTCATAAAGTTATATACCTTTATCCAAAAAGTCTGTATCTCAGGACATTCCGACATAGCATGGTAGTAAGTACCCTCGAGATCCCCGCACTTACTACAATTAGGCGAGTCCACCCCTCTCATTTTATAGAGTCTCGACTTGGAAGTATATGCTCTAAATATCACTCTACCCTGACATTCCCTAAGTTCGGCATTAGTTGTGCCTTTTGGGATTTGTCTGATGCTTCTCAGCAGAGTTTGTGATGTTATGCAAATCGGCAGACCACTTTACTGTGAGGTGTTTCAAATCTCTACAAGCAATACTCTGCAATATCCATTTATGAAGCAACGATATCGATATGGCCTCTTCATTAGGCATGTCAAAAATTTTTTCTATAATGCCGGGCACATCAACGGCAAGGGATTGACGAGGGATAGTTGCAATATAGTGAGAGATCTTCTGATATGCAAAATTATCCATCCAAGTCAGTTCCCCAAGTCCCAACGATTCCAATTTTCTTAAGGGTGCCCTTAGAATCCACCAAATCGTTTATAAGAGTAATCCCCTTTTGCTGCCAAAGTTGAAATCTTAGGCTATCTATACTAGGAAGAAAATTTCCATTTTCTGTGATAGGCAGCAGCCCACTGTGGTGTGCATCAAATTTCCAAGTGCGACTTAAATCATGCCACACCAAGCGCAGGGGCCGAATCACTACGCTTCTTTGTAGATGCACCGGCAGTGCAGTGTGAGTTGCCTGTAGCACATATTGTAATCGCAGCGGGCGAGCCCATGCCTCTTCTACCTCTCTCGGGGTGTAATGTGTGGTACCCATCAACCAATCTGCTATATGCCTCAACAAACACGCCCTATTATATTTGTGAAGGTCCAAGACCCCAAATCCCCACTTATCCCAAGTATCAAGCAAACTTTGCCAGCGGATCTGAGGGTATTTCTTATTCCAAAAAAATTTTGAAAGCATGCCCATCAAACGTCTCCAATCTTGTTTAGTGAGATAGAGTGGCAGGATCTGAAAACAGTATAACCACTTGGGAAAAAGTACCATGTTGAGCAAAGAAATCCTTCCTGACAGTGATATAGGTAAGTTAGACCATCTCTCCAAAAGCTGTTTAGTAAAGTCGAACAACTTGTTCACATTTATCCGATACAGCTGTGTTGGATCTCCTGGCAACTGTATACCAAGATAGGTAAACGAGTTGTCAGTTCTCCTAAAAGGACATGCTAAACGGCCCCATGCCACGCCCGTCATATTCAATGGCTGAACCTCGGACTTGTCTACATTGAGGCTAAACCCCGAAAAATCACCAAATTCTCTAAAGGTCTCCATCAATGCTGTCAAGGATGTCTGTGGTTCTCAGAGAAGAACCAATAAGTCATCCGCAAAAGCAGATATTTTAAACTGTTCCGGTCCCAGGAGGATGCCCTGTATATCCAGTGTTTTCATGATATCCCTAATGAGTGGGTCCAACGCTAACACAAACAGAAGTGGGGACAGCGGGCAACCCTGCCGCGTGCCTCTGGCAATTTTAAATTGTCGGGAAATCACCCCATTTACTGACACCTCCGCTACCGGACCGTGGTATAGTGTTTTGACAGCTGCCTTAAAAAAGTCACTTATGCCATAGGCATCCAGCACCCCAAACATAAAATCCCACCTCACTCTGTCAAAAGCTTTATGTGCATCAAAGCTGACTAGTATAGAGGGGGTGCGTTCTTTATGTATCTGTTCTAATGCCAGCAAAATTTTACGCAAATTCTTTGCCACTGGCCTTGCCCGAACAAACCCCACCTGAGGAGCCAACACTAAATGAGGCAGAAATCTCGCCCAAATCTTGGCAAATAATTTTGCTTCAAAAGATAGCAGGGATATAGGTCTGTAGGATTCTGCTCGAGTCGGATCTTTCCCTGGCTTTAGTAATACAATTATCTGCGCTGTACGCAGTGAACTCGGCAGCACCCCTCTTTCAACATGTAGATTAAATACCTTAGCCAGGCATGGTGCAACCTCCTCAACTAGCAACTTATACAACTCCGATGAAAACCCATCTACCCCTGGCATTTTATATAGAGGGCTAGTCCTTATATTCAAAGTCACCTCATCCTCAGAAATTTCCGCATTGAGTATATCCTGTTGATTTCTGGTAAGCTGTGGAAGATCCTGCCCCTCTAAATATGATGCCGCCTCTAAGCCCTCATCAACCGGTGAAGAATATAATTGAGTATAAAAAGTTTCGAAGGTTTTATTAATATCTGCGTTTGTATGATGACTGACTCCCTGGGCATCTCGAATCTGCGAAACCCATCTTCTCCCCCCTACCTGGTGTACCAGTCTCGCCAAAAGCCTCCCTTGTTTGTTGGCATGTTTATACATCTGATATCTATAATACTGGGCTATGAAAATGCTTTAATATTTTAACTTTAATTATTTTTATTTTATTTATTTATTTATTTAATTTTCTACATTTTCTTTTAAAAAAACTAACAGAAGGATTTTGGATGCTTGAATGAAGGGAAGCTAGAGGACCAAATTCTAAAGCAGCCACGAGGCGAAACATGTCATGTTAGTTGCAGGTCCTTCTGTTAGTTTGTTGAAGCAGCGATATGAGCTAAGTGTTGCCAAAAATTGGTCGTTTATATATATGAAAATAATAAAATGAAAATAATTAAGCTAAAATATTAAAGCATTTTCACAGCCCTGTTTTGAGACCAAGGACTGAGTTCTTGCGTGAAATTAGTAGCTACTGAGGTCTTGGGCTTGAGCTTTAATTCTATCGTACCATATTTATGCACATTTGAATGGAGATGATAGGTGGGCACTGAGTTTTATACTTTTATATTTGATTTCATTAACCCCCACCGTTCAGAAATTTTTGGAGTCGGGGAGAAGCCACGGGAAAATAATCCAAGCTTGGGAAAGACAGGGAGTCACAAATTGAGGGATGAATTAATTCTGCCAATGAAAGGAAGTCTCACCTGCAGAGGAGAGTGGGAAGCAGTGAAGGGGTAGGTGAGTCAAACCTGCATGGAAGGGCAGCTGGCTATGGAGAGGTGCACTGGAGTTTTCTAGGGAGTGGAGGGGAAAAGAAGGCTGGATCAAGGGGAAGTGAGAAGCAGAATAGGCTAAAAAGATGTAGGGAGTGGATGAGGCAGAGAGCTTTTAAACTCCTTGCCCTGTAGGGCTATTTCTACAATTACCTAACCTAGGTGGAGGCAGGCAATTAAGGGAGAAATACTCTTAGTACAAAAGATGCAAAAATATGAAAGATAGCACTCTGGTATTTAGATTAGGTATAATAAGATGTCCCACTAAAGTATAGACCCAAATTCTTATGGTCTAAAAATACTAATAAAGACTAACATAAGGCTTAGATATTATGAAAAATATAAAAGCTAAGTATTTTGGCAGCAGTGGAAACAGTGTAAATCAGAGATAACGCACTTACGCTGAATTACCCAAAATGATGGTAAAGCAATGAGTATTTATGTACCTGTCAAGCAGTGGTGTGCTGGTAAATTTTTAACAGGCTCTCTCCCCGGTCCACCTCTGCGCCCCCCCCAAAATTGCAGAGCTGGCCATAGCCGGGGGGAGGGGGCAATGCATTACTCTCTCCAGGAAAAAAAATTAAATGATCCCGGGTTCCAATCTAATTCATGTTTAATATGGGATAAAATGCCATAAATAGGTAAATAAATATAAACTTTTAACGTTCAGCACCTGATTCTCAAAGTGGACATATTCCAAACACTATAATGAAAATAAAATTATTTTTTTCTACCTTTGTTGTCTGGTGACTTTGTTTCTCTGATCATGCTGGTCCAGTATCTGATTCTGCTGCTCTCTATCTGTTCCCTTGACTCCGTTTCCAGGGCTTCCTTTCCATTTATTTCTTTTCTTTCCTCCTTTCTTCTTCATTTCTGGTCCTCCGCAGACTTGACTGTCCAGTGGATCTAGCTTCTTCCTATTTTCTCCATCCATGTGCAGTTTCTCTCCTCAATTCCTTTTCCCTCATCTAATCTCCTTCCTCTATCTTCCCTCCATGTCCAGCATTTCTTCTCTCTCCCTTCCCTCCCCTCCATCCATGTCCAGAATTTCTCTTGCTCTCCCCTCCATCCATGTCCTGAAACTCTCCTCTCTCCCCTGCCCTCCTCTCCCCATCCATGCCCAGCAAATCTCTCCCCTGCCCCTCTCCCCACCCATGCTCAGCAAGTCTCTCCCTTGCCCCCCTCTCCCCATCCATGCCAAGCAAATCTCTCCCCTGCACCCCTTTCCCCATCCATGCTCAGCAAGTCTCTCCCCTGCACCCCTCTCCCCATCCATGCCCAGCAAATCTCTCCCCTGCCCCCCCTCTCCCCATCCATGCTCAGCAAGTCTCTCCACATCCATACCAGGTGATTCTCCTCCCTCCCCTGCCCTTCCCTCCTGCTCCCAAACATGTCCAGCGAACGATGTCCTTCGCCCCCACCCTCCCCTCCCGCTCCCATCTGTCTTTTTAAATTACCTCCGTCAAAGCCCGCGCTATTTAAAGCCCTGCTGCGTGCAGGCCGTCTCTCCAGGCTTCCCCTGCTTGCTTCAGTGATGTTCGTGCCCTTATTCCCGCCTTCGCGGAGAAAGGAAATGACGTCAGAATGACATCAGAAGGCGGGACTAAGGGCGCGAACGTCACCGAAGCAAGCAGGGGAAGCCAGGAGAGACGGCCTGCATGCAGCAGGGCTTTAAATAGCGCGGGCTTCAACGGAGGTAATTTAAAAAGACAGATGGGAGCGGGAGCGGGAGGGTGGGGGCGAAGGACATCGTTTGACATGTTTTGGAGCGGCAGGGGAGGTAAGCATGGCCTGTGATGGCGCCCTCCTGCCATGCTTACCTCCCCTAATGGAGCCGGCTCGCCCCCAACAACATCTGGCTCGCAAGAGCTGTCAAAATTTAACAAGCGGCTCTTGCGAGCCAGACAGAGCCGGCTCCAGCACACCACTGCTGTCAAGGCAAAGTGAAGATAACACACACCCTTGTACCCTAGTCCTGAACTGATTAGGACCCCTAACTCCCCAGGTTCTATATAAAAGACAAGTTAGAACTTGACTGTAGATGAAAGGCTCTCCCATTGTCACGGACACCAGAGGTAGGGGCAGTCAGGAATCTGTAGATTTGTATCTTCCAGGAGACCAGCAAGAATGGACAAACAGCAGGGGGCAGTCTCTCTCTCTCTCTCTCTCTGCCTCTGCCTCACAGTATAGAACAACATGTTTGGTTTGTGATTTGAAGAACCAAAGCGCTGGGAGCACAGTTGTTCTGTCCACAGGCGCTGGGAGCAGAGTTGTTCTGACCAATAATATTAAAATAAGACTTTTCATCATCAAATGAATGAAACAATATACCCTGCCTGACAGCTTATGCTCATAAATTTATTTTTGATTTTGTTGCATCTTTTGATGTATTTTTCATAAAGAATGTTCATGATTAAAAAAAACATTCCATAATTATTACAGTACTTTCTACAAACATACTATCTTAGCAGTGTGCAATACTCAGTTCTCTAATCAGATTTCAGTTTAGTTATTCAACTGTTACTATATTACTATATGATGTTTGCTTTGGCTTCTAAACATTCTCATACAGTATTTAATCCACACAATAATCCATGTTCTGTCTCCTCATCTTTTCTCTCACAGTAGCACAGTGCATTTACTACTGAAGTCATGGCAAATTTCTGGCTGTGTCTCGGTGTCATACTCTCTTCCTCTGTTCTCCTCTCTTCTGCTGGTTTACCGGGCGGTCCAATTAAAATTGATCCAAGCCGCTCTGATGTGCAGGATGCTGCCAGTTATGCAATGACTGCATTCAATGGGAAGTCGGAGAATGAATATCTATACAAACTCCTGAAAGTTGAATCAGCAGAATCACAGGTACAGTAACATTGCCACTGAAGTACTGTTGTGTCTCATTTTTGCTTCTGTTTCCTGTCTAAACAATGACTTTTCTCTGCAGACAAGCAGGAGAGATTCATGCACACTAGTTGGTGACATCATCCAATGGAGCCAACATGCTGGAGTTCTCCCCTAGCTGAATTCAAATTTTGTGGAGTAGGCATGCGCAAGTGCTTCCACATGAACAGAGCTCACGGGCATGGATTGAGGGCAGTTTACCTCATCTGCGCTACGTGCCAGACACCGCTTTCTTCTCTCCATCAGCGGGGCCTTGCATAACCAGCTGAAACAAACAAACAAAAAAAAAACCCTGCATTTTTCACACAGACATCCAACCTTCAACTCTCTCCAACCACCCCCCGACAGGCATGGTGACCAGGGGCGTAGCTATGTGGGGCCATGGGGGCCTGGGCCCCCGTAGATTTGGTCCTGGACCCTCTGCTGACGACCCTCTCGACCCCCCCCCCCCCGCCGCCATCCCGCCGTCTCCGTGGGCTACCTTTGCTGGCGGGGGACCCAAACCCCCACCAGCTGAGGTCCTCTTGCTTCCCACGCAAGGCTTCGTTCTGTTTCTGATTTCCTGCACGTCAGACTCACAGAAACAGAACAAAGCCTTTCTGTGAGTCTGACGTCCTGCACTAACAATGTGCAGGACGTCAGAAACAGAACGAAGCCTTGTTCTAGAAGCAAGAGGACCTCGGCTGGCGGGGATTGGGGTCCCCTGCTAGCAAAGGTAGGCGGCGGGGGAGGGTTGGTGGCAGGAGGGGGGTCGAGAGGATCAGCGGTGGGGGGGGGGGGCAAAGTTGGTGGTGGTGGCGCCAGGGGGGGGAGCTAAAATGTGCCCCCTCACCTGGGCTCTGGACCCCCCTCCCGCCGAAGTCTGGCTACGCCCCTGATGGTGACCACTGTCCAGAAGCCTTTTGAAAGGGAAAGGTGATGGGATTTGATGTAGCGCCTTTCTGTGGTTACAATCAAAGCGGTTTACATATTATATACCGGTACCTTGTGATAACAAGGGGGCCTTTTTACTAAACCACACTGAACACTTAACACACAGTTGACTGTGCAGTAACTGCTAGCACAGGACCGCGTTAAGGGGCTTTGCATTAATTTAGCAGTTACTGCTCAGTATAACACACTAAGTGTTTTTTGTGTCAGGGTGATGTTGCATGGGTGGAAAGTGGGTGTGGAAGGTATTTGGAAGTTAACGCACTGCACTTGCTGTATGTTAACACCTGGATTGTGTAAATGGTGTCTAAAGTTTGCGTGCGCAAATCAGCACATATAGCTGATTTGTGCGTGCAATTTAATTGCTTTCCAGGCTAATTGACACTAATTAGAATTTATGCATGATGCATGCAACTTTCCAAGCGTATTCTGTAAAATGGTGCAGTAATTTCTAATGTGCGGATCACAAAAGGGGCATGTCATGGGCATTCCTATAAATTACATGCAGTGCTATAGATTATGCCCGATCTGCGCCTAAATTAGGCATGGGCATTAACACCTGGTTTTAGTTGGTCATGCCTAAATTTTAGTTATGGGGACGGGCACTATGCATATTCTATAAACTGCACCTAACTTTAGGTGAGGTTTATAGCATAGCGCTAAGCACGTTCTTTCAGCGCCAATTTTTTAGGCATCATTTATAGAATTTGGCCTTAACTGACTAATGCAGAGTTTATACAGGACCACTTACTGCCTCATAAATAGGAACTGCTGTGCTTCCGCGTTAACTGGGAGCAGGTACTGTGCATTAAAGTGAATGTTAATGCACCACCTGCAATTGAAAATACTGGGAACACCCCCAATAGGTGTCATGTAAAATTTGCAGCTACTGAGCCATAAAGCTCTGTGTTAAGACGCTGTAACTGCAAATTTTACTGTGATTTAGTAAAAGAGCCCGCCCCATGGTTGCCTGAAATACCCATTTTATATTTGTTGCTATGAAATATATCTTTTCACTAGGTTGTTGCTGGAATAAAATACAAACTGAAAGTAAAAGTGGGACTGACACAGTGCAAGAAAGGGTCCACTGACAATGCAGCATCCTGCCGCTTACAGAACACTTCAGGACAGCCACGGGTAAATCAGAATTTGTTTTCTTTATTAATGAACTAGATTGTACTGTATATAGAAATAGAATATGAAGAAGACATGTATCTATGCATCTGTTCAACACTTACTAATCTAGGTTTGCTTTTATATAGCTGTATTCTAACAATTTTAAGGTAGAAAAGTTATCACCACTAATACTGTGCTTAGGGCTTCAAGTTTCACTGTTTAAAATGTAAATTTCCTAATATCCTACAAGTGATTATTTATTGTAACAATACTGAATATGCAAAGGAACAGAATGTCCTCATTCCCATTTAGACATAAATCCTGCTTTGAATTTATTCAACCAATGCGTTGATGTTCTAGAATCATTCCACAGTTCGGAAGACATGAAGACTGTGATTTGAGGAATTATCACCATCCAACTAAGAAGGGTACATCCCTGCAAATACATCACAAATGAATGGGTACTGGTAACTTGAGAGACGCCACAGACAAAGTAATATTAGTTTAGCAGAGCATCTGACTTTGTGATATAAATAACAATGGAAATATTATTTCTGTATAAGATTAAAAGGTCCATTTTATAGCTGAAGTCAGAAATGAATATCCAGGTGAGGACATTCACACTTAGCAGTCAAGTGAGTGAGAAACCCTTAGTAAGAAAGAGAACTAAAAATTTTTGTAAATAATTTTTATTAATTGAAATCCAATAGCCATCAACTACAAACTACAAGCCATCAACCATGAAATATAGTAACAAGCAAGAGCACTTTTCATAGGGGCCTTTTTACTAAAGGGTTCCTGCATGCCAACCTGGAACTGTTTTTTTTTTCAGGCTTTTTATCTGCTGCGGCAAAAACAGCCACTACCACATGGCCCTTTTTATTGCAACTTGGTAAAAGGGCCCCATAGTGCTTCCAAATTTTAACAAGTAAGAAAACAGGAGAATTTGTTTTTATATTTTATTGTATCTCCCCCCATTAGATCCCACACAAAGGCTTCCGCTATTGTCTAGTTTGAACTCTGGCCAATTTTCAAAGCGATTTAGTTGGTGGCTAACTGGATAAATTGTTTGGTCAGGGCTAGCCGTTAATTTTCAGTAGCACCTAACCAGCTAAGTGAAATTCGTGGTTAGCGCCCAACTGAAAACTGGCTATTTTGAGAGTGTTGTGGGGATGGAATGGTAAGTCCTGCTATTCAGGCTTTAGTGCATAAATGGGACTGTATAAAAGTCTGTCCTATCTTTCTGTGCTAAACCATGGCTTCTTAAGTGCTGAATTCATCTTAAGCATCTATGTGTTAGCCAGCTCAAAAATTGGATACTCAAAGCCAAAGCCCAGATAGAGCCTGGCTTTTAATATCCTGGAATAATTCTGTTTGTGGTGACCAAAATGCTCACTGCTGACGGCTGAATATTGACCTCTGTATATTTAGGCCTCGCTTAAGGATGAATCATGTGAACCATTAATTTACCTGACCTATTTTCAAATGTGGCATACAGTAAGTTGTGGTTCTAACGGATTTTCTTTTTTAAGATTTGTGGGGTTGGCCAAAAAACATCCATGCTCTCTGACAAGATCTTTTTCTAATTTATCGCTTTATTTTTCCTTACCATATAAGTGACAGTATCTCCATGGATCACTGCTTTAGCTGCCTGATAAAACAATGCAGGTTTTCATTATGAATTCTATTTTGTGTACAGTACACCTCCCCATCTACCCACTAAACATGGCTGAAGCTGTGGATCATAATATACATTTATTGGGAAGGCCTATTTTGCAGTACTTAATCTTAATCAGGACCTATAGAGTAATTCTACCATACCATAAGCAGTAATTTCTACGAGTCACAGAAGGAAAAGGAAAGCATCTTAAACACTACAGTGAGCACTAGAACATCAATTCACCTATTGTAAAACGAAACCAGCCAGAATAGTGCAGATTGTTGATCCTGCACAGTCAATGCCAACTGAAAGCCATGTCTTTTTCACAAACACAGATACACTCTAATCCACTATAGAATAAGTAATCATAAACTTTCTATTTAGACAAAAATTAAACTGAACCCCCAAGATGCCAGATTCTGCATACAATGCAACACCACAGAAACAGAAAATGTCCCCTAGTACTGTGCAAAATATAAAGCCAGCAGATGTAAATTTGGAAAAAAAAAACTAAGAAATACCAATCACCACTTTACAAATTAACAAATAGAAATAAAACAAATATCAAACATATAAACGGCAAGTGACCGACTCACCTGCAAATGCGCAGTAGAGACTTCCCTATCTGTCCCGCCCTCGCGTCGACGTGATGACGTCAGAGGGCGGAACAGAGAGGGAAACTGAGTCGGATGCTGCCATTGCCGCTGGAGCCTGGAAAGTTAAAAAGAACCAACATCGCCGGCGCACCAACCTCCAACCCACCCATCCTGGACGTCGTTGTTGCCACCGCTGCTTCCGCCCCCCTCCGTATTGGGCCCCCTGCACTGACCTGACAGTGCCGTGTGGAAGTGCTGCAGGCAGCAGCAGAGCGATCTGCTGCTGCCTGCAGCGCTTTCACATGGAGGTGAGAGGTGCTGTCAGGTCAGTGCAGGGGGCCTGGCACGGAGGGGGGGGAGGGAGCGGCGGCGAGGAGGGTAGCTGGACATGGGGGAGAGGGCATGGTTGCTGGACATGGGGTGACAGCAGGGCAGAGAGGAGGGTTGCTGGACATGGGGGGAGGGGGTGAGGCCAAGGGAAAGAGAAGGATTGCTGGATATGGGGGGGAGGATCGGTGGACGGGGTGAGGCCAGGGGAGAGAGGAGGGCTGCAATACTCGCCCGTTTTTACAGGCTTAACGGCTAGTAGAAAATAAAATACCATTTTATTGGACTAATACATTTAGCTTTCAGAGGCCAAAACCTCCTTCCTCAGGTCAATACAGTATAGTGCTGTTACAGTATCCTATCCTGACCTGAGGAATGGGGTTTTGTTCTCCGAAAGTTAGTCAAAATGTATTAAAATTAGTCCAAAAAAAAGATTACCTTATTTCCGTGTTCTATTTATAAACATTTATTAGCACAGCTACAATATTACTTTATCCTAAAGCAAAAAAAGAGAAAAAATATTTTATTTATAGTTTGTTGTCTCTGGTTTCAGCTGTCCTTATCTTCTTTTCACTGTCTCCCTTCCATCCAGCATCTGTCTTCGCTCTCTCTCCTGTCCCCTCCATCCACTGTCTGCCCTCTGTCTCCCTTCCATCCGCCCCTGTCTTCCCTCTCTCTCTCCCCCCTTCCATCCACTGTCTGCCCTTTGTCTCTGCCCCTTCCATCATTTGCCCTCCCTCTCCCATCCATCCAGGGACTTCCCTCTCCCCTTTTTAGCCCCCAGTACCAGTCCCCTTCATCCACCTGCCTTGCATTAGGGTCCCCCCCTTTTCAGCTCCAGCCCCCTTCTCCCATCTGAGCCCCCCCCCCCACCGACTCATTCCCCACCTGCCTACCCTCAGCTCCCTCTTCTCTCTGCCATCTGGCACCCTGCATTAAAAAAAAAATCCCTGAATCAGCAGTGCATCGCGTCTGCCTGTAAAAGAAGCAGATCACCTCGGGCCTTCCCTCACTGTGTCCCACCCTCACGGAAATAGGAAGTTACATCAGAGGAGGGCGGGACACAGTGAGGGAAGGCCCGACGAAGCGATCCGCTTTTTTTACAGGCAGACGCGAGGTGCTGCACCGCAGATTCAGAGATTTTTTTTTAAATGCAGGGTGCTGGGTGACAGAGAGAAGAGGGCTGTCAAGTGAGCTTGAGGGTAGGCAGGTGGGGACTGGGACTGTGGTGCCAGTGGTCTTTGGGTGGGAGCAATGGGAGCAGAGCACCCCCTGCTCGTGCTTACACCTGGGGCGGACCGCCCCACCCTTGGTACGCCACTGGCTTGATGGACCATCGATCTGTCCCAGTGTGGCAACACTTATGTTCTCTTCATCACTTTCAATAACGCTGCTAAATCAAAATGGAGTGGCCTAGTGGTTAGAGCACTGGTCTTGCAATCCAGAGGTGGCCAGTTCAAATCCCACTGCTGCTCCTTGTGATCTTGGGCAAGTCACTTAACCCTCCATTGCCTCAGGTACAAACTTAGATTGTGAGCCCTCCTGGGACAGAGAAATATCCAGAGTACCTGAATGTAACTCACCTTGAGCTACTACTGAAAAAGGTGTGAGCAAAGTATAAATAAATAATATTCATTGCCATCACCTGCACACCTCACTGGACAGAGACTGCCTGCTCCAATGCAACTCTGCCTCTTCTCCAACCATGACACTGCTATCCATTATATCAGTTCAAATCTTTTCGAATAACCTGCCTTTTTTGGGGCTTCTTTTAGAAAGCCATGCTAGCGATTCCTGTACAGCAAATGGGAGGAAGCCCATAGGAACTGAATGAGCTTCCTCTCATTTGCCACATCGAGAATCGGTAGTGTGGCTTTGTAAAAGAGGTCCTTTATTAGGAATCAGACCTCTCTCCAAAGCTGTAAACAGGGTCTTCCCATCTCTTTTCTACATACTTTTCCTCTCTTACCTAATTTTTTTTGTTACTATTTTCCTTCTATCAATCTGTATCTTTTCTGTCTTTTTTTAAGACCATTTGCTTTTAAACTGCAGATTTTTTTTAATTGTGCTGCCTAGCTGCTTGTTGTGCATGCTTTTGTTTTTCTTTATTTTTAATTTAGCTTTTATTGTAAACCACCTAGTTACCTTTCTAGACCTTTGTGTGGTATATCAAATTTCTACAATAAATAAATAAGGCTGCTTTTTGTGTAGTCGTATCTGGTTGGGGATGTGGACACTGGCACTGAGAGGCCCTTTTACTAAGCTGCGTAGGCGCATATTCGCATCCTACACACGTCAGTTTTGAATTACTGGCTGGTTACTGTGAGGACCAGGCGGTAATTTCATTTTCTACGCGCGCCCACTATGCATCCTGGAAATTTCTGGCACGCTGCACTAACCGGGCGGTAATCATTATTGTACCGTGCTCATGATTACTGCCCAGTTAATGCGTGAGACTTTATGGCTAGGTCAATGGGTGGCGGTAAGGTCTCAGGCCCAAAATGGATGCGCACCAATTTTTATTTGCCGCATGTCCATTTTCGGCTAAAAAAAAAAAAGAGGCCTTGGGGTCGAGCTAGACAGCCACCTGATTATGGACAATCAAGTGAAGGTGGTTGTGAAGAGAATGTTTTTTGCAATGTGGCGGCTGAAGAGTATTAGAAATTGCCTGCCTAGAGACCTCTTCCGTACTCTTGTTTACTGGCTGGTCCTTTCTCACCTGGACTACTGCAGCGGGATATATGCTGGCTGCCATGACTACTTACTAAGAAAGCTCCACACAGCCCAGAACACAGCTGCCAGATTAATTCTAGGCAAATCGCGTTTTGCCCATGCACAACCATTGCGTTTCGCTCTGCACTGGCTCCTTGTCAAAGATCGCATCAAGTTCAAGATCTGTTCTGTAACGCACAAGATCGTATTCGGAGAGGCTCCAGAGTACATGCTCAACCTAGTTGATCTACCCCCTAGAAATGCTATGTTGTCATCGCGCAACTTCCTCTGTCTGCACTATCCCAGTAGTAGGAAAGTCAGATACAAGCGTATGCTTGCTTCGACTTTGCCGTATACCAGTGCAAAAACTTGGAATGAACTGCCGAAGCAATTAAAAGGGATATCCGACCATCAACTATTCAAAAAGTTTTTAAAGACCTTCCTATTTTCTAAAGCCTACTCCCTACCTTGCCCGGCCATTTGACTCTCCCGCTGTTGGTTGGCGGGGGACTCTGATCCATTGGCTTCTGCTGAACAGTTTACCCTTTCCATGTTTTCTCTGTCTATTCTGTCATCCTATGGTTTACCTTTCCTATTGTACTGTTTCATGCATGTTGTAAGCCACATTGTGCCTGCGCTTGTGGGAAAATGTGGGATAGAAATGCACTAAAAATAATTAAATGAATAATACACATGTCTACAACAGCGCAGGCCATGTTTTGGTGCACCTTTAGTAAAAGGACCCCTAAATATCTTACAGCTGTGCCCTAACCACCCCCAGACCACCCTGGCACTAACCAGACAGTGCCGCGGTGGTCATACTGGATATTCAGCAGTACTGTGCGGTTAAGTGCCATTGAATGTCTGGGGATAGCCTGCTACAAGTGGTTTGATAGAGCAGAAGCCACTTACACCATGCTGAAGGTTGCCTCTTTTTAAAAAAAAATGGATACTTTTAGCTATGTTTAAGGGAAGCATTTCCAGACAGCTATTTTAGGTTGAATTAGGGGGAAAAAAAGTAATCTATATCGTATCTTTGAAATCTATGTATCATATTTTCTAGAAAAATTTCACCTACTCAAAAAAAAAAAAAAAGAATCAAAACAAAAAAACAGTTGCAAAGTCCTTGGTTATTTAATATCCATGGCAAGTGTGTGCATATATTCTGTTTGAAAATTAGGCGCAAAGGGGCCCTTTTCCTAAGCTGCAGTAGACCTACTGCACCGTAAAAGAATACCACTGTGAAATGTACTGTGGTGTCATATACTACTCCCACGGTAAAAAAATATTTTTTTATTTTGTGCCATGAAAGGCTGTCTGGGGGCGGAGAGTAGGTGTGCCTGCACTAATTGTGCAGTGTGGGCACATTACTGGGTGCTACCAGATTAGTGCAGGAGTAGTGTGGGAGCCCTTACTGCCTCCTAAATAGGTGGCAATATGGGCTTCTGGAGGTAATGGCCACATGCTAATAGGGAAAATAGTGCATAGCCATTAAAAAAAAAAAAACTGACCATGGCTATTTTTCTGTTGCACTACAAAGTAGCCGGAGCACATGGCAAACCCACGCACTAGCTTCAGCGCTGGCTGCTTTCTAGCTTACCTTAGTAAAAGGACCCCAAAGTCTAAGGAGTGCAAAGTAACCGTGAGCTCAGTACCATGTCTCACCTACTCTATTTTTTTGTTCCTCTTACAGATATTCCTGTGCAAGTTCGTTGTACTGGATCAGTCGTGGGTTCAAGAAAAATCTCTTTTGGAGAGTTTATGCGAACCAGCTGGACAATCCTTCTAAATCTAGAATCACAATTTGTATTCACTGCTAGCAAAAATAATCTGTATTTCTGTTTGAAAGAAGGGTTGGTGGATGTGGCATGCCTAACAGAAGTTTTCTTGCATTAAAAAGCTTTACAGCATTTATGTGACGCTGTTTTTGTTATACTTTTGTATTATGATTATTATTTTACATTCATAAACCATATAGATCATACAAAAAATTGATCATCTAAAAAACAAAATTGATGTGGGAGAACTTACCGACTCCTATTTAGGAAGTGGTAAGGACTCCTGTTTTATGGACATGCTAACCAGTTAGCATTCACAAGTGTCCTCCCTGACATACCCCCTACAAAAGATAAATATAAAAATATAAATAATGTATGCCTAGCATGTACAAAACATTTGCACTTTAATGTGCTTTGTGGTGTTTTCACACACACTGTGAGTTAGGGCTTAATGCCCTTTGGAAGACATATCTCCTTGTTGGCAAGACAGCATGCACTATTCACATGATAGCAGCATATTGTGTTCTGGGATGGGAAACGGCCAAGTTATGAGGGGGTTACAGTTGTGCACCATGCATTTTAGTTATGGAACAGTATTTTAGCACATGTCAGCAGCACTTGTTTGGTTAGTGCGGATGTGTTTACTGTGCCCTAAATAGGGAGACAGTAAGTACATACAGGCTAATTGATAAAGTAGTTCTCTGGACAGTGACTGTATGGCTTTGCACTTGCTACACATTCATGTTTGCATTTAATGCATGGTAAGGGCCCTTAGATTATTTCCCATAATTTCCTCTTACCTCAGTCTCTAGGAGAAACTACTGACACCAGACCCTTCCCCAAATTATCATAAACCCTCCTATTGTTCCATCAATTTCCAGAGGCCTCGATCTTCTCTGGAAACTTCTAGTGTGAACATGTGACTTCCTGAAGGGTGCCGGATCAGGAAAAAACAACAGGTTTACAGAAAGGCCATGACTGAAGCTAGCTCCAAGCTGTCTATCTGCTGAGTGGATAGAAGCCTAGAGATGAGAAATGGGATAAAATGCAAGTAGTTTCTTTCTATTAGCTATTAGGGCTGCCATAGGCCAGGAATGTAAGCACTAACCTATTGAACTGACTAGAATTTGCACAGCATAGAGAATTTAAAAAAATCACAAATAGGTGTTAAAATTCTCATGATGTTACAGTTGCATTACATTCATGATGTATTGTAAGCCACATTGAGCCTGCAAAGAGGTGGGAAAATGTGGGATACAAATGCAATAAATAAATAACTAAATCTCCCTCCCCCACCAATCCAACGAGAATGAACGTGTAGATTAGTTTCCCCCACCCCTTAAGTAGAGAACAGCCAGCTAGTCCACTTCCCTAGAAGAGGCTGATCTCTCACTGTGGCCATGAAGGGAGAGAAGAAAAGTTGCAGAAGAGGGTACATTTCAATGGAGGAGTAGTAATAATCCTCAGTGAAGGGACTAGAGGGCCACTATGAACTAGGTGGTGAAATTTCAAGACTCTGTGGCTACTAGGGTGTAAATGAGGACCACTGTGAAAATCAAGCAGAACTAGGAATGGGGGACCAGGACTACAAGGATAGACAAGAAGAGAAGAGCAAAAGATAACCATTCTCTGTACCCTTTTCTTTACCTCAGTGGGGCTTCATCCCTAGTCCCCCAATGCTCAGCCCTCAGCCATTCTGTGCCTTCCAGTGCTAATCAGTAAGGAGGGGTGGAAGTGATCCATGTTGCTGCTGACTCTGCTCTGCTTCTTTGTGGGCAGGGGTGAAATTCATCAATGCTTCCACTACATCCGTGACAGAGCTGGAACTGATCTACATTAGTAGCTCTCCTTTGATTCCTTGGGACCCTGAAATTGGGGAGGATGCTGTTCTTGAACCTTTCTTCCAGAAATAAAGCCCTTGCTATGTGAACTTCCTAATGTGTGAACCCAAAATAATTTTGGACATAATTAATTACATTGACTGGGACAATATATTAATATTTATCTGTTCCCTTCTCCACTACTGCCAACTCCAGACTTCGCTCCTTCTGTCTCGCTGCACCCTACGCCTGGAATAGACTTCCTGAGACCCTACATCTTGCCCCATCCTTGACCATCTTTAAATCTAGATTGAAAGCCCACCTCTTTAACATTGCTTTTGACTCGTAACCACTCCCCCACATTAATTGATTTGCTTGCTTTATTTTTGTCTATTAGATTGTAAGCTCTTTGAGCAGGGACTGTCTTTCTTCTATGTTTGTGCAGCGCTGCGTACGCTTTGTAGCGCTATAGAAATGCTAAATAGTAGTAGTAGTAATGAGCACTGGTGGGCAATAACTGGGAGTTAACGAAAAGTGAGGGTTGGGGATAGAGGATCACCGGAATAAGGAACAGGGTAAAGAGTGAGAGAGTGTATTGGTAGTGATAGTTCACAGCTGTCCCTGACTGCCCCTTTTTCGCTCCACAATTCCACTTCCTCTGGGACTTGGCAAAGGAAGATGAAACTGAAAATTTCTCTTGGCTGAAGATGAAGTTGAAATGTTCCACATGTTGACTCTTCAGTTTTCTTGCTTCTCACAAGTGCTGCCTCCTTAACTGGAAATAAAATTTTAAAATTCTTTGTACACATGCAAGCACAATTAACTTCCATATAACTGCCACGAATGTATGACTATGAATGTGTGGATTTATCTATGACTGCTGAACTAAAAATGAATGAATTAGATATACGTTCCCTATTTAATGCTGAAGAGTCTTTCTCTCTCTCATTTTATAGTCCTGTTTATTCTGTCCTAGTTTCTTTATTGCCAATCTAGCCTCAGATATATGTATCCTTGCTTGCACGGTGTTGCCAGTCCACTGCATGAATAACTGATCTGTTGTAAGGACTAGCAGTACAGAAGAAACAAATGCTCTGCCTTTCCTTCATAACATTGGCTAGCACCAAAGTATGTGTGACTGCTTTGAAATGAATGGAAAAGTATGACTACTACTACTTAACATTTCTAGAGCGCTACTAGGGTTACGCAGCGCTGTACAAGTTAACAAAGAAGGACGGTCCCTGCTCAAAGGAGTTTACAATCTAAAAGAACGAAATGTCAAGTTGGGGCAGTCTAGATTTCCTGAGTAGAGGTGAAATGAATGGAAAAGTATGACACACGAGTTTATATTCAGTTCATTTCCTGTTAAACGAACTGAATAGGCACAGGTCCAAAATGGCCTGAAAAATACATTTCCATTAATTTTGGCACCATTATAGTCTGTTCTGTCACCAACAGAGTGTCTTCCAGTCACAATGTTCTGACATGCAGCTAAATCCAGTATTTAACATCACCAGTGAAGCCTCAGACTCTAAATCCAATTATTCTTTAATGCAATGAAAGGCAAAGGAATAAAACCCTGTTACTATAAAAATATAGTAGAATGGGAGTCTGCTCTTGCAATTCTGAGTCTGTACTTTATCCAGCCCCTGAAACATGGTGGGGGGGGGGGGGGGGAGCGGGCAGTCTGGGAATACTGTAAATATTATTATGTGGTAAAAACACCATGAAATCACATGGGGGCTTGTGGTTACAAGCAGCAGGATCACAGTGAGAGCATGGAGCACTTCTGTTTCTCTCAACACATTGTAGTGCCAATAGATAAAAGGAATGAAGATGGAATATCAGTCACAGTATTATAAAACTATATAATATTGGTTTTATCTGCGTTCAATTTAAGTAATTGACTATGAGCCCAAGCCTTAACCCTTGTAATACATAAGTCTATATCAGCAAGGGTTAATGCCTGGTCACAATGAACTGGTAATAAAATGAAAATATCATCAGCACATGATACCCGATAGGAAACTTCTGCTAATAGAACTGCTCCCAAGTTGTACATAAACAGGTTAAATAATAAGTGTGAAAGGGGTGATTCCCTGAGGGACATCACATAATGACTTCCAGACACTGGAGCGAATCCCATTATTTAAGATACAGTAGCTTTGATTTTTCAAAAATCCTTTAAACCAATTGAACACTGAGCCTACTATGCCTAATTCACTTGATTTTTCTAGTAATTTATCATGATCTACTGAATCAAATGCTCCAGAAATGTCAAATTGCATAAGCACTAACCACTTAAAAATAAAATATAATTAATGATTGCTATCTATTTCTGCCCACAAATTATTTTATTTCCTCTCAATTACATTATGGTGCTCATTTTCAAAGCACATAGACTTACAAAGTTACGTGGAGGGGTATTTTCGTTATGACGTTTAAATCCGACTTTGGACATATTGCTCAAAACATTCCAAATTCAAGTAGTGAAAATAGTGATTTTCAAAAATGGCCATTTGCTAGGTGTTTTTGTGCTCAGTGCATTTATCTTTTTTGGACCACTTTCGAAAAAACCCAAAAAAAAACATTCAATGAAAAATGCCCAAAATCAAGCCATTAGAATTATAGGAGCCAGCATTCTTAATAGACAGGCCACACAGACACCCTAGCAGAGCAGTGGGACAACCTAGGGGGGCAGTGCAGTAGACTTCACATAAAAGGTCCCAGGTACACATCTCACCATTACTCTCTGATCTTGTATGGTGAGCCCTCCAAAACCCCATTGTACCCAACTGTATACCACAATAGCCCTTACGGCTGCAAGTGTCACCTATATGTGGGTACAGTGAGAGTTTTGAAGGGCTCACACTTTCCACCAGAAGTATAACAGGTAGAGTGGGATATGAGCCTGGGTCCCCCTTTCTACAGTACACTGCACTGATCACTAGGCTACTCCAGGGACCTGCTTACTGCTCAATAGGACTGGCTATAATATCTGAAGCTGTCATAGAGGCTGGTACATACTGTTTCTTTCACATCTTTGGGGGTGGAAAGGGGTTAATGACCACTGGGGAAGTAATCTTAATCCCGCCAGTGGTCATCTGGCCATTTAGAGCACCTTTTTCTGACTTAACTGCGATAAAACCAGATCTAGACCAAAATGTCTAAATTGTAGCCCTAGACCTTTGTGCTCCACTATGGCAGAAAAATATCCAAGTTGTTTGGGTGTTCCTAAGTTGTTAGGAACACCCGAATGCCAACCCTCAACACGCCCCTTGTGATTTGAATGCACTGCTGAAGAGCAATAGGAAAACATTTAAAAATGGATTTCGAAAATAGTGATTTGAACATTTTGGCAAGCAAAACGTCCAAATGCCTCTGTGTGCCACTTTTTCAATGTTTTTCTGATTCAAAAATGAGCCCCGTAGTAACCCACGTCACTTTGTAAGTCTATGTGCTTTGAAAATGAGCCTCTTAACTTCCATGTTTTCACTTACTTTTCTGTTTTTCTAAATAACAATACGGAGGCTGAGCTTATTTCAGTGTTCCATTTTACTTTTCCAGGCACTTTACCAGCTCTAACTCATTAAAAAAAATACCCCTGTCTCACTATTTTATTCACTCTCTCAGTCTTTCCTACCTTAAACTCAACCTATCTGAACTTTTTCACAACTTTTATCTACTCAGGAATGGACAATAGTTTCATGTGTCCTTTCTTTCAGATGGTTCCCTCCCATCTGCCTAAAACTGTCAGTAGAATCCTGTTTCAAGATGTTCCTGTTTGGACTTGTGCAGCCAATCAGAACACATTTAGCTGTTCCTTCCAGCACAAGCAGTCTTAAGCACTGTTAATGACCACTTTTACTGCTGTGGCACACTACCCTGTTTTAATAAATATACTGTTGTTTCTTTTAATCATTCACTCTCTATTTTCACATTATTTTTAAAATTCATATACAAACCCATACATATAAAGCTTGTCAGATACAGAACTCCAAACACAACACATTCCTCAAATCAGATCAGTTCCTCCTAAATTGTTTGTGTAATGCCCCTGACCCGGGTGTTCCTGGATTTGGGGTCCAACCGGTTGGAACCTCCTGAAGGCAGTCTCCATCGGTCCCTTACTCACTTGGCGTTCAGTGCCTCCAGTTCAGAGAAGAAGTGCCAGTGGGTAGAATTACCCTCTTATCTCCCAGGAAACCCCAAAACAAGTCCAAATAAAACTGTGGGACATAAGTCTGACTGATAGTTTGGCAGGCTCGGGAGACACTTACACTCTCTCAAGCCTAATGAACACTCTAGAGTCAGCAGTTCATGCAAACTCAAAACTGTTTATTCTTCAAATTTTCAATATCAAGAACATCCAAGCACTTCAACTTTTCAACAATGATTGCAACTCCTTTAAAACCACATTCCTTCTGTTGTTCTGCAAGGGAACTCCTGTATTATCCTTCCTTGTGCTTATTTACAGATATTTTCAAGCAGGCCTATTACACTTTTTACATCTCCTGTCTATGCCTATCCCAGAGAATAGTGTCCCAAAGGGTGTGCTCCACCCTTCTATACAGGTCCAGACCCCCTGTGGCCTGACTTACTTCCCTTCAAGGTGACCTTTGCATTGGATACACCCTGCTCTTGGGATGGGCACTCCCTGGCATGAATCCCACACTCCCGGGCTGGGTCTCTCTTTTACAATCAATGATTATTTCTTCTAATTGGGATTCCCTTTTCTCCTCCAGGTCACTGGCAAGGGGCCATCAGGCAACCAAAGATCCTCCCTAAAGGACAAACTATCAGTTTTATCTCCTTCCAAACTCCTCCCCTCCTTCAGTCTCATGGCAGTATCTCTCTGCATTTTATTTCAAAACTACTCCCCTTGGGATGGGCGTCCTCTCACCCAGGGATCTCCCAGTCACTCCCCTCAATGACTCTCTAAAGGGACTTTCTCTCCTAGTAATTCCTAACCTAAAAGGGAATTACATTCTCCCCACAGCCACCAATCTCTTGCCCTCAAAGGATACTCTAAGTCTTGTTCTCTCTTCCCTTTGGAGCAACACAAACTTCACACAACATTTCAACTTTAACACACAGTATCACTTCCACATCTTCTCCTTGATCACTCCCCTGTGATTTGTACCTTCACATAACTTTTGTTATGTAACCACACTATCCACATCAAACCTTTCCACATTTTGTAAGTAAATACTCATCTTTTTTTTCCTTTTCTATCTCAATCTCATACTCCTAGAGGATTTCTCTTTACCATGGGTCAAGTAGTTCCAACCCTTTTACTTTTAAACAGAGTCCCCAAACAACCACGGAGGGGGGGGGGGGGGGGGGGATCCTGCTAAGGCAAAATACTTCACCCCTTTCCCAGCTTGAGTCAGGACACCCAGGTACTGCAAGGGTGGCAGCCTGCTCAGCCTCAACCCATGTGTTCCAATTTACCAAATTTCTCTCTCTCAAGTTTAAGCAGGGCACCCATCTAACCACAGGGTGGCAGCTTGTTTAAACTAGATTCTGTTTACCGTTTTACTCTTTTTTCAAGCAGCATGAGTCAGGGCACTCTGGGTCTGTCAAGAGTGGAACCAGCTCAGCCATACTCTTTACCCTAGACACATTTGTGGACTCCAGCATTTTTGTCAAATCTCCAACCCTTTCCCCTACAATTGAGGCATTTTACTCAAAAACAATGTAAACTTTTATCTAACATCACACATTATATTTTATTTATTTACATTTGTACCCTGTGCTTTCCCACTCATGGCAGGCTCAATGTAGCTTACATATATAGGTACTTATTTGTACCTGGGGCAATGGAGGGTTAAGTGACTTGCCCACAGTCACAAGGAGCTGCCTGTGCCTGAAGTGGGAATTGAACTCAGTTCCCCAGGACAAGAGTCCACCACCCTAACCACTAGGCCACTCCTCCACTATATGTAAAATCAACTACCCATTCATTTCCATTTAAACACTTTTTACAACACTACAACCTGGTTGTGACTCCCCTCCCACACCTCGTACCTGAGTCCAACCCTTTATTTAACTTCCACACATTTTTCCCAACCTGCATTGTAACATTTTTTCTTTAACCAGGGCCTATGCCCAACCATTTTCTTTCACTGCTCCCTTTAGTAACTTAATTCAAAATTGGTCACATCCACAAATGTATAGGACTGCTGCATGTATCTTCCCTTCTCAGCTTTTCACTCGCCCATCCGTACTTTAAAATAGCCATTTTACATGTTGCATTTCAATAAAACAATTTTTCCCTGTATCCCAATCAGTTTCTTATCAAACTGTCTCCACTCTCATGCAGTTTAAAAAGTGTTGTTACTTTTACATGTTTCCATTTGTGTGTGTGCCTTTATTGTAAAAACAACTATAATTGTGCTATAGTTCATTATTTTTTTCCACAGGGTTGTATCCATACTCTTGTGCTGATGACATACAGTGTCTTTACATCCTCCCCTTTTCCTCTTCTGACACCTGTCTTCAAGCAGTTTCCTCTGAAAGAGAATCTTTTATTTGTTAATATCAGTAAGTGTGAAGCTATTCATTTCCCTGGTCCTTGAACTCCTATCCCCTCATTACCCCTTATTGATGATGATCCCATTTCCCTCTGTTCATATCCTGGGTGTTCAATTTGATGCTAAGTTATCATTCAAACACCAAATTCATACAGTGGCTTTTTTGCCGTACACCAAATTCACTCTTTGAAGTATCTTTTACCTCAATCCCTTGTCCATATTTTAATTATTTCAATAGTTTTTTCTCGTTTTGATTACTGCAATTCTTTCTACTGTGCTCTACCATTAATTTCACTGAAACATCTTCAACTTATACAATCTTCTGCTTTCGCTTGCTTCATAATACCTACAGCTATGACCATGTCACTTCTTGGTTGCCTATTACAGCTCAGCTTAAATACAAAATCAGTTTATAAGGGCTTAGCTCCTCATGCTCCAGACTACCTGGTGCATACACACACAATCATTGTAATAAATAAATAAATAATAAATGCATTGTATTTGTTTTCAAATCAAAGCTAAATTAAAGCATACCCATAGGCGTGAGTTATAAAGGAACAATATCAATGAACTGGGAAAAAGTGAAGATGGATACAGATGTTTTCCCAATCTGCTCAAACCATGGAGCATAAATCAAGTTTCATGTTTATTTAAATTTACAATCTAGAATATAATTTTAAAAGGGGGGGGGGGGAGTAACATACTCAGGACGGGATACAAGACAGAAGGAAGGGTAGAACTACAATTGTGATAGTATAGAGGGTGGGATAAGACAGCAGGAGAGCTCTGTACTATACAGGCAACCAGAGCTGCAACCCTTAAAGGAGAGGAGATTTATTGATAAGCATCTGCAAAAAGATGGGTTTTAAGATCAGTTTTGAATTGTAGCACTGAGGATTGCAATTTCAGCGAGCTGGGGAGAACGTTCCATAATCGAGGGCCTTGCACCAAGCTTCTCTGATATGTTCATGGACAATTATGCGGTAACTAGGAACAATGAGTTGGTGCTGTTGAGCAGATCTAAGGGTTCTAGTTGGACAGTAAGGGATGAGAAGTTGAGAAAGGTAAGATGGTTCATTTGAAGACAGAGTCTTAAAGACAAGCAACAGGATTTTATAGGTAATTTGATGAGTTAAAGGTAACCAGTGTGCATTCTTTAGATAAGATTTGACATGATTATATTTCTTAATCTTTGCTATGAGTCTGATGGCTGTGTTTTGAATGATTTGTAATCGACGTAGATCTTTGACTCTAATTCCTCGATAAAGAGAGTTACAGTAATCAAGTTGGGTTATAACTAAAGAATGAATCAATACATTGAGCGCAGAAGATAAACAGATAAATCTCTCCTATCTGTCCCTTTCTCCTCTACTGCTAATTCAAGACTCCGTTCCTTTTATCTCGCTGCACCTCATGCCTGGAATAGACTTCCTGAGCCTGTATGTCTTGCCCCGTCTTTAGCTGTTTTCAAGTCCAAACTCAAAAGCCACCTCTTTACCACTGCTTTTGCCTCCTAACTCACTTGCCCTGTCCTTTATCCTCACCTCTTTATTCCCTTACTCTTAATTGTTCTGTCTGTATTCCCTTACCCTTAATTGTTCTGTCTGTTTACCTGTCTTATCTAGAGTGTAAGCTCTTTGAGCAGGGACTGTCTTTTGTGTATGGTGTACAGCGCTGCGTATGCCTTGTAGCACTATAAAAATGATAAGCAGTAGTAGTAGAAGGTGAGATCAATGATTGTATAGAATGGATTAATCAGAGCTTATAAAAGCAGTTATGAACTACCTTGGAAATTTTTGGACGGAAAGAAAGTTCTGAGTCAAGTAACACTCCTAGGATACATAGAGGGGCATAATCGAATGAAAACATCTATCTCCATGGGCGTTTATCTCCGAGAACGGGTCCGTGAAGGGGCGGACCGAACCGTATTTTCGCAAAAAATAGACGTCCATGTTTTATTCGGCAATTTGTGAGCTGGGTGTTTTTGTTTTTCAGCGATAATGGAAAATGAAAGCGCCCAGCTCAAAAACGAATAAATCCAAGGCATTTGTTCGTCGGAGGGGCCAGGATTCGTAGTGCACTGGTCCCCCTCGCATGCCAGGACACCAACCAGGCACCCTGGGGGGCACTTTTACAAAAACAAAAAAAAAGGTAAAAGAGCTCCCAGGTGCATAGCACCCTTCCCTTGTGTGTTGAGCCCCCCAAATCCCCCTCAAAACCCACTGCCCACAATTCTACACCATTACTATAGCCCTAAGGGGTGAAGGGGGGCACCTACATGTGGGTACAGTGGGTTTGGGGGGGGGGTTGGACGACTAAGCATTAAGCAGCACAATTGTAACAGGTAGGGGGGGATGGGCCTAGGTCCACCTGCCTGAAGTCCACTGCACCCCCTAACAACTGCTCCAGGGCCCTGCATACTGCTGCCAGGGAGGTGGGTATGACATTTGAGGGTGAAAAGAACAAGTTGTGAAACATCATTTTTTGTGGTGGGAGGGGGTTAGTGACCACTGGGGGAGTCAGGGGAGGTCATCCCCGATTCCCTCTGGGGGTAATCTGGTCATTTAGGGCACTTTTTGGGGCCTTATTCGTGAAAAAAACAGGGTCCAGGAAAAGTGCCCTAAATTCTAGCTACAAACGAATACTTTTTTTCCATTATCGGCGAAAGGCGCCCATCTCTGTTCAGGTGATAACCATGCCCCAGTCCCGCCTTCACCACGGCTCCGACACACCCCCGTCAACTTTGTACGCTTCTGCGATGGAGTGCAGTTGAAAACGTCCAAGTTCGGCTTTCGATTATACCGCATAATTCGTTTTTGTGAGATAAACGTCCATCTCCCAATTTAGGTCGGAACTTGGGCGTTTTTCTCGTTCGATTATAAGCAGGATAGTGTATCCATCTGAGGAATCGGAATTCCTGAAAGAATTATAGGTGATGGCAGGAGGTAGTTATTGTGGAAGAGAAAAAGACAACCTTGGATTTTAAAGGGTTTAGAACCAGGTTATGTTTTTGAAGCTAATCTGTGATTGGTGTGAGTTTTTGATTGAAAATAGAGAGTTCAGGGTAATGTTAGAGTCTATAGTATAAAATATTTCGATATCATCCGCATAAACATACGCTGTAAGTTCAAGTGTCTGAGCTAGTGTTAGAAGAAGAGCTATAAAAATATTGAAAACTGTTGGTGATAGGATAGATCCCTGAGGTACACCTACATTGGGTGTACATGGTGTTGACATGGAATCCTGGAAAGTAACAGTATAGGTCCGGTCTGACAGGTAAGAGGTAAGCCAGTCAAGGACAGTGCCAGAAATACATAGCCAGTAGATTCTACTAGAGTTGTGGAGGATATAGGGGTGAACAAAATATGGCAAACCAAGGAGCAATTAATAGATTTTAAGAACATCAATTTTCTGCCTATGTAACTTCACACCTTTAAAATTTCATGCAAATTTCCTGGTATTGAGTTTTGTTACTGAGTATGCCTGGAAGTTCATAATTTCTCCTTTCAAGGATCTGTTCATATGTTTTTATATCAGCTAGTTAAGTTACTGGCATTACAGTGCAGTTCAAGGCAATAATCCATTTCATGGGGAAAAAAAACAGAGATAAACAAAACACTCCTAGGAAAATTCTGCTGTGTACTGATCACATCTGGTCGAAGCACAAACATGTAATTCTAAACAGCTGCACATACCACAGGGAAAACATTAAATAAACAACAAAAAATAATGATAGCAGGGACAGTTTAAATGGGAATCCAGTGAGGCCTTAGCTTAGGGCACCTAAGCATAAGGACACTGAAGTCTGCTTCACCAGCACACTCCACTAGCTGCCTACACCAGGGCTAGTTTGAAATGTTAGGTCTAGAGCTGGGGTTAAGGCTGGGGGGGGGGGGGGGGGGGGTGGAATAATGCTGATATTGGGACTGGCAGGGGGATTATGCTGATATTGGGAATGGAGCTAAAAGTGGACAAGTGTTGGCAGAGTGGGTAAAAAGGCAGATGCTGGGGGGGGGGGGAGGGAGAGGATGAAGATACTATGGGGAGGGGAAGAAGCAAGGGCAGATGCAGGAGTTTAAGTGGAGAGGCAAAGACAGATGCTGGGTTAAGGAGGAGAAAAGGCAGGGTCAATGAATAATGGAAAAGAAAGTAGACAGGTAGATGCTGGGCAAGGGGAAAAAGAAGTATGGGGAAAGGAAGAAGCAGTAGGTGCTGGGGAGAGGGGATAAAGAGGCAAGAGGGCAGATTCTGGGGATATGAGAATGTTGGTAGCATGGGCTCATACTTACGCAAACACTCTGAGACTGGATGGAAGACCAGAAGACAAGAGACTAAGGTTGTCAGGGTATTGAGAGTGCAAGCAGATATTTAGAGATTAGAGGGTGGAAAAGTGGGGACTTTGAGATTAGGTTGAAGATAGTGTGGACTAAGAAACTGAGCAAATATTAGGAGGACAACAGGGACTAAATGACTAGATGAGGGGGTATGAGTGGGAATGTAAGACTAAGTGTAGAAAGATGATTTCAAGGACTTAAAAATTGGAAGGCAGTTGAAGGAGCCATAGATCTATGGAGAGGATGCTATACCAAAAAAAAAAAAGGATGAGTCTTTGAAGAAAGTGACAGAGGGTGGAAATGGGAGAGGCAAGAGGAGGAACAGGAGGCAGGATATAGAGGATAACAAATAAGAAAGAGATTGGAGGTAGAGAGGGGGGTGAGTGAAAGGGAAAGAGTTGGGGTTGGTGAGGGGGTAAGAGGGCAAGGAAGGTAGATGAGGCTGGGGAACAAAGTATAGAGGGTGGGAATGGGGGCTAGAACATGGGTGAAAGACAGGGGGAAGAGGCTGGTAAAGGAATGGGACAGAGATGGGGAATGTAAAGACAAGTGAGGGAATGGAAAGATGGTAATTAACTGAAAGGTGAAATGGGGGAGACTAAAGACTGGAGGCTGAGAAGGAGAAATGAAAGAAAGGAAGGACAGGGTAGGAAGAAAGGGAGAAGAAGTGGTATTATACATTAAAAATGATATTAAAGCAACAAAATTGCAGGACGTACAGAGTAAGAAGGATGCACTGTGGGTTAATCTGGAAAGAGGGAATGGAACACCTATTTACATTGGTGTGATATACAGACTTCCTTCACAGGCATTGATGTGGGATAAGGGCTCCCACGCTAACCCAGTGGTATCCAGGCAGCGTGCAGCGATGGGTTATCGCCGCACAAGCCATTTCCAGGAGTTTTCTTTTTTCCCCGGAAATGGCGAACGCTCGAGGTGGGATTGCCGCTGGCAGCCATGTTGGGCCGGCGGAGGTTGGGCTTACCGACGCTCTGTAAAAGGGCCCCTTAGCCAAGTAGTGAGTGGTTCCCAGTTATGAAGACCTTAGCATAGGAGTGGAGACATACTAATAATATCTCTATCATTTGTACCCATGTGCTTCCATCACAAATTTGATGACCTTCACCCCATTAGTAATATGGAACTTACTGCCTCCACATGAGTATGTGTAGATAAGGGTCATAGTATCAATCTTTGGGGTGTTTGAGAACAGAGTAGATAGAGGAGATGGAGAGTTCCCCATATGGATATTTTCCAGCAAATACAAACTGCACAACAATTACATCATCTCAGGAAATAGGCACTGCCGCAAACCTAGATGCCAACTCTATCACCCTATCTACTTAGGACACACTATTACGAGACTCAACTACATCAAGTACAACATCTGGGGCTTAATCATTTGCTTTTCCTCTAATGTAATATGTCATTTTTTTAAAGCAATGTCCCTCTGCTGTTTACATAGGACAAAAGTCACTCCTAGAAAAAAAAACAATAAATGAACACAGATTTGTGATCAGTAATGGCAGCACCCCAAAACCAGTAGGAGAACATTCAACCTTCCAAGTCACTCTGTCTGAAGTTGATTGCCATACCCTTACAAAGAAACTTGAAAGAGACACTCCATCCTGAAACTGCTGAATTAGAATTCATCAATAAACTTGACACCATCATCCTAATCTCAATAGAGACAATGGCTTCATGATCCACTACAGGTGAGAATATATTTAAACATGCTCAGATCATCCTATTATTGATTTCTCTCATATACCATAGTAGTCAATTAATTTACATAAGTACATAAGTATTGTCATACTGGGACAGACCAAAGGTCCATCAAGCCCAGCATCCTGTTTCCAACAGTGGCAAATCCAGGTCACAAATACCTGGCAAGATCCCAAAAAAAGTGCAAAACATTTTCTACTGCTTATCTCAGAAATAGTGGATTTTCCCCAAGTCCATTTAATAATGGTCTATAGACTTTTCCTTTAGGAAGCCGTCCAAACCTTTTTTAAACACCGCTAACAACCTTTACCAACTATGCTGATGTCACCACTCCCTTTTCACACTTTGCTCTGCATTCCTCAATATCTTCTCTGAACTTTGTATCCTTTCCCTCTCACATCCACTCCATTTTCATGTATTTTTTACCTATTTTCTTAACTGCACTTCATGTATCTATGGAGGAGAGCTTGTGTCTTCAAAAGCTCACATCTGAATAAAATGTTTTTACTAGCGTCTATTGCTTTTGATGTATATGTTTATGCCTAACAGTTAACTTTCTCTGAGCACTGCAGCTCCTGAAAAATATTTGCACATTTTGCTACTCATTTACATGACATGAAATACATGATATGATTTACTTGTGAAAACCATATCAAAATACACTTCACTAGAATCCTGTTTAGTTATTGAGAAAATTATCTCTAAAAAGGAAGAAAAAAGCCTAGAAATTGCAAGGTACTTTTTCTTTGTGTCACTCCTGCTATATCAATTATCGGCTAAAAAAAACCTTCCAGAAAACCATCCATTAGGATCTGGCGGTAAGTGCTATACTATAAAGGGCGCTCAGCCCAGAGTGCCCTTTATGAAATAGCGCTTAGCACAGATTTTTTGCGGTGCTTAAATTTGAGCGTCATACTGAATCTGGCCCTTTGATATCTGATTGCTTAAATTTTGCACGCTGAAAATTTACTAAGGCCCTTGATACTGCTACTACTACTACTACTACTGCTTATCATTTCTATAGCGTTACTAGACGTACACAGCGCTGTAAAATGGACATGAAGAGACAGTCCCTGCTCTACAGAGATTACAATCTAATTAGGACAGACAAACAGGACAAATAAGGGATGAGAATTACTAAGGTGGGGATGATAAAACATGGGTACTGAATAAGTGAGTATGGGTTAGGAATTAAAAGCAGCATCAAAAAGGTGAGCTTTTGGCCTAGATTTGAAGATGGCCAGAGGTGGAGCTTGATGTACCAGCTCAGGAAGTTTATTCTAGGCATATGGTGCAGCAAGATAAAAGGAATGGAGTCTGGAGATAAGAGAGATTTACCCAGTGAACGGAGTTCCTGGGGAGGAGTGTAGGGAGAGATAAGAGTGGAGAGGTACTGAGGAGCTGCAGAGTGAATGCACTTATAGGTCAATAAGAGGAGTTTGAACTGTATGCGGAAACGGACAGGGAGCCAAGGAAGTGACTTGAGGAGAGGGCTAATATGAGCATAGCGACACTGGCAGAATATAAATCATGCAGCAGAATTTTGAACAGATTGAAGGGGAGAGAGATGGCTTAGTGGGAGACCTGTGAGAAGCAAGTTACAATAGTCTAAGCGAGAGCTGATAAGAGTGTGGATAAGGGTTCTGGTAGTGTGCTCAGAAAGGAAAGAATGAATTTTGGTGATATTATAGAGAAAGAAATGACAGGTTTTAGCAGTCTGTTGAATATGTGCAGAGAAGGAGAGGGAGGAGTTGAAGATGACCCCAAGGTTACGAACTGATGAGACAGGGAGGATGAGAGTGTTATCCACAGAAATAGAGAATGGGGGACGAGGAGAGGTTGGTTTTGGGGAAAAATGAGAAGCTCAGTCTTGAACATGTTTAGTTTCAGATGGTGGTGAGACATCCAGGCAGGCTGATACTTTGGCCTGGATTCCTGCTGAAATTTCTGGTGTGGAGAGGTAGATCTGGGAGTCATCAGCGTAAAGGTGATACTGAAAACCATGGGATGAGATCAGAGTACCAAGGGAAGAAGTATAGATGGAGAAAAGAAGAGGTCCCAGGACAGATCCCTGAGGTACACCAACTGATAGTGGGATTGAAGTGGAGGAGGATCCAGCAGAGTATTCACTAAAAGTACGATGGGAGAGATAAGAAGAAAACCAGGAAAGAACAGAGCCCTGAAATCCAAGTGAAGACAGTGTATCAAGAAGTAGGCGGTGATCAACAGTGTCAAAAGCAGCAGATAGATCGAGAAGGATGAGGATAGAATAGAGACCTTTGAATCTGGCCAGGAACAGGTCATTGGAGACTTTAGCGAGCACTGTTTCAGTTGAATGAAGAGAGCGAAAGCCAGATTAAAGTGGATCTGCCCGCAACCTCGGAGTCATCTTCGACTCCTCCCTCTCCTTCTCTGCGCATATCCAACAGACTGCCAAGACCTGTCGCTTCTTCCTCTTCAACATCAGCAAAATTCGCCCTTTCCTTTCTGAGCACACCACATGAACTCTCGTCCAGGCTCTCATTACCTCTCGCCTTGACTACTGCAACTTACTCCTCACCGGCCTCCCCCTTAGCCATCTACCCCCCTTCAATCCGTTCAGAACGCTGCCGCACGTCTTATATTCCGCCAGAACCGATATACTCATATCACCCCTCTCCTCAAGTCATTTCACTGGCTTCCAATCAGATACCGCATACAATTCAAGCTTTTCCTCCTTACCTACAAATGCACCCGGTCTGCGGCTCCTCACTACCTCTCTACCCTCATCTCCCCCTATGTTCCCGCCCGTAACCTCCGCTCACAGGACAAATCCCTCCTTTCAGTACCCTTCTCCACCACTGCCAACTCCAGGCTCCGCTCGTTCTGCCTTGCCTCACCCTATGCCTGGAACAATCTTCCTCAACCCCTACGCCAAGCTCCCTCCCTACCCATCTTCAAATCTCTGCTTAAAACTCACCTCTTCAATGCTGCTTTCGGCACCTAACCTTTCGAGAAATATAGTATGCCCTATCAGATTGACTCTACACTTGTCTTTTAGATTGTACACTTGTCTCTAGATTGTACACCTGTCTTTTAGATTGTACACTTGTCTTTAGATTGTACACCTGTCTTTTAGATTGTAAGCTCCTTGAGCAGGGACTGTCCTTCCATGTTAAATTGTACAGCGCTGTGTAACCCTAGTAGCATTTTAGAAATGTTAAGTAGTAGTAGTAGTAATATCTTGAGATGAAAGAAAGTCAACAGTATGGCGGTGGACAGCACATTGAAGCAGGGGCGTAGCTACGGGTGGGCCTGGCTGGGCCCAGGCCCACCCAATTTCAGCCCAGGCCCGCCCAGCGCCAGCCCCAGCCCCAGCTCCCATTGCCAGCCACTGCTGCTTTTCCTGTTGAGCAGCAGGGCCGGCGCTACAATAAGAAGAAGCGCTAACGCTAAGGACAAAAAATGTAAAAAAAAAAAAAAAAGCGTGGCACCGGCAGGCACTGTCTAGGCAGCCTTGAGGCATTGGCTGCTGGCTCGCAGGCTCCTCCCGTCTCCTACGTCACTGCCCCTGGAGCGACGCAGGGGCAGTAACGTAAGAGACGGGAGGAGCCTGCGAGCCAGCAGCCAATGCCTCAAGGCTGCCTAGACAGTGCCTGCCGGTGCCGCGCTTTTTTTTTTTAAACATTTTTTGTCCTTAGCGTTAGCGTTTCTTCTTTTTGTAGCGCCGGCCCTGCTGCTCAACAACAACAACAACAACCATTTCTAAAGCGCTACTAGGGTTACGCAGCGCTGTACAATTCAAACATAGAAGGACAGTCCCTGCTCAAAGAGCTTACAATCTAAAAGACAAGAGAACAATCTAAAGACAAGTGAACAATCTAGAGGATGAGTGAACAGTTAATCTGATAGGGTGGATGGATTGGGGTATTTTATATTTCTCGAGCGGTTAGGCGCCGAAGGCAGCATTGAAGAGGTAAGTTTTAAGCAGAGATTTGAAGATGGGTAGGGAGGGGGCATGGCATATGGGTAAAGGAAGATTATTCCAGGCATAAGGTGAGGCAAGGCAGAATGAGCGGAGCCTGGAGTTGGCAGTGGTGGAGAAGGGTACTGAGAGAAGGGCTTTGTCCTGTGAGCGGAGGTTGCAGGCGGGAACATAGGGGGAGATGAGGGTGGAGAGGTAGTGAGGAGCCGCAGACTGGGTGCATTTGTAGGTAAGGAGGAGGAGCTTGAATTGTATGCGATATCTGATCGGAAGCCAATGAAGTGATTTAAGGAGAGGGGTGATATGAGTATATCGGTTTTGGCGGAGTATAAGACGTGCAGCAGCGTTCTGAACGGATTGAAGGGGGGATAGATGGCCGAGTGGGAGGCCGGTGAGGAGTAGGTTGCAGTAATCAAGGCGAGAGGTAATGAGAGCATGGACGAGAGTTCTGGTGGTATGCTCAGAGAGGAAAGGGCGAATTTTGCTGATGTTGAGGAGGAAGAAGCGACAGGTCTTGGCAGTCTGTTGGATATGCGCAGAGAAGGAGAGGGAGGAGTCGAAGATGACTCCGAGGTTGCGGGCAGATGGGACGGGGAGAATGAGGGTGTTATCAACAGAGATAGAGAGTGGAGGAAGAGGAGAAGTGGGTTTAGGAGGAAAGACGAGGAGCTCGGTCTTGGACATGTTCAGCTTCAGGTGGCGGTTGGACATCCATGCCGCAATGTCGGATAAACAGGCCGATACCTTGGCTTGAGTCTCCGCAGTGATGTCAGGTGTGGAGAGGTATAGCTGGGTGTCATCAGCATAAAGATGATACTGAAAACCATGAGACGAGATCAGCGAGCCCAGGGAAGAGGTGTAGATTGAGAAGAGAAGGGGTCCAAGGTCAGATCCCTGGGGAGCTCCAACAGATAATGGGATGGGAGTGGAGGAAGATCCATGGGAGTGTACCCTGAAGGTGCGGTGGGAGAGATAAGAGGAGAACCAGGAGAGGACAGGGCCTTGGAACCCAAAAGAGGACAGCGTGGCAAGAAGTAAATCATGATTGACAGTGTCAAACGCGGCGGAAAGATCGAGGAGGATGAGGATGGAGTAGTGACCTCTGGATTTGGCCAGGAGCAGGTCATTGCAGACTTTAGAGAGTGCCGTTTCAGTCGAGTGCAGAGGGCGAAAACCGGATTGAAGTGGATCGAGGATGGCGTGAGAGGAGAGAAAATCAAGGCAGCGGCTATGAACGGCGCGCTCAAGGATTTTGGAAAGGAAGGGTAAAAGAGAAATGGGGCGGTAGTTGGAGGGGCAGGTAGGGTCAAGTGAAGGTTTTTTGAGGAGAGGTGTGACAACGGCGTGCTTGAAGGTGTCAGGGACAGTTGCAGTGGAGAGAGAGAGGTTGAGGATGCGACAGATGGCGGGGGTGACAGTATGGGAGATGGTGTTGAGTAGGTTGGTGGGGATGGGATCAGAGGAACAGGTAGTGCATTTCGAGGAGGAAAGAAGGCGGGAAGTTTCATCCTCGGTGATCTCAGGGAAGGAGGAGAAAGAGACCTGGGTAGGTTGGATGAGGGAGAGGGTTAAATGGTGAAGAGGAGGTGGTGGCTTGGTCGTGAACTCGAGGTTGATCTTTTGCACTTTGTCGTGGAAGTAGTCGGCCAGTGATTGAGGAGAGAGAGAAGGGGGAGTAGGAGCGGGGAGCACTTTTAGGAGGGAGTTAAGGGTGGTGAAGAGACGACGAGGGTTGGAGCTGAGAGAATTGGTCAATTGGGTGTAATAGTCCTGTTTTGCATGGAATAGGGAGGAGTGGAGGGAGGATAGCATGAAAAGCAGCAGTGGCCGGCAATGGGAGCTGGGGCTGGCGCTGGCATGCAGGGCGGGCCTCGAGGAAAAGAGAAAAGAGGGAAAACATGGAAGGATGGGGAGAAAGAGGGAAAACAGATGGAAGGATGGGGAGAAAAGAGGGAAAACAGATGGAAGGGTGGCAGAGAAAGAGGGAAAACATGGAAGGATGGGGAGAAAGAAGGAAAACATGGAAGGATGGGGAGAAAGAGGGAAAACAGATGGAAGGATGGGGAGAAAAGAGGGAAAACAGATGGAAGGATGGCAGAGAAAGGGAAAACAGATGGAAGGATGGCAGAGAATGAGGGAAAACATGGAAGGATGGGGAGAAAGAGGGAAAACATGGAAGGATGGGGAGAAAGAGGGAAAACAGATGGAAGGATGGGGAGAAAAGAGGGAAAACAGATGGAAGGATGGCAGAGAATGAGGGAAAACATGGAAGGATGGGGAGAAAGAGGGAAAACAGATGGAAGGATGGGGAGAAAAGAGGGAAAACAGATGGAAGGATGGCAGAGAATGAGGGAAAACATGGAAGGATGGGGAGAAAGAGGGAAAACATGGAAGGATGGGGAGAAAAGAGGGAAAACAGATGGAAGGATGGCAGAGAAAGAGGAAAAACAGATGGAAGGATGGGGAGAGAAAGAGGGAAAATGGATGGATGGGGAGAGAGACTCTGGATGGAAGGATGGGGAGAGAAAGAGGGGAGATGGATGAAAGGATGCAGAGAGAAAGGGGAAAGACTGGAAGGATGTGGAGAGAAAAGGGACACTGAACAGAAAAGGGTACAGAGATACAGAGACACTGGTTAGAAAGAGGGAGAGAGAGACATTAGATGGAAGGATCAGGAGAGAGGGTAGATGGATGGAAGGATGGGGAGAGAAAGAGGGAAGACGCTGGATGGAAGGGTAGGGAGAAAGAGGTGACACTGGACGGAAGGATGCAGAAAGAAAGAGGGGAGACTACTGGAAGGATGGGGAGAGAGAGGGGAGACTGGAAGGATGGGGAGAGAAAGAGGAGAGCTGCTGGATGGAAAAGGGGAGTAGTGAAAGACTGGAGAATAAGAGGAAGGGGCATGGGGAGAACAAGGGTGAGAAAAAGATGACAAGCCATAAGTAGATGAAGGAAATTAAAGAATGGATAGTATGAATGAATTAAATCAGGACAGAGAGAGAGAGAGGCAGAAAAATATTGAAGAAAGCAAAGAAAAAGGAGAGAAAAATGACAAATAGCCAGGAAAACCTGGCAGAAGAGTTAAGCGAATATGAAGGAAAGCAGAATCTAGAGACTGGGAGCGACACAATGAGAAAAAGTAAATGGCCATACAAGAAAGGTAAAGAAAATAATTTTATTTTTAATTTAGGATAAAGTAATATGGTACCTGTGTTAATGAAGTTTCAGAGACCAATACTTCCTTCCTTAGGTCAGGCGAGGATACCGTAACAGCATTATACTGACCTGAGGCAGGAGGTTTTGGCCTCTGAAAGCTCACTGAAAAGGGTGTTAGGCTATTAAATAAATTTTCTGAAATCTGATGCACTGAAAAGCAGCACTTTACCCTGTGTGACAAATGCATCTGATTAGCGTGACTAAATTTTGCTGGGGGAGGGGGGTAGAGAGAAAATTTTGTGCCCACCCACTTTGGGTTCAGGCCCATCCAAAATTGGCAGTCTGGCTACGCCACTGCATTCAAGTATCTTGGATAGGAAAGGGAGGAGGGAGATGGGGCAATAGTTGGAAGGACAGGTAGGGTCCAATGAAGGTTTTTTGAGGAGTGCTGTGACTACGGCATGTTTGACAGCATCAGGAACAGTTGCAGTGGAAAGTGAAAGACTGAGGATATGACAGACAGGAGATGACAGTAGGAGAGATAGTGCTAAGTAGATGGGTGGGAATAGGATCAGAGGAACAGGTATTTCGTTTCGCGGAGGAAGGAAAATGTGCAGTTTCTTCTTCAGTGATTTCAGAAAAGGAAGAAAAGGAGGCAGGGGTTGAAGGAGGGTTGAGAGAATGTACTAAGGGAAGGAGAAGTGGAGGTGACTTGGTTGAGAATTCAAGTTTAATCCTGTGAACCTTATCATGAAAGTACTCAGCCAGAGTCTGGGGAGAAAGTGAAGGGGGAGTTGGAGGTGAAGGCACTTTGAGAAGAGAGTTCAGTGTGGCAAAGAGGCATCGAGACATTGATAAACTACTTCCATATTGTGCTTGCTAATGGTTCTGCAGGAGCCAGTGTCCAGATCTACCCAGAATCTGGAAACTGTATTAGAGCTGTTGGATTCTAGTAATGGGTTCTGTTGTCAGCGAGGGACAGAGTTCCTCATAACAGTCCTGTTTTCGTGTTTTTATCTGATTTGTTAGTCTTCGTATATACTACATAAAAATACGTTTTGTAATATTACAGCTCCTCAAATGCATGTTTAGTATAAGCAGATTATAAAAGTTGATCTGAATAGCTAATTGGCACCTTTTAGCAAACTGGAAAAACAGTGGATATAAAGATGAGTCATAATCATGCAATGCTAGCAGGAATATTGGAAATAACAGCAGACAGCAATTTCCAGTATTTCCCTTTAACTGTTCCTCTTTTCTTTTGAAACTTTCAAGCTGCTGTCATGAACTGGGAAGAGGGTGGGAGAGATACTGGCACAGCTTGTGATTCCTCAAGCATAAATACTGGAGCAGCTGCTAGCTTATTTTATTCTCAGAGCTGAACCAGACTGTGAAAGAGAGCAAAGATCGAGAAGACAAAGTAAAAATTGGGCAAAGATGTTCAGTGTTTGGAAAATCTCCTTGCTCTTCATGGCCTCCCTGGCCCTCACAGCTGCAACAATTCCTGGAAAAAAGGACCGACGACCACTTGGAGGATGGACAGACGTGAACGTGACTGAGAATGACAGTGGACTTCAGAAGGCATTGGAAGTCGCCATTAGAGAGCACAATAAAGCCAGCAATGACCAATTCATCAATGTGGTCACTAATGTGATCCGGGCCAGAAGGCAGGTCAGTACGTATGTACTATTTAAGTCAAGTGATGTAAAAACTGGATTATAGCAGAGAAATGCAATGAGAAAGGGAGAAATGAAACATCCAGGCTTAATAGGCTCATAAGCATGTCCTGAGTCTCTGTGTTCTAAACATCTTTCTCATAGACTCAAAATAGGACGAAGTCTTTAGTGCACCAGTCCTTATTACTTAGTCTCAATTTTTCCCCTTCAGATGGATAAAATACTTTGTAGAACGATGAAATGCTAACATAGGGGCATATTTAGTAAAGTGAGCTGAGCAGTTAGCACGTGTATTAGCGCATGAGTGTGGAATCCATTCCTCTGCCAGCAGGACAGTGCAGGCTAAGTCATATGCTAACTGCATAATATATAATGGGGCAAGAAATGATTGAGTTATTGGTAATGAATGGGCATGAACAGCACATTGCTGTTAGCACATGGTATTTTACTACAGGCTGACACTTGTGTAGTTAGCATGGGTGCATTTACTACCTTCTAAATAGGAGATGGTAATGGCACCCATGCAATTTGCAAACATACTTAATACCGTATGGGGACATGATGAGACAGAAAAATACCAACAGGAGTAAAGCAACTAGCTGTGTTCGTAGCAAGCTGTGTTATTCAATTTACATATTAATAAGCTGTTCTCCATGCATTTGATGTTTTGCATCTCATTACTATGTAACTATGTAACATGTACTACTATAATATGATGCACATTAGGGTCCTTTATTTATTTATTTTATTAGGATTTATTTAAAACCTTTTTGAAGGAATTCACTCAAGGCGGTGCACAATAAGAATAAATCAAACATGAGCAATAGACAATTACAGCACTACAAATATTCAAATAACAATAAAAAGTAGTATAGCACTTACAATGTCAACACAATACATAATAAAACATTTTAATTGACAGTGGGGTATAAGCAAAGATAGAACATATAGATAGGTAAGGGAGTAAGAGGAGTTAGAAAGTAAGGTGACTAATTTAAAGAAAGTTCTACATGAGGTCAGAGAGATGGCTAAATATTATCTCAACTAGGGTAGAAGTGGATAAACATGCCCATTTGCAGTATGTGCAGCCTGTGTCACTCCTTGTGTGTGTGAGTGGGACTAACAAGTTAGTCACTTCTTCAATTAAAGGCCTGGTTGAAAAGCCAAGCTTTCACCTATATTAGCTTTAACAGGGCCACAACGCACTTAGGGGTCCATTTACCAAGCTGCTCTCTAGGTGCAGACAGAGCTCTTCATTAGACCTACAGCGACGATACAGAGACATTCAGAGATGCAGATGCGCTCTACATGCAGAAATGGAGCAGTAGTCTTCATTCAGTGATGGAGCTGTCCTCAACATGCAGAGATTGAGTTGTGCTCACCAGGCAAAAATGGATCCACGCCCAACCAGCATTGATGGAGCTGTGCTCACCAGGCATAGAAGGCTCAGCACATAAAGCTGTAACTGAGACCTTTAGGCAGAGATGGAGCTGTGTCCCGTCATCAGAAATGGAACTGTGCCCCACAAGGGAGCCTTGCCATTTGTGTTCAGAGTTAGGACACAGAAAAAAGGAGGGGTTTGCTCCTCATTCAGATATGGAGCCATTCCAATCTACAGAGAGGAAACTGGGAACAGCATCCTGAGATGGAACCGAACTGAGACTGGGACCAGTGAAGCATTAGTGGACTATACTAGATATGGTGATGTGGCCACCGGGTATAGCCAGAACCATGCTTGACAGTCAAATACCGAGCAGCGCATATGTGAAAAGGGGAAGACATGCTGTAAAGACAGTGATGGAGCTGCACTCCACGTGTACCAATGGAAAAAGCTCAACAGTCATGAAAGAGACAAATTCTGCTGATACCATAGAGCCACGAGCTAGCTAAGTAGCCATAGCTGTGTGCTGAGCTAAAGCTGTCACTGTGAGGCAAAGGCCAACAACAGACACAGGAACTGCCAGAGTCTGACACAACTGGAGTTGCTAACAGTGAAGGAATGCCTGTTGATGGAAAAAGACATAACCGCACTACCTGCCCAGCGGAGAGAGGGCACTCAAGACAGCAAAAATCTGACAGTATGCAGGTGCAGTAAGGCCAGGCAACCTGCTTAGCCCCCAACAGGAGGGTCCCAGAACAGTGGCCATGAAGAGGCCAGTGAAGGCGCCACAAACTGTCTTTTGCCGATCAGCAGCAAAAAACAGATGGCTGCAACTTGCCTGTTGCCCATGGGGCAACCCACCTGACACCTACTCCAAGCTGCAAGGGTACATCAGCATGAAGGCCAATAGTGTAAGCACTAAATAATCTGAAGGGAAATAGTCCATGCCAGAATGGTCCCAAGGAGGTTAATGGTGCAGAGAGCTGCGAGTTGGAAATGCCGCCATATGCTGAAGACAAAGTCCACGAATGCAGTAGAGAGCTGAAGGCTGACAATGCCACAAGGGACTGAAGAACAGGTCAAACAACCAGGTGTCTAAGGCTTTTGACACTCAAGAAGGAGAAAAAACAGTCCAAGTGGCATAGAGCCACAGCTACCACAACAAGGAACCTCACAATCCAGTACCTGGAGTAAATGCATCAAAGGGCAGCAAACATCCCTGCAAGCATGAGCACAAGCCAAAGTCTGCCTATGCAGCCAGGAAAGAGCAGCCCAGGTACGGAGTGGAGGAGTGGCCTAGTGGTTAGAGCACCGGTCTTATAATCCAGAGGTGGCTGGTTCAAATCCCACTGCTGCTCCTTGTGATCTTGGGCAAGTCACTTAACCCTCCATTGCCTCAGGTACAAACTTACATTGTGAGTCCTCCTGGGACAAAGAAATATCCAGAGTACCTGAATGTAACTCACTTTGAGCACAGGTACAAATCAAAGTAGGGTATACACAAAAAGTAGCACATATGAGTTGTCTTTTTCTGCCAAGTCATTTACTATGTTACCTTGAGCTACTACTGAAAAAGGTGTGAGCAAAATCTAAATAAATAAATAAATCATGAGGAGATGTTGCCCCTTAGCTAGAGGTGTGAAGGAAATACACTCTCCCCAGGAAAAGAAGACAGCCCATGCCAGCATAGCCAAGGTCTCAGAAAGAGAAGTGAACTGCAGAGTGAAAATACAGCCAGGAGGAATAGCCTGCAGAAGGCTGCTGAAAAGAAAGCTGCAAGGGCAGCTGAGAAGCTAAGAGAGACCGGGGAGCAGCAAGGTCCAGGCTTCCTCTGTGCGGGAATTCACCATGCAAGAAGGACCGCAAAGGCATACAAAAAACTTCCGCCAATCAAGGGAACCAGCACCATCCACACCACAACAGCCTGAAAGCCATTTGCTGTGACCAAAATGGCTGCCACCAACTGAAGAGAGGTACTGTAAAAATGTGTGCCAAAATCGCTCTCATACAGGCCCAATGGTACTGTCCAAAAACATAGGCAAACATTCACACAGGCTGCTCAAAAAGAAATAGTGTACTGCCGCAGTTGAACTAACCCGAACAGCACAAACCTGACAGAGGTGAAGAATGAAAGTTCACAGGCCTTTTGACTCCAATCAGGTGGCTGAATCCAGACAGCTGCAGGAGCACAGAGACACCCCTCTTATTCAGAATGTCACATAAGCAGAAATCTGCTCTCTTCCAGCATTATTTTTCCAAAGTTTTGTGAGGAGGAGGAGGAGGAAGGAAGTAGCAGGAAAAGGGGGAAGGGAGAGATCTGGCACCACCAGGTGTACCCCAGTCAGGCACCTCTACCGGCCTAGAAATCCCCAAGTTCATCTGAACCAGGGAACCTGGAACAGGAGCCACAGAAGCAGGAGAAACCAAGAGCTTGTGAGAGACCAACCATCGCCTGCTGGAGATAGAGAAGAATACTGATCAACCAAGGAGCATACTGGATTCATCTTCTGCTGCCGATAACAAGGAAGGACCCCTTAACAAACACCCTGTTTGAAAGCTGAGAAATAGAAAATAAATATAAAACCCCCCAAGAGTTATAAAAGCATTAAAACAGTGCGCCAACCATAAAACTGCAGGATGCCTGAGCACATCCCGCATTAGTTCTTAACGCAGCTTAGTAAAAGTGCTCCAATGTGAGTGTAACCCCTCTGTTTACTAAGCCACGCTAGCGGCTGCTGTGCACTAATACCGAAACAGCCCATTCACTTTGAATGGGTTGTGTCGGCATTGCCGCATGGCTTAGTAAACAGGGGGGTAAATTATTTGCAATCATTAAAATGTTAGTGTACAATAACATTTTTTATTCAACTGAAGTGGTGAAAGAAACAAAAAAAAAAATTAAAAAAACTCAGAAAATTTACAAAAAGTCTGTTACTGAACCTTTTTTTTGCCTGTGCACATCCCTGTTGCTAATCTAGGTTTTCTTTTTTTCTTTTTTTTTTTTAACATTATTATGGTCTACTTGGTAGGCATATGCATAAGATTTCACATTCCTAATATAAAAGGGAATAATATTTATTTTTGTATTTTTCTTTGAGAGCTGAAATAAGGGTAAGAGACTCCTGCTGAAATATATTCAGTGCTGAAGTGGTTATCAATTTTTAAGTAGTCCTATCTAACCCATTAGGTATACAAACGCTGGCACTTAATATGGCCAATACCTCCATATTTGCCAGATTTGCCCCAACGTCTCTCACGGATTACTCTAGCATTAACCGAACAGTGCCATGGTAGTCAAAGGACATAATCAGCAGCACTTCCTGGTTAAGTGCCGCTGAATATTCCCTCCGACCCTCTGATCAGGGTTTAGGCAGGCAGAAGCCTCTCTTGCCCACTTAAACCCCTTTGAATTTCTACTGCTTAGTTTCTGGCTTTTATTGTTCCTTTCTTGCCTGAAACACAAGATATACAAACCAAGGGGTCCTGTTAGTAAGGTGTGCTAACGGATTTAGTGCACATTAAGTGCCATGCAGCCCATAGGTATACAATGGGCTGCACGGCATTTAGCGTGCACTAATCATTAGTGTGTGCTAAATCCATTAGCATACCTTAGTTCAAGGACCCCTAAATGTGTTAGGTATAAGAAAATTTGTGTATTACAGATAGCTTCAATTGGCCAACATAAGACATTTTGCCTCGTTTATAACAATTTCCCTGTTTTTGCAGATTGTCGCAGGAATGAAATACTCTCTCAATGTTCAGATTGCTAAAACAGACTGCAGAAAGTCAGATTCTACACCTGAAAATTGTACCGAGAGTGAATTGTCAAGATTGTCTCAGGTATGTAAAATAACTATAAAGATGTGGTAAGAAGACCTTATTCCAACCATCAGGCTGCTGGTGGCCTTGTATGTATGTATCTTGGTCACAACAGCAGTGCAGAAGGCCCACTCCTTCTATAGGAATTGTGCAGAAAATGAATTTATCAACATTGCCCCAGGTATTAAAGGAAAGTTACTCATCTGTAGCAGATGTTCTCCAAGGATAGCAGGGCAAATATTCTCACAGATGGGTGACATCATCCAACAGAGCCCGGTGCAGACACTGACCAGAGAGATTATTGTAGAACTTTCTATCAGTGTCCCACTGCACATGCACTGGTGCATTCCAGGCAAGCGTAGGTCCCTCAGTCATATAAGAATACAACTCCAAGGGGAGGTGAGAATACTTTGCTTTCTGCGAGGACAAGCAGGCCATCCATATTCTCACAGCTGGGAATCCCTTGCTACCAGGCTCACTGAAAACAGCAATGCTAGGATGATATGGACTGAAACTCAATTAACCTGAGACTATTTATATACTAATTATGAAGGTGCAGCCTGGAACCAAAGAAAACTGGGCCTAGGGGGTGAGTTGGATTCTAGAGAGTGAACAAATTCTTCAGGACTGCCTGCCTGAACCTGCTGTCATGTCGGGTATCCTGCTCAAGGCAGTAATGAGATGTGAATGTATGGACAGATGACTACATCGCAGCTTTACAAATCTCCTCTCTGGAGGCTGACCTCGTGGGCTACCAACATAGACATGACTTTAACATTATGAACCTTAACATGAACCTCTAGAGTCAGCCCAGCCTGAGCATAAGTAAAGGAGATGCAATCTGCTATCCAGTTAGAAAGTGTGTGTTTGCCGATGGCTGCCCCAATCCGGTTTGGATCAAAAGAAACAAAAAGCTGGGTGGACTATCTATGGGCTTTGGTTCACTCCAGATAAAAGGCTAAGGCTCATTTGCAATCCAATGTATTCAGTACACTCTCACCAGGATAGGCATGTGGTTTTGGGAAAAATATTGGCAGAATGATTGGTTAAGATGGAACTCTGACACTACCTTAGGAAGGAACTTAGGATGTGTGCAGAGAACTACTCTATTATGGTGAAACAGTGTAAGGTGGATCAGGGACTAGGGCCTGAAGATGACAGGAATCAAGTGGCTCGAAAGGAGCTTTCATCAGCTGAGTGAGTACAACATTGAGATCCCATGACACAGTTGGAGGTTTGATAGGGAGTTTTGTCAATATCAAACCTCTGATGAAGCGAACAACTAGAGGCTGTACAGAGAGGGGCTTACCTCCTGCACTAATTGCACTGAGATGAACCCTTACAGAGTTGGTTTTCAAACTAGACTCAGAGAGGAGCAGGAGGTATTCAAGCAGTTTTTGTGTAGGGCAAGTGAGGGGATCAAAGGCCTTGCCCTCAAACCAGATGGCAAACCTCCTCCACTTAAATGAGTAACATCTCTTAGTGGAGTCTTTCCTAGAATCCAGCAAGATGTGAGAGACACCCTCCAGCAAATCTAAAGATTAGAATTCTATGCTTTCAACATCCAAGCTGTGAGGGCTAGGAATTGGAGGTTGGGGTGCAGAAGGGATCTCACATTCTGCTTAATGAGGGTTGGAAAATACTCCAATCTCCACTGATCTTGGAAGAGGAAGAAGAGGAATCCAGATCTGCCTCAGCCAGTATGGGTTCCCTGGTCTTGCTTGAGTTTCAGCAAAGTCTTTTCTATGAGAGGTATTAGAGGATATGTATACAGAAGACCCCCCCCCCCCCACCCCTCCAATGGAGGTGAAAGGCATCTGACACTAGTTTGCCATGTGATCTGAGCCTGGAATGGAACTGGCAGACTTTGTAGTTAAAATGAGTGCTAGGAATTGGAGGTTGGGGTGCAGAAGGGATCTCGCATTCTGCGTAATGAGGATCGGAAAATACTCTAATCTCCACTGATCTTTGGAAGACAACTCCAAAAGAAGAGGAAACCAGATCTGCCTCAGCCAGTATGGGTTCCCTGGTCTTGCTTGAGTTTCAGCAAAGTGTTCTCTATGAGAAGTATTGGAGGATATGCATATAGAAGACCCCCCCCCCCTTCAATGTAGGTGAAAGGCATCTGACACTAGTCTGCCATGTGATCTGAGCCTGGAATGGAACTGGCTAAAAGATCCACTGAGGAAGTGCCCCTCTCTCGGAAGATCTTGCAAGCTATGCCTATGATGAGAGACCACTCATTTGATCACAAAACCCTGCTCAACCTGCCAGGCATCTGTCCTTTCCTAGTAGGTATGTGGCTCGGAGGACCATTCCGTGAATAAGAGCATACTTCCACATCCTCACTGCTTCCTCACACAAGAGGTAGGATCCTTTACCCCATTCACATAGAACATTGCAATCTGGTTGTCCATTTGAGTAATAATAATTTGATTCTGTAGCCATTCTCTAAAAGCCTTTAGAGCGTGCCAAATGGCCCTCAGCTTGAGGAGGCTGATATGGAAACCTGTTTACTGAGCAGATCAATTCCCTTGGGTGTGAAGCCCATCTATATGAGCTTCCCATCCCAGGAGAAGGTAGTGACGGCAACTGGCCTTGCTGAGTTTAAAGGGGGTCTGGATAGATTCCTGAAGGAAAAGTCCATTGATCATTATTAAGTTTTGGGTTTTTGCCAGGTTCTTGGGGCCTGGATTGGCTGCTGTCGGAGACAGAGTGCTGGGCTTGATGGACCTTGGGTCTTTTCCCAGCGTGGTGGTGCTTATGTGCTTATGTTGGATGCATCCGTTGTTAGCAACTTCTGAGGTGGTGGAATTTGGAATGGTAGTCCCATGGTCAAATCTGATCAAATTGTACACCAGAGAAGGGCATCAATCAGCTCTTGTGGAATCCGGACTGAATCCGCTAGAGTCTCAGCTGCCTGAGACCACTGGGAAGCTAGAGTCCATTGGACTGCTCTCAAATGGACCATGCTGTGGGAGTGACATATACTGTTGAGACCATGTGGCCCATCAATCTCAACATTTGTCGAGCTGTGACCTGCTTGCTGCTTCGGACCTGCGAGGCCAGTGCTGTTAAGGTCTCTGCTCTCACTTGTGGGAGAAATTCCCGAGCCTGCAATGTAATATGCAGGGTTCCTATGTACTCCAATCATGTAAGCGGGAGAAGGTGGAACTTGGGGTAGTTTATGATGAACCCTAGTAACTTTAACACCTGAATAGTTAGGCGCATTGACTCTGTTGCTCCATCTTGCGATATGCTCTTGACCAGCCAATCGTCCAGATAGGGAAACACATACACTCCCAATCTGCAAAAAAATGCTGAAACTCCCACTAGACACTTGGTGAATACCCTGGGATCTGACGCAAGGCCAAAAGGCAGAAACATGATTCTGGTGGTGGTGTTTTCCTATTTGGAATCTGAGATAATTCCTGAGACTGGGAAGTATCAAAATGTGGGTATAGGCTAAGTCCAGAGAGCATAATTAATCTTTTTCCTGAATCTTGGGAAGAAGGGTGCCTAGGGACATCATCCTGAACTTTTCTTTGACCAGGAATTTGTTCTGGCCCCTTAGGTTTAGGATGGCACGAATTTTCCCCATCTTTTTGGGCACAAGGAAGTATATGGAATGGAATCCCTTCTCTTCCCCTGGTGGCATGGGTTTGACTGCATTGGCCTATAGAAGGGTGGAGATTTTATCTACAAGTACCTGCTTGTGCCAATAACTGATGAACGATGCTCTTGGTGTGCAATTTGGTGGTCTTTGATGCCAATGCCAGTTGTAACCAAGACGGACTATTTGAGGAACCCACTACCAGTAGGCCGACCAGAATGGTTACTTTGAGTATAGCTATGCTCTCCTGAAGCCAGCCAATAGCTTGTCCCTTGCTTTGACTGTGGAGATGGCTGAGACTTCTGAGGTCAGGGCTGGTAAGGCTGAGAAAGCTGGGCCTTAGGGTGAGAAGGCAGTGGAAACCTTCGCCTTTGAGAGTAGTAGGGCCGCCACCTAGGCCCACTTGAAAACCTTCGAGATGAAGAGGTTGCAGCTGGAGGGTGCCAAGATAGGGTTTGGATGGTATCAGTATATTTCTTTATCAGGTCAGTGACCTCCTCCACCTTATCCCCAAATAGATTGTCTCCTTGGCAAGGCACATCCGCCAACCTCTCTTGAGCTGCTGACCCATGAGATTCTGTGTATCTCCACAACCATGGTGGAAAGTCTGGATGCAATGTGAAAAGAATTGTTCATTCCCCTGCCCCTGGCCAGATACTTCCTACACTCCAGCTGCTTACTGGCTAACTGGCGAAGCTCTGTGGCCCACTCATGTGGGAGAGAATCAGCAAGATTTAGTGTACTACATAGCAAAAACTGCAAGTGAAGGCTAGTGCAGAGCTGGTAGGACTGGATGCAGGCATTAAGCTTCAAGCCCTGAAAAGCTTTCCTCTCAAATGAGTAGTATCTGAGCCTCTCTACATGGGGGAGCTGAGGCATGAGTCCTGGAGCTCCTAGCTCATTTGAGTGTGGATTTGACAAGCAAAGAGTGGTGAGGCAGTTGAGCCCTCTCGTATCCGGGAGCCTTCTGGATATGACAGTGAGTATTCACCTTCTTAGGTGTGATCTGCACTGAGAGGCGAGATTCTCAGTTCTTTATCAGTGCATCTTTAAGGATAGGGTGCAATGGTACCATGACCCCTTCCTTAGGAGGTGACTCATAGTCCAGAACAGATAACATCTCTGCCCTCGGCTCTTCCTCCATCTCCAACTTAAATGGGATGGCAGAAGCCACCTCCTAGATGAAACTAGTGAAAGAGAGACCCTCATGTGGAGATTTACATCTCTCTTGAGGTGGAGAGGGATCAAAAGATACCTCATAAGGTTCCTCCTCTGAGAAGTAATGAGGATCTGCTTATGAGTTCCATAAGTCATGTAAGGGGGTGGGATGGGGAGTGGTCCATAGCCCTGTTCACATCCAGGGTCCCCACTGAACATGTGTTTCTCCTGGTACTCCCTTCCCCCTCTTCGCTCAATGCATGCACACTTGTATCCATGGGAGCAGATTCCTCTGAGGTCCTGGTGTAGAGATCCTTTCAAACTATCACTCAGATAGATATGGCATCTCAAATTCTCTTAACTAACAATACAGGCAAAACAATTACTGATTTGGAAATGTACAGCATTGAAAAACCACCATAATATTTTTCCTTTTCCTTTGTCTGATCCCTTTCAATAATAACCAGTCCGTTTGGGCAAAGGGTTTCCAAGTGTACGACAAACTTATTCCCATCTAACTTATAGTCTCTCTCCTCGGGGATTCCTTTCCACATATCTCCAAACCAGAATTATCTAGCACACAGTACTTATTGAGTAGGGCTCTTCTCTCATTGTCCTTTCAGCTTTAATGGTCAAGCTGATGCTCCACTCCTTAATTCCTTAGCAGAGGGGTGGGTAAAAGCTCTGCCTAGTACATTCACTTTACAAGTGTTGATGCCCATCTACAAGTCGTTGGTGAGGCCCCACTTGGAGTATTGTGTTCAGTTTTGGAGGCCGTATCTGGATAAAGATGTAAAAAGACTGGAAGCGGTGCAAAGAAAAGCTACGAAAATGGTATGGGATTTGTGTTGCAAACCGTACGAGGAGAGACTTGCTGACCTGAACATGTGTACCTTGAAAGAAAGGAGAAACAGGGGTGACATGAGACAGACGTTCAAATATTTGAAAGGTATTAATGTACAAACAAACCTTTTCCGGAGACGGGAAGGTGGTAGAACTAGAAGACATGAATTGAGGTTGAAGGGGGGCAGACTCAGGAGTAAAGTCAGGAAGTATTTTTTCACAGAGAGGGTGGTGGATTCGTGGAACGCCCTCCTGCGGGAGGTGGTGGAGATGAAAATGGTAATGGAATTTAAACACAAAGAAATCCTGTTTAGAAGGAATGGATCTATGGAATCTTAGTGGACATTGGGTGGTGACACAGGTATTTAGAGAATAAAACTGGTGCAGGGCGGACTTCTACAGTCTGTGCCCTGAGAAAGGCAGGGACAAAACAAACTCGGATATACATATAAAGTATTACATACCATGTAAAATGAGTTTGTCTTGTTGCGCACACTGGATGGACCATTCAGGTCTTTATCTGCCGTCATTTACTATGTTACTATGAGCATTCCCATTCAAACTCCTCACTGTACTCTGATTGGACTAAGCGGGTCTGTGCCTGTCTCGGCTTAGTGGAACTACATCCATGCCCTGATGAGTGCCGAGGTATAGCCCTACACTACTCCAAGGAAGCTTCCTCCCCTGACATCGACAGTGGTACTGCCTGTGTTGATGTTCACATCCTTTGAGATGCTGGCATCAAGGTTTTTCCCACAGGCATGGATGGAGCCTCAGGAAGAATCTGGGGCTGATCAGCAGTTATCGCAAGCACCTCAATGCCTGATTGGATTGCAACTGCATCATCTGTGCCAGCTCCTGAGTATGGTTCGGAACCGCTCATCAAAGGTAGGCATTGGCAGAGGCAGGGGAGCTGGAAGGGAGGCAGCCTGAGAAGGCATCAGTGCCGAACCGGAAGCGGGAATCTGGCTGCTTGGAGACTTGCACACCTGCACCTCTTCCAAAGTTGGGGAGTGCTTCTCTCAGTGCCGACTCTTCTCAGATATCGGTGGTCCCAATGCCCCAGAGTTCCCCGCACCATGCATCAATGAGGGCCAATGCTTATTCTTCTTGGGCTTTCCCTGATGCTCAGCACTGTGGTCCTTCAGTGCCGACAAAGACTACATCGAACCTGTATGTGCCCTCAGTGTCAGGTCTGATGCTGACTGGTCCTGGGGCCTACTCTCAGTGCCTGATGTCGAGAGAGATGGAGACCTTCTTGATGCCAGTGCACTCCTAGTGGTAGAAGAAGTCTTAGCAGCAATCAAGGTCTATGCTACTGGTGCTGATATCGATGTATTTACCTTCAAGGAGCCAAAAAGTCTCTCCTGTCGAACCTGGTGTGCCCTTTGTGTCCTCAACTGCATTTGCAGAGAGAACAAGAATTAGGCTCATGGTCAGGCCCAAGGCACCCGATGTACCAATTGTGCAGGTCCATCATGGAAATCACCTTTTGACCCACTGGGGTCTTCCTGGACATTGAGAAAAGAATCCCGGCCAAATTAAACTCCTCAATTGTGAACAGTAAAAAGGGTCTGCATTCATATTGAGGCCGGTGCTCTGGCCTAAAAGGGCCTAGCAACCGGCAAAACAGAAAGGAAACTTTAAGAGCTGAAAACACTACAAAAAAATAAAAGGGAAAATAATAAAATTATGAGTTAGGACAAGAACTACCGAAAGGGACAAAAAATACCCACATGGGAAAGCACAAAAGATTAGAAAAAAATCTTGCACTGAAGAACCCAGAGTGGAGGGGTAGCCTAATGGTCAGTGTAGTGGGGTTGCAGACCTGGGGAACTGGGTTTGATTCCTCCTGCTGCTGCTTGATGATCAGCAATGGGTTGAGATCCTGGGGAACCAGGTTCAATTCCCTCTGCAGCTCCATGGGCAAGTCACTTAACCCTCCATTGCTCCAGGTACAACAGTAGTATAATGTACTACTTAGACTGTGAGTCCACTAGACACAGACCCAGTACCTGTAAAATGAAACTTCCTTAGGGGCTGTGTGCTTACTCCAAATAATCCATCACAATTGGTTTTCACATACTAGCAGAACTTGACATGTCCCAACCTGGATGTCTCAGTTCCAAATGAAGCTCTACATCTTTTAGGCCTCCATTTGTTGGCACTTGGATCAATCACTGCTGCCCTTCTTAACAATTTTGTTGTTTGGTCTTATCCCAGTACAAGCAACATTAAGTCAGTATAATTAGGTTTTAACTGATAAACACCAATAAAGCACCCCCATAAGCAAAAGAATTAAAAACTGTGTTTATTTGATAAACACGGTAAAAACATCACTTCCTTTAGTACTCGCTCAGCCCTCTCCTGCTTGTTTTGTGTCTGTCAGATAGGGGCCAGTCTAGTAAAATGTGTTAAGTTTTGGGATTAATGAGCTATAATGCAGACTTTTAATGCACCTCAAGCTCAAAATGAATGCTGCATCAAGAAGGGTCATTCCCACAATTTTTTATTGAACGATGTGTGTTAATATTTGGATTAATGTGTGGTACCTACTCCTGGTTAACGCAAGCGCACTGTATAAAGTGCTCCCATGTTAACAGTGCATTAGTCAGTTAGTGCATGGTAGGTATAACGCACTACCTGGTTAAAGCTTCCATACCCACTCTCCGCCTATGCCATGCCCCCTGAGTGAAAAATGTACTAAAGTACGGTTTAACGAATAGAAACAGGTAAAATACCACAAAGCTCTTTAATGGCTGTCTTCTTGTGTTAACTGAGTAAGACCCATAGTAGAAAGTAGAAAGGGCCCATAGTTTTCATGCCTTTTCTACATTAATGCTATAACAAAATATGCATATTTGATGTCACTAGAAAGGTACCCACATCCCTACTGACTGCAGCTGATGTTATTTCAGACTTCACTTGTGGATGTTTTCTTGGAATGTAATCAACTGTTTTTCTTATTTTGTCCAACAGCATAAAAGGTGCAGGTTTGTTGTGTACCTTGTCCCTTGGCTGAAGAAAGAAGAACTTAAACAAAACAACTGTGACTAAGATATCACAGCAGGAGCTTCAAACCAGATGGCTTTTGGCTATTGTTTATAAGAAAACAACAGCATCTCCATTCCTTCACTCTCATTTTTGCTTGTAGCAGTGGTGTAGCCATGGGGGGCCTCGGGGGCCTGGGCCTTCCCACTTTGGGCTCAGGCCCCCTTCAAAACTGTGGCGCCAGATGCATGGCTGGTGGGGATGCCCAAGCCCCGCCAGTGAAATAGATGCGCCCATACTGTTGAAGCAGCGAGGAAGCTGGCAAAGTGCTCCAGCTGACTGTGTCAGCACTTCCGTGTATGCTCAGTTTATGCATTGAACTAAGCATGTGCGGAAGTGCTGGTGTCAGAAGCGGGAGCACCCTGCCAGTCTCCTCGCTGTTTAAGTAGTACAGGTGCAGCTCTGGCAGAGAATCTCTTGAGCATATCCGCCAACAAAGGTATGATTCAGGGGCAGGGGGTGGTAAAGACTTGCCCCCCCAACCCCCCCCCCCCCCCCCGAGTTCTGGCTGTACCCCTGGATTGTAGTGCTTTCACTATGATGCTGACATTTGCAAGGAGAATTTTTGTATTCATTTTCCTTTTATACAATAATAAAATCCCAAAAGATATGGTCTTTTTAAACATTTATTTTCAGTATCTGTAAATATGTGCCAAAAACTGTTAATATTATTATTTGCAAAAGAAAAAAAATCCACCAAAAATAGGGGGGAAAAGTTCAAAGAGGTGGCAAGTTAATAGGATTGTACAGGTCTGAAATAGTGTCCCCTATGTCCAGAGGTTTCATTCTCTGAAACATAAGGAAGGGGAATAAAAACCTACAGAACAATTTGCAGAACCTAAAACTTCTTGTAAATAAGGAAAAGTTCCATAATGCTTCTCATTTGAGTTTTCGGATGATTTTTCCCATTCACTTTTTTCATTACAATATTGAGGAGGGAAGTTATCAAAGTGTGGTAATAGGAGAGCTTTAACCACACTTTGATTTACCACAGGAATCAGCAACCTAGGGTATAACAGTCCCACAGGTTGCTGACTCCCGTAGTAAATGAATAATGCTGCTTGTGAGCCATCTCACAAGCAGCGCTATTCCAGTAGCCATCAGAGCTTCCTCTACCCATCCAACTCCCCCCTCCCCCGATCAAGCCCCCAACCCTCCTATCAAAGCCCCATAACTTCCATAGGGCTCCCTCGCCTCCTGAAAGTATTTACCATTAACTTTTCTGATACTCCAGCGGTCTTTGGGCAGGAGTGATCCCCACTTCCTCTTGTTCTGGCCGGTGCCATATCCAAAATGGCACCCCTAGCAGTAGTCTTGTGTTACTACTGCTAGGAGTGATGTTTCTGTGTAAGGGGAGTGGGTGCTTTGATCAGAGGAGGCTAGAGGTCTTGGATCGTGGGTGAGAGTTGGATTGGAGGGGTTTGGGTCCTTGATTGGGAGGGTGGGAATTGGATTGGGAGGTTTGTGGGTCTGGAATTGGCACTGCAGCTCCTTGAAGCTCCAGCTAGGAGCATTGGGCTGTAGTTTTGGGCCATGTCTGGCCACTGGCACTGAATATCCAGGGCTAAATTAATTTAGGAAAGCTGCCTGGGCTCATGCAGGTTCTGGTTGACAAGACACTTATGTGGACCCTGGCTAAATATCGGTTAGGACCCTCATGTGCTACCCTTTCCTACTAGGAATCTCTCCCCCCCTCCCCTGCAACCATGATCTCTCCTCCCTCCCACCCCGCAGGTACTTAAGGGCCAACCAAAGCCCCCTGCCCACTTCTACCCCAGTAGGCCCCCCAAGCCTACATGCAAACACCTGGGGGGTAATATTCAGCCAGCATCAGTGAGCATTTTGCTGACTGCCATCAACGTTATTCCCAGATATTCAATGCCGGGCTATGTCCGGGCTTCAGTATTGAATATCTAGTTTAAGCAGAGTCAGCTAACACATAAAGGGGAATTTTCGAACGGGGACGCCCATCTCTAAGGGCATCCATCTCTGAGGACATCCCTGCAAAGGGCATCCATCTTTCGTTTCGATAATACGGTCAGGGATGCCCAAATCTCAACATTTAGGTCGACGTAAGAGATGGTCGACCTAAATGTTGAGATGGTCGACCTTAGAGATGGATGACCTCGGTTTTCGCCGATAATGGAAACCGAGCACGCCCATCTCAAAAACATCCAAATGCAAGCCCTCTGGTCATGGGAGGAGCCAGCATTCGCACACAGGAATATAGATAAGACAGTGCAACAGGGCTTATGAATATCCTGGGAAAGCTAGTTTAAATAGATGTGTCTTCAGCACTGCTCTACATCTGATATATGAAGGCTCTATACACAAGTCTCTGTTCCACAGAGTTACAATTTAGTGAAAACAAACATACAACACAAGTCCTTGGATTTAAAAAGCTGGCCTTGAATAAATCACTCCTCACTTGCAGATTGGTTTTCAAACAATGAACATTTGCTTAAAACCAGGGGCGTAGCCACGGGCGGGCCTGGACGGGCCCAGGCCCAGCCACTTTCCCTCCAAGCCTGCCCATCCAACATCCTTCATCGCTGTCGCTGCCTTTTCTCCCGCAGCTCCGTGTATGGCCGTCCGGGAGGCAGCGATCATCAGCGTTGCCTGCCAGTGCCTGCCCTGAAATTGTGCTTCTCCCCAGGCTCTGCCCCGCTCAGGGCCGTGCCGATGCGGTAAGCGGGGTAAGCGCCGCAGGGGGGCGCCCACCTCTGGAGGGCGCCGCCGCGGTGCTTACTCTCGCCCCGCGCTGCCGAGGCCTTTAAATCTTTTACCTGGTCGCAGCAGCGTCAGTGAAAGCGGAGCGCTGCCGACGTCTCCCTTCCCTTGCACTCATTGGTTCCCTCAGTGTCCCGCCTTCTTCTGACGTCAGAAGAAGGCGGACACTGAGGGAACCAAGAGCGCGAAGGGAAGGTAGACGTCGGCAGCGCTCCGCTTTCACTGACGCTGCTGCGACCTCTTCGTTGTCATCGCGTCGTCCCACCCCCCCACTTCACGCGATTCGCGAACCGCGCTGCCCGCTTAGCACTGCTTAAAAAAAATTTACACGTCAGCAGGAACAGGCTGCTTCAGCCAATCCCAGGAGCCTTCCTTCAGCCCTCAGGGGCGGAACACGCTGAAGGAAGGCCCCTGGGATTGGCTGAAGCAGCCTGTTCCTGCTGACGTGTAATTTTTTTTTTTTTTAAGCAGTGCTAAGCGGTTCACGAATCGCGTGAAGGGAGAAGACAATTTGCTGGAAATGGAGGGGAGGGGAGAGAGAGGAGGATTGCTGGCTATGGATGGAGGAGGGAAGGGCAGAGAGGGACAAGGATGGACATGGGGGCCCAGGGAGAGGACAATTTGCTGGAAATGGAGGGGAGGGGAGAGAGAGGAGGATTGCTGGCTATGGATGGAGGAGGGAAGGGCAGAGAGGGACAAGGATGGACATGGGGGCCCAGGGAGAGGACAATTTGCTGGAAATGGAGGGGAGGGGAGAGAGGAGGATTGCTGGCTATGGATGGAGGAGGGAAGGGCAGAGAGGGACAAGGATGGACATGGGGGCCCAGCGAGAGGACAATTTGCTGGAAATGGAGGGGAGGGGAGAGAGAGGAGGATTGCTGGCTATGGATGGAGGAGGGAAGGGCAGAGAGGGACAAGGATGGACGTGGATGGGAGGACAGGACCCAGGGAGAGAGAAGAAATTGCTGGAAATGGATATAGAGCAAGAAATGAAGAAGAAAGGAGGAAAGTAAAGAAATAAATGGAAAGGAAGCCCTGGAAATGGAGTTAGAGGACAGATAGCAGCAGACTCAGATACTGGCCAGCATGATCGGAAAAAGAAAGTCACCAGACAACAAAGGTAGAAAAAAATCATTTTATTTTCATTTTAGCGTTTGGAATATGTCTACTTTGAGAATTTACATCTGCTATCTTATTTTGCAATGTATAGCAATTTGTTTCTAAGAATATTGCTGACAATTCCTATCAGTGTAGCAAGTGGTGAGCGATCATTTTCACCGGGGGGGGGGGGGGGTGCCAACTGATAGTCCTGCAGGGGGCGCCAGAGACCCTAGGCACGGCCCTGGCCCCGCTCTTTTTTTCGCTCGTCGCACAGCGCTGCCATTCACACAGGCAGCTCCGGTCCCCTCTACTGCATCCATCTGGCCCTAGAGGGGAGCGGAAAATCAGGAAGTGCATCAGAGAGGGCTAGATGGACGCGGCAGAGGGGCACGGAGCTGCCTGTGTGAATGGTAGTGCTGCGCGACGAGCGAAAAAAAGAGTAGGGAGGAGCCTGGGGAGAAGCACAATTTCAGGGCAGGCACTGGCAGGCAACACTGATGATCACTGCCTCCCGGACGGCCGTACACGGAGCCACGGGAGAAAAGGCAGCGACAGCGATGAAGGATGTTGGATGGGCGGGTCTGGAAGACAGAACTAAAAAGTAAGTGCTAGACTTGGGGGGGGGGGGGGCTGGAGGGAAGGGATTAGAGGGAACTGGGAAGGGAGAGAGCTGCTGGAGGTGGAAGGAAAAGGAGGAGGGGATCTGGATAGGAGAGAGCTGCTGGACATGGGAGGAAGAGGAGGAGGGGACTGAATGGAAGGGAGAGAGCTACTGGACATGGGAGGGAGAGGAAGAAGGGACTGGAAGGAAGGGAGAGAACTGCTGGACATGGGAGGAAGAGGAAGGGACTGAATGGAAGGGAGAGAGCTGCTGGACATGGGAGGGAGAGGAGGAAGGGGCTGGAGAGCTGCTGGACAAGGGAGGAAGAGGAAGAAGGGACTGGAGGGAAGGGAGAGAGCTGCTGGACATGGGAGGAAGAGGAGGGGGGGACTGGATGGAAGGGAGAGAGCTGCTGGAGGAAGAGGAGGAGGGGATCTGGGTGGAAGGGAGAGAGCTGTTGGATGTGGGAGGAAGAGGAGGAGGGGACTGAATGGAAGGGAGAGAGCTGCTGGATGTGGGAGGAAGAGGAGGAGGGGACTGGATGGAAGGGAGAGAGCTGCTGGATGTGGGAGGAAGAGGAGGAGGGGACTGAATGGAAGGGAGAGAGCTGCTGGACATGGGAGGGAGAAGAGGAAGGGGCTGGAGAGCTGCTGGACAAGGGAGGAAGAGGAAGAAGGGACTGGAGGGAAGGGAGAGAGCTGCTGGACATGGGAGGAAGAGGAAGGGACTGAATGGAAGGGAGAGAGCTGCTGGACATGGGAGGGAGAGAAGGAAGGGGCTGGAGAGCTGCTGGACAAGGGAGGAAGAGGAAGAAGGAACTGGAGGGAAGGGAGAGAGCTGCTGGACATGGGAGGAAGAGGAAGGGACTGAATGGAAGGGAGAGAGCTGCTGGACATGGGAGGGAGAGAAGGAAGGGGCTGGAGAGCTGCTGGACAAGGGAGGAAGAGGAAGAAGGAACTGGAGGGAAGGGAGAGAGCTGCTGGACATGGGAGGAAGAGGAGGAGGGGACTGGATGGAAGGGATCTGGGTGGAAGGGAGAGAGCTGTTGGATGTGGGAGGAAGAGGAGGAGGGGATCTGGATGGAAGGGAGAGAGCTGCTGGATGTGGGAGGAAGAAGGGGAGGAGAACTGGAGGGAAGGGAGAGAACAGCACAAGGAGGGAGGGAAGGAAAACATAGATACCAGACCAAGGAGATGGAAGGAAAAGGGAACAAATATTAAACCTACAGTGTGAGGGAGGGAGGGTGGGGTGGGCAGGCAGGGAATCAAGCAGCCAAACCAGATGCTGGAAAGGGGAGGGAGTGAGAGGGAGAGAAGCTGGATGGGGTAGGGTCAGAGAGGGTAGAGATATATTGGCACTGGGGACAAAGAGAGGGGAGAAGCTGGACAGAGAAATATAGGGACACAGAGAAAAGGAGATACTAAACATGGAGGAAGATAGAGGTACAGAGATGGAAGAAGATGGATAGTGGACATGGAGAGAGAGTAGAAATATCAAATGTACATGTGATCTTGTTGAGTGAGTTAAGAGAAGACAGAAGGATGTAGAAACCAGAGACTGGGACCAACATGACTTGAAAAATAAAATGAGCAGACAACAAAAGGTAGAAAAAAGAATTTTATTTTTCTATTTTGTGACTAGAATATGTCAGATTTGAAATGTACATCCTGCCAAAGCTGGTGTTAGATATGACTGGGGCCCAAGGCAGATATTTAGGAGAGGACCCCAAAGCTTACTAACAGGCTGCACCTTCTTCAGCTTCCAGCTGGCCTGGGGTTCTCTTTGGCTAGGGGGCCAAATGCAGTTGCCCTAGTTGTACCTCCCCTAACACTATCTCTTGCATGTGTGATCATATTTTGCACAATATAGGAGAAAATACATCACTTTGTATTTCTCTGTGCTGTGCTAAATGCAAGGTCTGGCCTCTTGGGATTTTGATTTAATTTGTTTATGGTTTGTGGTCACTTATTCTGTATTTGGCATTTGTGTTCTGTGTGTGTGACCAAAGTATTCTGTTAGCATCAATTTTCTATGTAGTATTCTATAGTACTTTGGCATGTTCAGTTTTCTTGATGTATTGATATTTTAGGGCCCCACTGTAATATTAAGGGCATATTTGGGGGAAGCATATGTGTGTTGGTGGACCGTGGCTCAGTGGAGGATGAAGAGTGCACCCTCTTATAGTTCCCCTAGCTCTCAATGTGGCCTGCAACCACTGAGGCCAGCACTGCTACTCCCATTGAAGTTATTGGGAGTGGGGTAGGTGTGCGGGCAGTGCATATCAGGTGGCAGGTGTTTCTCTAGTGCCCATCCATCCAACCTGTTGTTGGCCCACCCAAAAATTGCCTTCTGGCTACGCCACTGCTTAAAACTCAACTTCTTTAATAGTATCATTCTGACACAAAATTCATTTACATTAATTTGTTTTTTCTACATGTACATTCACAAATGAAACACACACAATCCCTTTGTTCCATTATTGCAGGATATCCTAAGGGCAGGCTCTCGGTATTTCTTTATCTTCTAGGATATCTCTTGCACTGCTATACTATAGGACAGTTTCTTTGTAGGTTGTGTGCCATGAGGATTCATAGTCCTCTCCTTCCCCGTCACTGCATTTCCTTGACACTGACCTCTTTCTTTCTAATGGTACAATACTTGCTTAGCACCAGGCCACTACTGACTGGAAAGATCTCAACAAAATTGATAATTCCATTGTGGGCAGATGGGTGATTTCCAGATCCCTTTCTGGCAAACAAAACACAAACCTATGAAAGCTGAAAAAAAAAGGATTTTCTCTTCCTTATAGGAAATTTGTATGCACGAAAACTGTGTTCCATTCTAAGGAAACTCTGAATACCTTCTTTCTGTTACCAACTTTGGGACTTGGAGGAAAATAGGAATGGAACATTTCAGACATGTTTCTCCATTTCTCTCCAAAAATAGGGAAAGAACTTGCAAGCACCTTCCTTTGGGGTGGTAGGTAGTTCCTGCCCTGCACACAACAGTTCCTTCACAGGACAAATAGAATATCCCCCTCCCCCCACATGATATCCAAAGCTATGTAACTGGACAGATACAGCCGCTGATCGGTTAAATAGCATATTGGTGCCTAACTGCTAATATTCAGGGGGAGATAACTGAATATTGCAGGTTAGCACCTAGTATTTAACCGCCTATCCTGCTTATTTTCGAAGGAGATGGCTGGCCAACGCCCGACACAAATCGGGAGATGGCCGGCCATCTCCTAAACCCGGCCAAAACGGTATAATCGAAAGCCGATTTTGGCCGGCTTCAACTGCTTTCCGTCGCAGGGCCGGCCAAAGTTCAAGGGGGCGTGTCGACAGTGTACCGAAGGCGGGACGGGGGTGTGGTTGACAGATGACCAGCTTCGGCCGATAATGGAAAACAGGCCGGCTCTGACGGGGGTTTTGAGGGGCTCAGCACACAAGGTAAGAGAGCTATGTACCTGGGAGTTATTTCTGAAGTCCACTGCAGTGCCCCCTAGGGTGCCCGGTTGGTGTCCTGGAATGTGAGGGGGACCAGTGCACTACAAATGCTGGCTCCTCCCATGAGCAAATGCATTGGATTTGGCCGGGTTTGAGATGGCCACCATTAGTTTCCATTATCGCCGGAAACCAATGGCGGCCATCTCTAACGCCGGCCCAAATGTTGAGATTTGGCCAGCCCCGACTGTATTATTGAAACGAAAGATGGACGGCTATCTTGTTTCAATAATGCGGTCGGGTATGCCCCTCCACATCACATAACTTATCTTATCTTACCTAACCGGATAAGTTTAGCGGTCAAATAGGACCACATAAATAGCTGTCCTATTTTTAACCGCTAAAACGTTAACTGGTTAGCACTGAATATTGACATAGCCCGGTGGTTCCCAAACCTGGTACTGGAGGCATCCCAGCCAATCAGGTTTTCAGTATATCCACAATAAATATTCAGGAGAGATGTGCATGCAGTGGTTGCAGTGGGAGGTGAGGGATGCACCAGGTAGACAGGTCTTTTTTTAATTACAGTGCTGTACCCTCTCAGTAGTAAAGTAGAGATGCACCTGGCTATCAGCTCCCTCTTACAACCCTGACTCTGTTCTTTTCTCTTCCTCTTTCCTGAACAGATGGACAGAATAGTTACCTCTGTCCTTGGCATCACAAGTTCTTCTGTTGCTGGTTTCTTTCCTCACAGATCTCCCTTGATCTGTGTTCTCTTTCCTCCCTCATTTCACGATAACGCTGGGTCAAGCCTAGTCAGCATGTGAGTGAATGGGTAGCAAGTGGCCAAGTGGGTCACATAGGAAACAGCACCCAAGCTCTGCCACACCCCAGCAGTGGGCTCAAATGGCCTCTTCTCCTCCCCTGACACCTGGGTGAAAGGAAGACACAGGCGCCTGCTTGCAAGTGCCTTTTACAGTACTTCAAATCTGAACAGAGGACTCCTCCTGCTGATTGACCGACAAGCAAGTTTAGCCTCTATAACATTATATTAGAGAATGACATGGGGATTCGCAGTAATCCATGGTAAAACCATGGTAAATCCTTAGTAACAGTAATATTTTAATAGAATTACCATGGGGATGGGGTGGGGGTGAGGTCAAAGCTTGTGGGGACAATATGGGGATGGGGATGGAGTTTGAGTTTGTGGGGATGGGGACAAACTTTGTCCCCATGCCATTCCCTAGTTCAAATGGAAAAATAAGCAAAAGTACTGGCCAAAAGTAGCAAAACTTGCACAGGGGATTCTATGCAATCCTGCTACCAGCACATCTTATGACATTTTCTTTGTGGAAAGGACATAAGAACATAAGCGTTGCCATACTGGGACAGACCGAAAGTCCATCGAGCCCAGCATCCTCTCTACAACAGTGGCCAATCCAGGTCATAAATACCTTGAAAGATCTCAAAACAGTACAATACATTTTATACTGCTTATCCTAGAAATAAGCAGTGGATTTTCAGCAAGTCCTTCTTAATAATGGTTTATGGACTTTTCTTTTAGAAAGTTATCTAAACCTTTTTTAAAGCCCGCTAACTTAACTACTTTACCACATTCTCTGGCAATGAATTCCAGAGTTTAATTATACGTTGAGAGGAGAAATATTTTCTCCGACTTGTTTTAAATTTACTACTTTTTAGCTTCATTGCTTGCCCCTAGTAATAGTATTTTTGGAAAGAGTAAACAAGCAATTTTCGTCTACCCGTTCCACTCCACTCATTATTTTATAGACCTCCATCATATGTCCCCTCAGCCGTAATTTCTCCAAGCTGAAGAGCCCTAGCCACATTAGCCTTTCCTCGTAGGGAAGTCGTCCCATCCTCTTTATCATTTTTGTTGCCCTTCTCTGTACCTTTTCTAACTCCACTATATCTTTTTTTGAGATGCAGTGACCAGAATTGCACACAGTATTCGAGGTGCAGTCACACTATGGAGCGATACAGAGGCATTATAACATCCTCATTTTTGTTTTCCATTCCTTTCCTAATAATACCTAACATTCTATTTGCTGTCTTAGCCACCGCTGCACACTGAGCAGAGGGTGTCAATGTATCATCAACATGACACCTAGATCCCTTTCTTGGTCAGTGACTCCTACTGTGGAACCTTATATTACTTAGCTATAGTTTGGGTTCCTCCTTCCCACATGCATCACTTTGCACTTGCTCACATTAAACATCATCTGCCATTTGGATGCCCAGTCTTGTAAGGTCCTCTTGCAATTTTTCATAATCCTCTTATGATTTAACAACTTTGAATAACTTTGTGTCATCAGCAAATTTAATTAGCTCACTAGTTACTCCCATCTCTAGATCATTTATAAATATGTTAAAAAGCAGCAATCCCAGTATAGACCCCTACAGAACTCCACTATCTACCCTTCTCCATTGAGAATACTGACCATGTAACCCTACTCTCTGTTTTCAATCTTTCAACCAGTTTTTAATTCACAATAGAACACTACCTCCTATCTCATGACTCTCCAATTTCCTCTGGCATCTTTCATGAAGTACTTTGTCAAATGCCTTTTGAAAATCCAGATACATAATATCAATCAACTCACCTTTATCCAAATGTTTATCCTGAACCCTGAGATTGCTGATGACTTATTATTCATCCACAGATTAAAATCATAACAGTACCTGATATTTAGCCATTGGCGGGCAATGTGCTTGATGCCTGCCACTGGTGTTAAACCCAGAAATTCAATGCTGGGCTGTTTCTGGCAACTGGTATTGAATACCGGAATAGCAAAGAGGCGCTGAGTGTCTTGCAACAGCAGAAAAGATAAACAGAAAGCAGACACTGAAAGTCCAAACAGATTCTTTATTCGTATAGACCCGATGTGGCCATGTTTCACCAATAAGGCTGTATCAGGGGTAGTAATATAAAACAATTAACAAAGAAATAAAAAATATATCACAAAATAATAAAAATTATTTACATAAAAATCAACGATAAGTCAACTTTAAGATATACATAAAACGTGTATACAAAAGGAACATCAATATAAATCTTTAATTAATAAATTCTTTAAAAACACATATAAATAAAAGAAGACAATGATGGCTAATGCACTGAGTTTATTGAACAAATGATAAAATTCACAGCAAACATACCTAACCAGGAACAAGAAAGGCTTAGCCCAGATAGCACAACTGATTATCTAAGATGACCTGGAGGAATAATGTAAAAGCAAACTAGTAAAAATGAAAGGCATCTAGCATACACAAAAGGAAAACAGTTTTAATCTTATCTGTGACAAGGCTGATGTGGTAAATTAAAACTTGTATAGAACAGAAGTGAGCCATAACAGTAAACCTCTCAGTTAGTGCCAGAGCAGTGCTGGAGTAACAATTAAAGAATTAAGGAGTCCTTTCACTAAGGTGAGCTGAAAAATGGCCTGTGGTAGTGTAGATACGTGTTTTGGGCGCGTGCAGAATCATTTTTCAGTGCACTTACAAAAAATGCCTTTTTTTAAAAACCGAAAACGGATGTGTGGCATTTTGGGTCTGAGACCTTACCGCCAGCCATTGACCTAGTGGTAAAGAATCCGGGCGGTAATGACCTATGTGCATCAAATGCCACTTGGCACATATCCATTTCGCGCATATTGGACGCATGCCAAAAATGAAATTATTGCAAGAGCCACACGGTAGTCGGGCGGTAACTCCATTTTGGCACACGTTGGGCATGTGTAGACGCTTATGCATCTTAGTAGAAGGGCCCCTAAAACTTGAAACATTAAAACACCAAAAGGTATAAAAGAAAACCAGTGTGAAAAAGTTGTGAATAAAAAATAAATAGTAAAGAGATAAAACTTAGTTTAGCAGTAGTTTCCTCACAGAAAGTGGAGCAGCAGCTTCAAACCTCTGTATGGGGTTCACAGTCCATTATTTATAGTGCTGAGAATCCTTCTTCTCAAAATTAAAAATTGGAAATACTTAAAAATATAATCATCACTTATGTGGAATCTTTTGAGGAGTCAGAATAAAAGTATAGGAAGAGGCTCCACTAATTAAAAAATGGTGGATTAAAAGCGTTTAAAATCAGCATTTTTGGTGAAAAAATGAAAATAAAAAGTACAGAATATGATTCCTTGAGTGATGCTCTTTATAAAAATGTAATTTTTATTAAAAATCGCCGCTTAAAAACGGTAAAAAATGTTAAAGATGTATGCATTCCAACGGCCCTCTTGGAAGCGTTCCACTGACATCATCGGGCGTCCCTGGAGCTGGGATGCTTGAAAACATGCACAAATTTTAAATCCAAAGCCATTTGAGGTCAAAAACTACTAAAAGCCTAAAAAAATAATCTAAAATGCATCAACTCTTCCTGACTCATACTAAAAACTGTCATTATGGGATTTCCATATGAATTAAAGAAATGTATATAAAAATATGGTGTATGATATGGGAAGTAAATAAACAAATAAATACATGTATATAAAAGCAATCAATCCATAAAGAGTTGTATGTAAACTAAAAGAGTACATGTAAAAAAGAGTAAAAGCTTATATAAAAAAGTATCAATAAATAATGTAAACATACAAAGAATTCTTTAAAGAAAATGTACAGTATGGCACATAGGAACATTATGTGAAGAAACAAATTTTTCATTAAAAAAGTGTGAAGCTCCCACATGCATAGCTCCCTTACCACGGGTGCTGAGCTCCCAACCCAATACCCTACACCCACCACAATGCAATGCTGATGTGACCCTGTACTGCACCCGAGAGCCACATCTGACCCAGGGAAAGGCTGTGACAGGATCGAACACATTCTGCTGTCATGGAGGTGGGTACGGCATTTGAGGCTGGCATACAGGCTGGAAAAAAAGTTTTTAAAGTGGGTTTTTTTTGGTGGGAGGGGGTTAGTGACCACTGGGGGAGTCCGGGGAGGTCATCCCCGATTCCCTCCAGTGGTCATCTGGGCAGTTGGAGCACTTTTTTGGGACTTGTTTGTGAAAAAAAAGGGTCCAAAAAAAGTGACCCAAAATCGCAGTAAAAACGATTTATTCGATTATCAGCTAAAGACTCCCATCTCTCCTCGGCTGATAACCACGCCCCAGTTCCGCCTCTGCCACGCCTCTGCCACGCCCCCCGACACGCCCCATCAACTTTATTCGTTTCCGCGATGGAGTGCAGTTGGAAACGCCCAAAATCGGCTTTCGATTATACCGATTTGGGCGCCTTTGCAAGACAAACGTCTATCTCCCGATTTAGGTCGCACTATAGGTGTTTTTCTCTTTCGAAAATAAGCTGGTTAGTGACTTACAAAAGCAATACGGGATTTCCCCTGGTCATTACTTTGCCTATTATCAATTACAACACTACATCTCCTCCTTATTGTGGACGGATCTGAGAGAAGATGTAATTGATGTCCTGACAGAAAGTTATTCATTAGGGTCACAACAATCAGTCCCACTGAGATTCCATCATCAACAATTGAAGGATACAATGCCTGAAATAAACTATGAACGTTTGAGCAAGAATTGGGGGGCCGACTTAGGTTGTGTAATCACAACTGACTTATGTCGCTCATATATCAAGGGGATATACTCGCTAAGGTTATCTGTGTACCAACGAGAAAAGATGTATCGTTTTATAATGAGACTACATATCTCACCGAAACGGGCAATGTTGGCAAATATAGGTGGGTCAGGGGCATGTCTGAAATGTGGTGCTAGTATGGCCTCTTTGGGGCATATGTTTTGGTCCTGCCCCTTGATAGGTAAATTTTGGCAGAGATTATTAAAAATGGTGCAGAATATGTGGGACTGCTCATTGATATGGGACCCGCTGCTTCTGTTCCATAGCTTCAGGTACACCTCGGAGCCGCCTGCGGGCCTAAACGGATTTCTGGGAATAGCCATATTTTATGGCATTAATAGCATTTTAAGGGTCTGGCTCTCCCCGTCGGGCCCCTCGTTGCAGACATGGAGAACTCAAATGATACAACAAATGAGAGTGGATAGATGTGGGGTTAAAAAATGGGATAGCAATCCTGGTGCTCAATTCACGGCCAGATGGGAACCACTGTGGTTAACTCTACCACATAAGGGAAGAAGTTATATATTAAATTACTGATCCATGAGTACTGCCATTCAAATTGTGATGCCAGGGATATGGGGGGGAGGGGTTGGGGGAATTATATATATAAAAAATTTGTAAAGTTCTTGCTGACAAGACAAATGTTTTGCTGTTATATAGATGCAGGTATAGTCGTGTTTTACATCTGCGTGGACTATTGGAAGCTGTTGTATTGTGTGAAGTGTTGGAAATGAAGTGTCCTCTGTAAAAGATGGGAATAGAGAACTAAAAGGGACACGATATATGTAGTAGATGGCTGTGTTGCCTCATGTGCACTTGAATTATTTTCTGTTGTGGTTTTTGTCTTCAACCTGGAATGTTAATAAACAGATTTAAATATAATATCATAGTTCCTCAAATGCTTACTTAGTATAAGTAGATAAAAAGTTGATCTAAATAAATAGCTATCTGGCCCATTTTACCAAACTGAATAAACAGTGGATATACAGATGAGTCATAATCATGCCTATCAGGAATATTGCAAACAACTGCAGAAAGCAATGTTCTTGTTGACTGTTCCTCTTCAGAAGTTCTGAAATTGTCATCATGTACTGGGAAGAAGGTGGGAGAGATATTGGCTGAGCTTGTGATTCCTCAGGCATAAATACTTGTGCAACTGCTAGCTTGTTTTATTCTCAGAGCTGAACAAGACTGTGAAAGAGACCCAAGACCGAGAAAGCAAAGTAAAAGTTGGGTAAAGATGTTCAGTATTTGGAAAATCTCCTTGCTCTTCATGGTCACCCTGGCCCTCAAAGCTGAAACAATTATTAAAGGAAAGGCCCCATCACAACTTGGAGGATGGACAGATGTGAATTTGAATGAGAATGACACTGAACTTCAGAAGGCATTGGCAGTCGCCATTAGAGAGCACAATAAAGCCAGCAATGACCAATTCATCAGTGTGGTCTCTAACGTGATCCAGGCAAGAAAACAGGTCAGTTCTTATACGCTAATTATGATTAATATATTTTTATTAGAATTTGAATCCATAAACCAAACTCTGTGCAACAGGTAATCCATTGCAAGTACTACAGGTAAACAAATAGCATAAGAAACACACGGAGGCAACACAGCGTTGTGCATTTAGCATGGGTGCACTTACTGCCTTCTGAATAGGAGACGGTAATGTCTTCCATGTTAATTACAAATACACTTACCCCGGATCCTACAAAGGTCACCCAAATTTGGGCACAGATCCAAGATGCACATGTAAACTAATTAGTTAATGAGCTGTTAACTATCAACCAATCGATGTTAACAATCAATTATTGACGTTAATTGGCAATAATTAGGATTTGCCGATACATCTGCCTGCATGCTATTCTATAACACCGGAAGCCTAAATGTCATAGCACACAACTCAAAAGGATGTGTGGCTATGGGAGAGGCATAGACGGGCCTGGGGCATCAGTGTTATAGAATGGCACCATTTATGCACCCAACTGCCATGAACTGGTACCAGCATTTACACCAGGTTTCAGATGGTGTAAGTGCCAGTGCTCAAAGTTGGGCATGTGAATCGGCACTACACACTATTCTATAAAGGGACATTTAGTCTGGAGTCTTTATACTACTACTAATCATTTCTATAGAGCTACTAGACATACGCAGCACTGTACACTGGACATGAAGAGACAGTCCCTGCTCGAATAGCTTACAATCTAAGTAGGACAGACAAACAGGACAAATAAGGCATAAGGGAATTACTAAGGTGGGAATGATAAAAATGGGTGTTGAACAAGTGAGTAAGGGTTAGGAGTTAAAAGCAACATAGAATTATAGAATCGTACTTAGCGCCAATTTTTTTCCAACACCGATTTTTAAGTACATAAGTAATGCCACACTGGGAAAAGACCAAGGGTCCATCGAGCCCAGCATCCTGTCCACGATAGCAGCCAATCCAGGGCAAGGGCACCTGGCAAGCTTCCCAAATGTACAAACATTCTATACATGTTATTCCCGGAATTGTGGATTTTTCCCAAGTCCATTTAGTAGCGGTTTATGGACTTGAGCGCCATTTACTGAATTAGGCCATAATATGAGCAAACAAACCCCCCTTTTCTGCACAGTACCTGTATAGGGACATGATGGGAACATCCACAACAATCAATGCACAGTTTTTGCATTTACTGCATTTTATTTTTTATGCCAAACTTTAGCACACTTTGGTAGACAGTCCTATAATATGAAAGCGAACTGTTTCTGAAAAGCATGAGTATACAAATTGCAAGGTGTTGATGGAAGATTCTTAAAAATGTTTAACCTGACACAGCACAAGACAAAATGAAGAACAATCAGGTCTTTATGAGTAGGGAAAAATCTGTTATCTGTATTTCTGTTTATATGTATCTTTATAGATATAGATAGATATGGACATATAGCTAGATATAGATGTAGATATAGAAGAGGTCTTTTCAGAAAATGTGAGAAACAAATTCAAGAAAACAAGTAATCCTATATTATAAAACGCACCTCCAACGTTCTGAAGCCGAGAAAGTGAAGCCTTCAAGCCTTGAAGCATTCCTGCAACATTCCGGAACTACGTGTCATCAATTGAGGAGATGGAGCCTTACAGAGCGCACAAATTTCACTTTCACACACACACACACACACACACACACACACACACACACACACACACTTGCAGAGTACAGACCTGTGGTGAAGAGGTGCTGAAAGGAGAGCTGCTGTACCCTGTGGCTGCTGAACAATGCAGAGAGGAGGGGGCCCCCCCTGCAGGAGGGCCCCAGGCTGAAAGGCCTAGCACACTTGGAGCTGAGAAACACTATGAAGGGGAGGCTTCCTCCACCCTAGCCCCAAGCATGCAACCAGGAGAACCAGGAGAGCCCATGCCTGTGGACGGAGGAAGGACCAGAGCCCAGCAGCGCTTGCTGAGGAGCCAGCTCACCCTGACTGTAAGTCCTGGCCATAACATTCCTAAGCTGGGTGAAGAACAGGGGGCAAGAAGGCAGGGCCCGGGTTCCAGAGCAGGGTTCTCTGCATCCAGTATCAGAGGAGAGGTGGTGGAAGAGAATAGCGGAGAGTCTGAAGAGGACGTTAGTGAGGAAGAGGAGGAGGAGGAATCCAGGCCTAGGGCCTGGCAGAAGAAAGAGGCCCAGCATATGAATCCTGAAGAGGTAATTAGATCAATGAAGAAAATGAATCGAATAGAAGGTGAAATAGAGGTACTGAGGAAGCGGCTGAAGCTAGCAAAAACTATGTGTAACCTGGCTTCCACTGGCCCACGAGACAAGTATGTTAAGGGAGTTGAAGCACTCCAGAAGCGGCTTACAGCAAAACAAAGGCAGCTGCAAAAACTAAAGAACTGCAGAGATAATCCCCTTCGTGAGGTTTTCCTGAACAGGGAACGCATGCAGCAGACCCAGACGCAGTCCCAGATCCAGCAGGAAGCAGAACCCAGAGACACACAGGACTCCGTGGTTCCAGACACTCCAGAGGCTATGCTGGAAGGGACAGCAGGGGAAGAGAAACAGCAGTAGCCAGAAGGAGGAAAAGACAAGACTGACACAAATAATTCCCAGTTATCACCAGTATTTTATTTCCTACAGGATTCCCAAGAGCTAGGTGCTCCATCCACTTACCAGCCTTGTAGAACAGAGGCTCCTAGTCCAGTTGTGGCAGGTACTGTGGATAAGGAGGGGCTCCAGCACTGCATGCAGCAAGAGAGCCTGGCAAGTTTGGAACACAAAAGAGCTATGAAACTGAAAAAAATTCAAAAACGTCCATTATACTTAGAGAGCTGGCAGGGCATAGCCGAACCCACAGAGAAGAGCTCAGGTTTGCTGGGAGAGCCAGAGAAGAAAGACAGCCTGGAGAATCAGAACAGTTTGAATGCTGAGGAGAATCAGAACAGTTTGAATGCTGAGGTAGGAGAAGAATCACTACACACTGAGCAAGTACAGAAGTTACCAGGAACAACGGGAGGGAAAGTAGAGCAAAAACAAGGGGTTGTGCAGATGGAGACAGAGACTAAAGAGGATGGGAAAGTACAGGAATGGAGTAGTGGAGTACTACAAGAGATGGAAGAAGCTGAGAGCAAATATGGTGGACAGAGGGCGGGAACATCGTGGGAACACCACAGTCACTCATGGACAGAATTGATAGGGCAGACCTCTGAGCAGGGCTGTCCAAGAGCTGCCATCCAATCTCAATCAGAAGTGCTGATGACATCATGGGGGAAGCTCAGTGACAGGCAGGGGCTCCCAATAGATTCTGCCACTCAGAAACAAGAAGAAAGAGCAGAAGGGAGCTTCTCAGAAACTCATGCCCATCAAAGCAGGAGTCCCAGAAAGGAGAGAGAGAATTGTGGAGAGTGTCAGCTGCACCAGGAGGCAGAGCCAAGACCCAGATCGAGTAAGACAGTGCATGGAGGAGAGTGTCAGCTGCACCAGGAGGTGGAGCCAAGACCCAGACTGAGTAAGACAGTGCCAGATACAGAGAGAGTACATGAAGGAGAGTGTCAGTTGCACCAGGGGGCGGAGCCAAGTCCCAGACCCAGTAAGACAGTGCATGGAGGAGAGTGTCAGCTGCACCAGGAGGCAGAGCCAAGACCCAGAATGAGTAAGACAGTGCCAGATACAGAGAGAGTACATGAAGGAGAGTGTCAGCTGCACCAGGAGGCGGAGCCAAGACTCAGACTGAGTATGACAGTGTCAGAAACAGAGAAAGTGCATGGAGGAGAGTGTCAGCTACAAGAGGAGACAGATCCCAGACCTGGTCTGAGTGGGACAGTTGCAGAGCAAGGGAACGAGTGCTGGTTGGGAACAGCTGCAACTGGCAAAGGACTGGAAGTAGAATATTGCAGAGGGGGAAGAGACAGAAACAGCACAAGTGAACTGAACATAGTGGGGTTAGTGGACATGGGAGAGGAGGGAGGGGAAGAGAGGGGGAGGGGAGGAAGGCAAGAAGAGGATGTTGGGGAAGGGAGTGGGGAAGGGGGGAGCATACTGGTATCAGCCCCTTTATCCTTTGCAGCAGTAGTACGGGGAGGAGGGGCAGAGACAGGGAAGGAGGAGGGGAGGCAGGAGTCAGACATGGGGACAAGGGGAAATCCATTTTCTGGTCCGTTGCAGGGTCCCGGGAGCGGTGTTACCCCAAAACGTCGAAATGTTGTCCAGCTGCGTTGGGTGGGCACAGGGGTAGCACCACCTAGAGAGGTTGTTTTAAGAATGGTATTCTCCCTTGGCTTTATCCCTGAAGATTTGTATGCATGCATACACCCTGTGGGAATCCCAGAATATGATATTAGTTTCTTAACAGGGCGAGGTTTGGACCTGTTTTGGGAAAAGTACACAGAGGTGCAGCATCAGGGTAGATGGGTGGATTTTAAGGCTGTCCCCATCAGTAGACAGGACGCAGTCCAGATTACCATTTTGGTACGTAATGAGTCTCTTACAGCTGCAGACCTGTCGTACTGGTTGGGACGGTATGCCGAAATTAGGACCCCATTAAGCAAAATACCAGACCAGAGTCGTGTGTGGGCGGGGGGGGGGGGGGGGGTGGAGTGCCCTTGTAAAATTAAAACAGGCAGGCTATGTCACCCAACATATACCTTCAGCCGCATACATTGGAAGGGATCGAATTCAATGCTTTTATGCAGGACAACCCAGACAGTGCTACAGGTGCGGATCTTTCCGTCACTTAAGCATGTCGTGTACAGTGTTAAAGTGCTCTCGATGTGGCAGTACAGATCATGACACCAGCGACTGCACTACCATACGCTGTAACCTGTGTGGGGGCTTGGGGCACCCTTTTAGCAAGTGCCCACAAGCATCGCACAATCAGGTAGAGGGAGAGAGGAGGGGGGAGGAAGGGGCACAAGCAGAAACTACAAGGATACAAGGACAGAAGCGGGAAGTATTAAAGGGATTCATGGAGAAATCAAATACCGCTATTCATACAGAGGCAGGCACTAAGGGAAAGGGAAAGGGGGAGAAAAGGGCATCAGGTTTGGATCACATTCAAAGAAGGGGTATTTGTGAAAGGATGGAAGAAGGAGGTGGGGAGAAAGGGGGAGAAGAAGGGGAAGCATGGACCCTGGTAGGGAAACATGGAGGGAAGGGGGGTCGGAGGAAGGAGGGGAGGGGGCTAGCCCGAGCGGGGAGAACAGATATTCAGGAGAAGAGCCAGAGTAATCGATATGCAGTGTTTCAGGTTTCAGGTGAAGGAGAGGGTGATCTTGAGGTGAATCCACCCCAAAGGGAGGTTTTGGAGGAGAAGAGGAGGGAGGGGAGCGGAGCGAGGAATGAATCATCTGAAAGACTTAACAGAGAGGAGCCAGCAGTGTTACCCCCAAGTCTAACATCACATCCTACTACTTTAACGAAGGGCCTCATGCAGGAAATAGAGGAGGGTAAGGAAGGGGTGAAAGGGGAAAGGGCTGGTCCAGAGGAAACCAAGAAAAAAAAGGGTAGAAAGAAAGCCGGGGAAGATGACTCAGAGTGGGAGGATTTGGAATTAGAAGAAATTATAGAGGATCCTGAAGAAATGATGGAGGCAGAAATATCTGTGAAGAGGGATTGCGGTGAAGAGATGAGGAGGGGTAAGAAATTTAAGAAATAAACCATGGCTGCCTTGTCCTTAATCTTTGCAACTCTGAATGTAGCCAGCATAAAGGCAGAGAGAACTAGATTTGTCGCCTTTAGCGATTTGACCCAGTGCAAGGTAGACTGCATCCTGTTGCAGGAGACTCATTTGGATTCTTTGCAGCTCCTGCACCGGGCCAAGAGAGATTGGAAAGGGGGGCCCTCATTCTGGTCTCTGGCCAAAGAGAGATGCGCAGGGGTGGCTATTCTTTTTGTCACCCGAGAAGTGGAGATTACGAGGGAAATAGAGGTGGAGATAGGGAGGTGTGTCGTCTTAGACGTTTTCATTAGAGGGGTAGCAGTGCGAATCATTAACTTTTATGGGCCCCAGATTAGTTGGGAACGCAAGCAGCTGTTGCTCCGGGTGAAACCGTATTTATATACAAGCAAATTGGTGGTATTTGGAGGAGACTTTAATATGGTCTTACAGCAAGCAGATAGAAAGGGGTCCAGGCGTCAGGTGGGTTATGACAGCCTCCAGCTGGCAGCAATTGTAAAACAGGCAAGACTGGAGGTGGCGGGAGGGAAGGGGTTCACTTTTAGAAGGGGAGACACGGAGAGCCGTATTGACTGGCTCTTTGTAGGCGGGTTGGCTAGGTTTCAGGGGCAGCCGAATAGATGGACGGAATATTCAGATCATGCCTTAGTTTCCACAGTCTTAACAATATGCGAAGGGGCGCAGAAAGGCCCAGGATTTTGGAAACTGAGTGCAAAGTTATTAGAAGTAGAGGAAAACAGACAAATATTTGAGGGTTTTTTAGCAGACCAAGAAACACTATGGGAGGTGATGGATGATAAGGGAGCCTGGTGGGACATGGTAAAGGGGCGAGTCAAGGCCCTTTTCCGGTCCCTAGCCAGGAAGCAGAGTCTGGGGTTACAGGCACAGTGCTGTCGTCTTCGTAAGCAATTGGACCACGCGGTCTCCAACCATCTAGAGAAGGGAGAGATAGAAGCTTTGCAGGCCCAGTTGAGGCTGTTGCAATATGATCGATACGCTGCTTTGCTTCTGGAAAGGGAATATGGGCATCGGTATTCCCCGGATCCTTTCCAGAATTGCAAGGTAGCAGTAGGACACAAGGTCATTTATGCTATGAGAGATGAAGCAGGGCAGCGATTGACGAACCAACGTTCAATCGAGGCCAGGGTCATTCGGTTTTACACCCAATTGTGGGGGAAAGAGAGCTTGGTTTCTAACTTCATGCTATCATACGTGCAGAGTGCCCCAGGCTTGGAAAAGGTTTCGGAGGGGGAGATGGAACAACTGCTTAGGCCCATTACCACAGGAGAGGTAGATGATGCTATTGATACGCTATCAGCACGTACAACTCCGGGTCCCGATGGGCTGACCCCAGAGTTCTACAAAAAATTCCGTGTGGTCCTGATTCCAGTGTTAGCTGCAATTTTTAATAATTGTTTGCAGAACGGGCGTTTGGCCCCTTCACAGCAGTGTTCTATTTTGGTTCTCCTCGCAAAGAAGGGAAATCTGGAACTTATCGAGAACTGGAGACCCATAAGTCTTCTGAATGTAGATAGGAAAATAATGGCCAGGATTATTTACAACCGCCTGGCTGGGGCAGTGGGTGGTCTCTTGTCCTCAGCACAGTTTTGCTCGGTGAAGGGGAAAGGGGCAGTGGAAGCAGTTTGTACCATCCGTGAAATAGTGGAAAGGAGTCAAGGTGGGACAAAGGGAAAGTATTTGCTGACCCTTGATCAGTCTAAGGCTTTTGACAGGGTGTCCCAGGAGTACCTATGGCTAGTGCTTCGGTGCTATGGGATACCCGACCAGTTTATAGGGTGGATCCAGACTTTGTATCGCAATGCAAGGAGTAGCACTCTAATAAATGGTTGGGTGGGCAAGAGCTTTGCAGTGAGGTCAGGGGTACGGCAGGGGTGTCCCCTCAGCCCCTTGCTGTACGTCCTTTCCTTAGATCCTTTCCTCAGAAGGTTGAGTGGAGGGTTTAGCGGTCAACTAGAGGGCATCTCTTTGGGTTCACACACATGGCGATGTGTCGCCTACGCAGATGATGTCACAGTAGTAATCAGTAGCAAGGAGGAAGCCGAGCGAGTTCAGACCTGGATGGCAGAATACACACAGGCTGCGGGGGCCCAGATAAACCAGGAAAAGAGCTCCGCAATTTGGGTAGGACAGGGCAGACCAGCTTTCAAACTTCCCAGTCAGTACCCAGTAGCAAGGGATGAAGTACGGATCCTGGGTCTCTGGGTAGGCAGACAGGACTATGATACGATCAACTGGGAGAAGGGGCTGGGGAGAGTCGAGGAAAGGGTGGCCCAGTGGAAATCATATAAGTTGCGGTTTGTGGAAAAACTGCATGTCATTAAGACCTATCTGATACCCCTTCTCCTGTTCATATCCAAGGTCTGTTTACTGCCTATATCGTTACATGCCAGAGTATACAGCTTGTTTTTCCAACAGCTATGGGGGAACAGGATGAATATTATCCGGAGGGAGGTGACCTATTTGCCCAAAAGGGAGGGGGGGTTGGGAATGGTCAACCCTGTGGTACATTTTAGTTGTTTCTTTTTCCAACAAAATCTGGGAGGGGTCTTGCGGGAAGGGAGGCCGGCTTGGGCAGACTGCATGGCCTCCTGGCTTCAGCGGTACTTGAGGGATTGGGTGAGGGGAGGTCAGGCAATGCCCCTGCGAGGGAAGGCGGGATACTTGCCACAGTACATCTCACCTCTGTTGAGATTGGTGAAGAGATGGGGTATCACAGTACAGGAAATCCAGAAGGAGGACAGGAGGCAGCTACAACACCGCATTATTCAGACACACTTTTCAACACGTCTAGCCTTGAGGGACTGCCCAGGTCCACTACAGGAGGAAGGTCTGGCTTTCCTCAATTCATCACGCCTCCCCCGGAAGATTGCGGACATGGCCTGGCTGACTTTCCACAGCCGGCTTTATGTTCGAGCTAACATGAAAAATAGAAACAGCAATGATCGTAAGTGCCCGAGGGGGGAGTGCGTGACGGAGGATGAAACAATGGACCACTTCCTCCTCAAGTGCCCGTTCAATCAACAAGTCTGTCAGGCAGTAGCCCGCCAATTAGGGATTCCTTTCTTCCACCAGCTATCTTATGCAGAATGGGCCTATGGAGGGTTTCCAAAAGGAAAGGGGTGGTGTAGGGAGACACTGTATATCATCGCTGCAGCCCTTTGTTACTTCCTGTGGCAGGCACGCTGCCAAGCTTCATTATATCGGAAGTGGCTGTCTGTACAGGAGGTGGCAGGGGATGTGGTACATTTTGTCCAGCAGCTGGCAGTGAGGGAGAAGGAGCATTGTTCTGGACTACAGTGGGCAAGGCATTGGAGGGGTTTTTCGTTTCAGCCTCCCTGAGTGGGAGGGTTTGTTGAGGGGCGGGGGTATTGGCCAGTAAGGTTTTATTTATGTATTAGTTAGCGGGTTTTATTGCTTGTTTTATCGCTTGTTTGTATGCTTGGTTTGTCTTGTTGCAAGTTTCAATAAAGACAATATGACACACACACACACACACACACACACACACACTTGCAGAGTACAGACCTGTGGTGAAGAGGTGCTGAAAGGAGAGCTGCTGTACCCTGTGGCTGCTGAACAATGCAGAGAGGAGGGGGCCCCCCCTGCAGGAGGGCCCCAGGCTGAAAGGCCTAGCACACTTGGAGCTGAGAAACACTATGAAGGGGAGGCTTCCTCCACCCTAGCCCCAAGCATGCAACCAGGAGAACCAGGAGAGCCCATGCCTGTGGACGGAGGAAGGACCAGAGCCCAGCAGCGCTTGCTGAGGAGCCAGCTCACCCTGACTGTAAGTCCTGGCCATAACATTCCTAAGCTGGGTGAAGAACAGGGGGCAAGAAGGCAGGGCCCGGGTTCCAGAGCAGGGTTCTCTGCATCCAGTATCAGAGGAGAGGTGGTGGAAGAGAATAGCGGAGAGTCTGAAGAGGACGTTAGTGAGGAAGAGGAGGAGGAGGAATCCAGGCCTAGGGCCTGGCAGAAGAAAGAGGCCCAGCATATGAATCCTGAAGAGGTAATTAGATCAATGAAGAAAATGAATCGAATAGAAGGTGAAATAGAGGTACTGAGGAAGCGGCTGAAGCTAGCAAAAACTATGTGTAACCTGGCTTCCACTGGCCCACGAGACAAGTATGTTAAGGGAGTTGAAGCACTCCAGAAGCGGCTTACAGCAAAACAAAGGCAGCTGCAAAAACTAAAGAACTGCAGAGATAATCCCCTTCGTGAGGTTTCCTGAACAGGGAACGCATGCAGCAGACCCAGACGCAGTCCCAGATCCAGCAGGAAGCAGAACCCAGAGACACACAGGACTCCGTGGTTCCAGACACTCCAGAGGCTATGCTGGAAGGGACAGCAGGGGAAGAGAAACAGCAGTAGCCAGAAGGAGGAAAAGACAAGACTGACACAAATAATTCCCAGTTATCACCAGTATTTTATTTCCTACAGGATTCCCAAGAGCTAGGTGCTCCATCCACTTACCAGCCTTGTAGAACAGAGGCTCCTAGTCCAGTTGTGGCAGGTACTGTGGATAAGGAGGGGCTCCAGCACTGCATGCAGCAAGAGAGCCTGGCAAGTTTGGAACACAAAAGAGCTATGAAACTGAAAAAAATTCAAAAACGTCCATTATACTTAGAGAGCTGGCAGGGCATAGCCGAACCCACAGAGAAGAGCTCAGGTTTGCTGGGAGAGCCAGAGAAGAAAGACAGCCTGGAGAATCAGAACAGTTTGAATGCTGAGGAGAATCAGAACAGTTTGAATGCTGAGGTAGGAGAAGAATCACTACACACTGAGCAAGTACAGAAGTTACCAGGAACAACGGGAGGGAAAGTAGAGCAAAAACAAGGGGTTTTGCAGATGGAGACAGAGACTAAAGAGGATGGGAAAGTACAGGAATGGAGTAGTGGAGTACTACAAGAGATGGAAGAAGCTGAGAGCAAATATGGTGGACAGAGGGCGGGAACATCGTGGGAACACCACAGTCACTCATGGACAGAATTGATAGGGCAGACCTCTGAGCAGGGCTGTCCAAGAGCTGCCATCCAATCTCAATCAGAAGTGCTGATGACATCATGGGGGAAGCTCAGTGACAGGCAGGGGCTCCCAATAGATTCTGCCACTCAGAAACAAGAAGAAAGAGCAGAAGGGAGCTTCTCAGAAACTCATGCCCATCAAAGCAGGAGTCCCAGAAAGGAGAGAGAGAATTGTGGAGAGTGTCAGCTGCACCAGGAGGCAGAGCCAAGACCCAGATCGAGTAAGACAGTGCATGGAGGAGAGTGTCAGCTGCACCAGGAGGTGGAGCCAAGACCCAGACTGAGTAAGACAGTGCCAGATACAGAGAGAGTACATGAAGGAGAGTGTCAGTTGCACCAGGGGGCGGAGCCAAGTCCCAGACCCAGTAAGACAGTGCATGGAGGAGAGTGTCAGCTGCACCAGGAGGCAGAGCCAAGACCCAGAATGAGTAAGACAGTGCCAGATACAGAGAGAGTACATGAAGGAGAGTGTCAGCTGCACCAGGAGGCGGAGCCAAGACTCAGACTGAGTATGACAGTGTCAGAAACAGAGAAAGTGCATGGAGGAGAGTGTCAGCTACAAGAGGAGACAGATCCCAGACCTGGTCTGAGTGGGACAGTTGCAGAGCAAGGGAACGAGTGCTGGTTGGGAACAGCTGCAACTGGCAAAGGACTGGAAGTAGAATATTGCAGAGGGGGAAGAGACAGAAACAGCACAAGTGAACTGAACATAGTGGGGTTAGTGGACATGGGAGAGGAGGGAGGGGAAGAGAGGGGGAGGGGAGGAAGGCAAGAAGAGGATGTTGGGGAAGGGAGTGGGGAAGGGGGGAGCATACTGGTATCAGCCCCTTTATCCTTTGCAGCAGTAGTACGGGGAGGAGGGGCAGAGACAGGGAAGGAGGAGGGGAGGCAGGAGTCAGACATGGGGACAAGGGGAAATCCATTTTCTGGTCCGTTGCAGGGTCCCGGGAGCGGTGTTACCCCAAAACGTCGAAATGTTGTCCAGCTGCGTTGGGTGGGCACAGGGGTAGCACCACCTAGAGAGGTTGTTTTAAGAATGGTATTCTCCCTTGGCTTTATCCCTGAAGATTTGTATGCATGCATACACCCTGTGGGAATCCCAGAATATGATATTAGTTTCTTAACAGGGCGAGGTTTGGACCTGTTTTGGGAAAAGTACACAGAGGTGCAGCATCAGGGTAGATGGGTGGATTTTAAGGCTGTCCCCATCAGTAGACAGGACGCAGTCCAGATTACCATTTTGGTACGTAATGAGTCTCTTACAGCTGCAGACCTGTCGTACTGGTTGGGACGGTATGCCGAAATTAGGACCCCATTAAGCAAAATACCAGACCAGAGTCGTGTGTGGGCGGGGGGGGGGGGGGGGGGTGGAGTGCCCTTGTAAAATTAAAACAGGCAGGCTATGTCACCCAACATATACCTTCAGCCGCATACATTGGAAGGGATCGAATTCAATGCTTTTATGCAGGACAACCCAGACAGTGCTACAGGTGCGGATCTTTCCGTCACTTAAGCATGTCGTGTACAGTGTTAAAGTGCTCTCGATGTGGCAGTACAGATCATGACACCAGCGACTGCACTACCATACGCTGTAACCTGTGTGGGGGCTTGGGGCACCCTTTTAGCAAGTGCCCACAAGCATCGCACAATCAGGTAGAGGGAGAGAGGAGGGGGGAGGAAGGGGCACAAGCAGAAACTACAAGGATACAAGGACAGAAGCGGGAAGTATTAAAGGGATTCATGGAGAAATCAAATACCGCTATTCATACAGAGGCAGGCACTAAGGGAAAGGGAAAGGGGGAGAAAAGGGCATCAGGTTTGGATCACATTCAAAGAAGGGGTATTTGTGAAAGGATGGAAGAAGGAGGTGGGGAGAAAGGGGGAGAAGAAGGGGAAGCATGGACCCTGGTAGGGAAACATGGAGGGAAGGGGGGTCGGAGGAAGGAGGGGAGGGGGCTAGCCCGAGCGGGGAGAACAGATATTCAGGAGAAGAGCCAGAGTAATCGATATGCAGTGTTTCAGGTTTCAGGTGAAGGAGAGGGTGATCTTGAGGTGAATCCACCCCAAAGGGAGGTTTTGGAGGAGAAGAGGAGGGAGGGGAGCGGAGCGAGGAATGAATCATCTGAAAGACTTAACAGAGAGGAGCCAGCAGTGTTACCCCCAAGTCTAACATCACATCCTACTACTTTAACGAAGGGCCTCATGCAGGAAATAGAGGAGGGTAAGGAAGGGGTGAAAGGGGAAAGGGCTGGTCCAGAGGAAACCAAGAAAAAAAAGGGTAGAAAGAAAGCCGGGGAAGATGACTCAGAGTGGGAGGATTTGGAATTAGAAGAAATTATAGAGGATCCTGAAGAAATGATGGAGGCAGAAATATCTGTGAAGAGGGATTGCGGTGAAGAGATGAGGAGGGGTAAGAAATTTAAGAAATAAACCATGGCTGCCTTGTCCTTAATCTTTGCAACTCTGAATGTAGCCAGCATAAAGGCAGAGAGAACTAGATTTGTCGCCTTTAGCGATTTGACCCAGTGCAAGGTAGACTGCATCCTGTTGCAGGAGACTCATTTGGATTCTTTGCAGCTCCTGCACCGGGCCAAGAGAGATTGGAAAGGGGGGCCCTCATTCTGGTCTCTGGCCAAAGAGAGATGCGCAGGGGTGGCTATTCTTTTTGTCACCCGAGAAGTGGAGATTACGAGGGAAATAGAGGTGGAGATAGGGAGGTGTGTCGTCTTAGACGTTTTCATTAGAGGGGTAGCAGTGCGAATCATTAACTTTTATGGGCCCCAGATTAGTTGGGAACGCAAGCAGCTGTTGCTCCGGGTGAAACCGTATTTATATACAAGCAAATTGGTGGTATTTGGAGGAGACTTTAATATGGTCTTACAGCAAGCAGATAGAAAGGGGTCCAGGCGTCAGGTGGGTTATGACAGCCTCCAGCTGGCAGCAATTGTAAAACAGGCAAGACTGGAGGTGGCGGGAGGGAAGGGGTTCACTTTTAGAAGGGGAGACACGGAGAGCCGTATTGACTGGCTCTTTGTAGGCGGGTTGGCTAGGTTTCAGGGGCAGCCGAATAGATGGACGGAATATTCAGATCATGCCTTAGTTTCCACAGTCTTAACAATATGCGAAGGGGCGCAGAAAGGCCCAGGATTTTGGAAACTGAGTGCAAAGTTATTAGAAGTAGAGGAAAACAGACAAATATTTGAGGGTTTTTTAGCAGACCAAGAAACACTATGGGAGGTGATGGATGATAAGGGAGCCTGGTGGGACATGGTAAAGGGATGAGTCAAGGCCCTTTTCCGGTCCCTAGCCAGGAAGCAGAGTCAGGGGTTACAGGCACAGTGCTGTCGTCTTCGTAAGCAATTGGACCACGCGGTCTCCAACCATCTGGAGAAGGGAGAGATAGAAGCTTTGCAGGCCCAGTTGAGGATGTTGCAATATGATCGATACGCTGCTTTGCTTCTGGAAAGGGAATATGGGCATCGGTATTCCTCGGATCCTTTCCAGAATTGCAAGGTAGCAGTAGGACACAAGGTCATTTATGCTATGAGAGATGAAGCAGGGCAGCGATTGACGAACCAACGTTCAATCGAGGCCAGGGTCATTCGGTTTTACACCCAATTGTGGGGGAAAGAGAGCTTGGTTTCTAACTTCATGCTATCATACATGCAGAGTGCTCCAGGCTTGGAAAAGGTTTTGGAGAGGGAGATGGAACAACTGCTTAGGCCCATTACCATAGGAGAGGTAGATGATGCTATTGATACGCTATCAGCACGTACAACTCCGGGTCCCGATGGGCTGACCCCAGAGTTCTACAAAACATTCCGTGTGGTCCTGATTCCAGTGTTAGCTGCAATTTTTAATAATTGTTTGCAGAACGGGCGTTTGGCCCCTTCACAGCAGTGTTCTATTTTGGTTCTCCTCGCAAAGAAGGGAAATCTGGAACTTATCGAGAACTGGAGACCCATAAGTCTTCTGAATGTAGATAGGAAAATAATGGCCAGGATTATTTACAACCGCCTGGCTGGGGCAGTGGGTGGTCTCTTGTCCTCAGCACAGTTTTGCTCGGTGAAGGGGAAAGGGGCAGTGGAAGCAGTTTGTACCATCCGTGAAATAGTGGAAAAGAGTCAAGGTGGGACAAAGAGAAAGTATTTGCTGACCCTTGATCAGTCTAAGGCTTTTGACAGGGTGTCCCAGGAGTACCTATGGCTAGTGCTTCGGTGCTATGGGATACCCGACCAGTTTATAGGGTGGATCCAGACTTTGTATCGCAATGCAAGGAGTAGCATTCTGATAAATGGTTGGGTGGGCAAGAGCTTTGCAGTGAGGTCAGGGGTACGGCAGGGGTGTCCCCTCAGCCCCTTGCTGTACGTCCTTTCCTTAGATCCTTTCCTCAGAAGGTTGAGTGGAGGGTTTAGCGGTCAACTAGAGGGCATCTCTTTGGGTTCACACACATGGCGATGTGTCGCCTACGCAGATGATGTCACAGTAGTAATCAGTAGCAAGGAGGAAGCCGAGCGAGTTCAGACCTGGATGGCAGAATACACACAGGCTGCGGGGGCCCAGATAAACCAGGATAAGAGCTCCGCAATTTGGGTAGGACAGGGCAGACCAGCTTTCAAACTTCCCAGTCAGTACCCAGTAGCAAGGGATGAAGTACGGATCCTGGGTCTCTGGGTAGGCAGACAGGACTATGATACGATCAACTGGGAGAAGGGGCTGGGGAGAGTCGAGGAAAGGGTGGCCCAGTGGAAATCATATAAGTTGCGGTTTGTGGAAAAACTGCATGTCATTAAGACCTATCTGATACCCCTTCTCCTGTTCATATCCAAGGTCTGTTTACTGCCTATATCGTTACATGCCAGAGTATACAGCTTGTTTTTCCAACAGCTATGGGGGAACAGGATGAATATTATCCGGAGGGAGGTGACCTATTTGCCCAAAAGGGAGGGGGGGTTGGGAATGGTCAACCCTGTGGTACATTTTAGTTGTTTCTTTTTCCAACAAAATCTGGGAGGGGTCTTGCGGGAAGGGAGGCCGGCTTGGGCAGACTGCATGGCCTCCTGGCTTCAGCGGTACTTGAGGGATTGGGTGAGGGGAGGTCAGGCAATGCCCCTGCGAGGGAAGGCGGGATACTTGCCACAGTACATCTCACCTCTGTTGAGATTGGTGAAGAGATGGGGTATCACAGTACAGGAAATCCAGAAGGAGGACAGGAGGCAGCTACAACACCGCATTATTCAGACACACTTTTCAACACGTCTAGCCTTGAGGGACTGCCTAGGTCCAATACAGGAGGAAGGTCTGGCTTTCCTCAATTCATCACGCCTCCCCCGGAAGATCGCGGACATGGCCTGGCTGACTTTCCACAGCCGGCTTTATGTTCGAGCTAACATGAAAAATAGAAACAGCAATGATCGTAAGTGCCCGAGGGGGGAGTGCGTGACGGAGGATGAAACAATGGACCACTTCCTCCTCAAGTGCCCGTTCAATCAACAAGTCTGTCAGGCAGTAGCCCGCCAATTAGGGATTCCTTTCTTCCACCAGCTATCTTATGCAGAATGGGCCTATGGAGGGTTTCCAAAAGGAAAGGGGTGGTGTAGGGAGACACTGTATATCATCGCTGCAGCCCTTTGTTACTTCCTGTGGCAGGCACGCTGCCAAGCTTCATTATATCGGAAGTGGCTGTCTGTACAGGAGGTGGCAGGGGATGTGGTACATTTTGTCCAGCAGCTGGCAGTGAGGGAGAAGGAGCATTGTTCTGGACTACAGTGGGCAAGGCATTGGAGGGGTTTTTCGTTTCAGCCTCCCTGAGTGGGAGGGTTTGTTGAGGGGCGGGGGTTTGGCCAGTAAGGTTTTATTTATGTATTAGTTAGCGGGTTTTATTGCTTGTTTTATTGCTTGTTTGTATGCTTGGTTTGTCTTGTTGCAAGTTTCAATAAAGACAATATGACACACTCTGTCTCTCACATACACTCTCTCTCACACACAGACTCACACACACACTGTCACTCACACATGCACTGTCTCTCTGACACAAACACACACACACACACTCTGTCTGTCTCTCACTCATTCTCTCTCACATACACACTCCATCTCTCACCCACACACTCTCTCTCAAACATACACTCTGAGGAAAGGGGGGCATGGAACTCGGAGGGAAGGGGGGGCCAAGAACTCGTGGGGGAGGAGAGAGAGGGAGGGAGGAGAGGAGAGAGAGGGAGAGGAGAGAGGGAGGGAGGGGGCCTGCACCTTGGATGGAAGGGGGGCCTGGAATTCGGAGGGGAGGAGAGGGAGGGAGGGAGGGAGGGAAGGAAGGAGGGGCCATGGAACTCAGAGCCCCCCCCCCACACACACTCAACTCTCTCACATACACTCTCTCTCTCTCTCTCTCTCTCACACACACACATACACTCTGTCTCTCACACACACTCTCTCTCTCTCTGACACAAACACACACACACTCTGTCTGTCTGTCTGTCTCTCTCACTCATTCTCTCTCTCTCTCACTCACACACACACTCCATCTCTGACACACACTTTCTCTCTCTCACACACACACACTCTCTCTCTCTCAAACATACACACTCCGAGGAAAACCTTGCTAGCGCCCATTTCATTTGTGTCAGAAACGGGACTGTTTTACTAGTGTTTTTAATAATGAACTGAGGAATAGTACAGAATTTATTAAACACTTTGTTTTGTCGAATTGTTTTCCAACACTTCCTAGAAAAGTTCAGCCATCTTTCACATAATTTAGGGCATTCTTAAATAAGAAACACCTGACATAGGAATAAAGAAAAACACATGGTAAAACTTGCAGTTACCATGGCTTAATGGGAGACTGTACCCCACAGTAGCTGCAATTTTTAATACAACACCTAGTGGGGGCATTACCAGTATTTTCTATTGCAGGATGTGCATTAACATTCCCATTAACATGTGGTACCTGCTCCCAGTTATGATTTATGGTTTATTTAGTCTTGATATACCAGTTCTGACAGGCAGAACTGGGCAGTATACAATACAAACTGAAAAGAACTATGATATTTACAGGATAGAAATACACACACAAGGAAGCACATAGCGCTTCCTATTTAAGAAGCAGTAAGTGGTACTAACAGTGGTATTAACTCTGCATTAGTTAGTGTGCAGTAAGTGCAGATCGTTAACTGCCAAACTCCTTCCACACCCACTCTCTGTCCATGCCACACTTCTGACACAAAACCACATAGGTCCAGATTCTTTATATGGCCCCTAAAAAATCAGCGCGGAAAACATTTCCGCCTAAGCGTATTCTATAAACGGTGTCTAGATTTAGGCACGGTATATAGAATATGATTAGTTGATTCCAATGCCTAAAACTATGCACCTCCATTTACACCAATGAAAATGTGATGTAAATCCCGGTATGTAGATTTAGGTGCAGAGGGCCATGTTCTATAACAACACGCATAAATTTTGAAATGCCCATTTCCCCGCCCATAATCATGTCCCTTTTTGCCTAAATGCATTAAAATTTAAGCACAGTGTGTTACAGAATATGCTTAGGGAGGTGGGCGCGTAAATTCTAATTATTTCCAATTAGTGCTCATTATTGCTTGTTAAGAGCTGTTAATGCTGATTGGCTTGTTAAGCCAATTAAATTACGAGCATTGTTACAGAATGCGCTTGTCACGTCTGTGGCCGTGACCACCCTCATACTTACCCTGTTTCTGGGAGTCAGTGGCTGTGCTGGCTTCTGCTTGTCTCTGTGTCTGTCTCTGTCTTAGTTTCTCTCTGGCTCTGTGTGCTGATTGCCTTACTGGACCTCACCTGTGTGGGCTTTGCCTCTTCCAAGATGGCTGCCGACTTCTCTATGCCAGTATCCAAGATGGCTCCCGCTTGTCTTTCCTGTGGGCTGACTTCTCTGAGTGTCAAGCCTCTGTTTGGAAGCAAGGTGATTGCTGCAGCTGTGCCTCTGGTGTTGAAGGGCTTTATTAATCAATTAGAGACTGCAGCCCTTGCCTTTGCATTTCGTCTAAGGGCCCTGGTATGTAGAGTGCTCTGTACACTGCTACATTGTTTGCTCTGTGTGAGTTTCTAAGTTTGACCAGCTAGCTTGGGCACAGCTTTGCTTGTTAGTCTGTGTACAGCTTTGCTAGTTCTCTGTGTATGTTTCCAGTGTATGACTAGCTAGCTTGGGCAGAGCTTTGCTTGTTAGCCTGTGTACAGCTTTACTAGTTCTCCTGAGATTGCTCTGTGTATGTTCCTAGTGTATGACTTGTTAGCTTGGGCACAGCTTTGCTTGTTAGCCTGTGTACAGCTTTACTAGCTCTCCTGGGATTGCTCTGTGTATGTGTTTCTAGTGTATGACTAGTTAGCTTGGGCACAGCTTTGCATTGTCAGCCTGTGTACAGCTTTCCTGTGTTTGCTTAGTGTATGTTTCTTGTGTATGACTGGTTTGCTTGGGCATAGCTTTCCTATTAGCTTGTGTACAGTTTACTAGTCTTCTTGTGTTTAGCTTTCTGGTTTTCCCGTGTGTGTTTTCTTTTGCTTCTGGAGCTTCAGCCCTTGTTCAGTCTGTTGCCAGTACTCCTTGATACTGAAGCTCCAGCTATAGTCTTGTTCCTTGACCTGACCATTGCTTTGAACCTGCCTACTACCGGAACCCGGACATTCTCTGCCTGTCTGCCTTGCTTCGCCTAGGTGCCTGGGGCACTTCTGGATCCTGATTCCTGCTGTTCCTGTTTGCAAGTTCCAGTTCCAATTTTTCCTGTAAGTCCTGCCGGCTGCCCAAACCTGAGGGCTCAACCCTCGGGGAAAGGTGGCTAAGCGTAGGTGAAGCCTAGGTCCAGTGTGTTCCGGTCCAGCGGGTTCCAGTCCAGTGGGTTCCGCTCCAGTGTGTTCCAGTCCAGCGGGTTTCACTCTTGTATGTTCCAGTCCAGTAGGTCCACTCCAGTGTGTTCCAGTCCAGCGGCTCCACTCCAGTGCGCACCCATCCGGTGCGTTCCAGTCCTGTGTATTCCTGTGTAGGACTCCAGTCCAGGGTTCCAGTCCAGTCTTGTCTCGTCTCTACCTTGAAGGTGATCTTGCCTGCCACTGCCGCTCCACGGTAGTGGCCCAAGGACTCACAAACCCAGTGCTCCCGGGGAAGAAGCCTAACAGTACGCCAAGGTCCTCGAGAACGCGACAGGATGCAAAGGCCATGAGTCCGGCAAGACCATCGGTCCAGGTGGGCTGCCTGCCCATACCTTCGTTCCCTACGGACAATCCGAGTGCAGTTTCTGATTTTGCCTTTGATCTCCATGCCAGCCCAGTTTCTTTTTTGGACCCTTTTATGAGGCTTCGGGAGTACCGAGAGGAACTTCTGTCGGATCCAGCTTTGAAGGATGCTCCTGAAGCAGCAGCTGAAAGAAAGCGTCTCTGGTGGCGTCTGGTCCGCCATAGCCCAGTTTCTGATATGAATCCTGCTATCTTGCTCTGTGAGTACCGCCTCAGACTTCTGGAAGAGCCAGCTCTGCGGGATACTCCGGAAGCTGAGGCCGAAAGAAGACACCGGGGACTTCCTCCACTCTGGTCTCTTCAGCCGCTTCAGCCGCCTCAGCTGAGCAGCCGGCGGTACCATGGTGGGTTAGCTCCTGTTCGAGATTCCAGTCCACCAATGCTGAGTCCAGTCCGAGGAGAGTTTCAAGCGGAGCCTTTGAAGCCTGTTCGGGTGAAGCCTCCAGCTAAGCCTCTGAGGTCAGCCCGAGGGACGGTCCTGACCATGTCTCTGAGGTCAGGCCGAGTGAGACGTCGGACCAAGCCTCTGATTCCAGTCCAGCTAGTGCCGCCACCAAGACGCCTGAGTCCAGTCCAGGGGGTGCTTCATACCGAGTCCCCGCTTCCAGTTCAAGTAACGATTCCACTTGAGTCTATGAGTCCAGTCCGAGGGAAGCTTTGATTGAGCCTCTGATTCCTGCTCAAGTGGCGCTTCGGGCCGAGCCTCCAGTCCTCTTTCAAATGGCATGCCCTTTGAAACCTCTGAGTCCAGTCCGAGGGGTGCTTCTGATGGAGTCTCCAAGGCCTATGCGAGTGGCACTCCAGGTCAAGTCTCCAGTTCTTGTCCAAGTGACCCGTCCAGTCAAGCCACTGGGTCCAGTTCGAGGGGGGCTTCTAACCAAGTCTCCGGTGCCAGTCCACAGGGTGGTTCAGGTGGAGCCTCCGCTTCCAGTCCAGAGGGCACCTCCAATCAAGCTCCGAAGGCCAGTTCGAGTGGCGCTTCAGATCGAGCCTCCGATCCCTGTCCAAAGGGTGTTTTCTGCCAAGCCTCAGTTAAAGTTCCGTCCCTGCCAGGAGGCAGAGGGCGCCTCGAGTGCCTGTTCCAGCCAAGATCCTGATACCAGTCCGGGTCCCAGTCCCGGTACAGCTCCTGTTCAGAGTTCCCGCTCCAGTCAAGGGGTTGATTCCAGTCCGGGTCCCAATCCCGGCTCCGTGTTGGATGCCACTTCGGGCCCCAGCCCAGCTTCTGATGTTAGCTGGGGTAGTGGCTCCAGCCTTGTTTCTGTCATGACATGGATTTACCAAGAGGTCCAGGATATTGTGGGTTCCCTCAGGGAAGGGTTCCTTTTGAATTTTGTTCCTCTTGATGCATCCACGTTCCTGAGGTTGCCCCGTGGTGATTTGAAGGAGCCTCCTGGTCACAAGTTCTACTTTTGTCTGCCAGTTTTGAACTTCTTTGTGACTTCCAGTCCAGTGATCTATGTCTGGCTTTTGAGACCCATCAGGAGATTTCACCATAGTTACTCCTGGACACCCGAACTCCTCAGGGGGACCGAGAGAGGGGTCTTGAGGAGGGGGTACTGTCACATCTGTGGCCGTGACCACCCTCATACTTACCCTGTTTCTGGGAGTCAGTGGCTGTGCTGGCTTCTGCTTGTCTCTGTGTCTGTCTCTGTCTTAGTTTCTCTCTGGCTCTGTGTGCTGATTGCCTTACTGGACCTCACCTGTGTGGGCTATGCCTCTTCCAAGATGGCTGCCGACTCCTCTATGCCAGTATCCAAGATGGCTCCCGCTTGTCCTTCCTGTGGGCTGACTTCTCTGAGTGTCAAGCCTCTGTTTGGAAGCAAGGTGATTGCTGCAGCTGTGCCTCTGGTGTTGAAGGGCTTTATTAATCAATTAGAGACTGCAGCCCTTGCCTTTGCATTTCGTCTAAGGGCCCTGGTATGTAGAGTGCTCTGTACACTGCTACATTGTTTGCTCTGTGTGAGTTTCTATGTTTGACCAGCTAGCTTGGGCACAGCTTTGCTTGTTAGTCTGTGTACAGCTTTGCTAGTTCTCTGTGTATGTTTCCAGTGTATGACTAGCTAGCTTGGGCAGAGCTTTGCTTGTTAGCCTGTGTACAGCTTTACTACTTCTCCTGAGTTTGCTCTGTGTATGTTTCTAGTGTATGACTTGTTAGCTTGGGCACAGCTTTGCTTGTTAGCCTGTGTACAGCTCTACTAGTTCTCCTGAGATTGCTCTGTGTATGTTCCTAGTGTATGACTTGTTAGCTTGGGCACAGCTTTGCTTGTTAGCCTGTGTACAGCTTTACTAGCTCTCCTGGGATTGCTCTGTGTATGTGTTTCTAGTGTATGACTAGTTAGCTTGGGCACAGCTTTGCATTGTCAGCCTGTGTACAGCTTTCCTGTGTTTGCTTAGTGTATGTTTCTTGTGTATGACTGGTTTGCTTGGGCATAGCTTTCCTATTAGCTTGTGTACAGTTTAGTAGTCTTCTTGTGTTTAGCTTTCTGGTTTTCCCGTGTGTGTTTTCTTTTGCTTCTGGAGCTTCAGCCCTTGTTCAGTCTGTTGCCAGTACTCCTTGATACTGAAGCTCCAGCTATAGTCTTGTTCCTTGACCTGACCATTGCTTTGAACCTGCCTACTGCCGGAACCCGGACATTCTCTGCCTGTCTGCCTTGCTTCGCCTAGGTGCCTGGGGCACTTCTGGATCCTGATTCCTGCTGTTCCTGTTTGCAAGTTCCAGTTCCAATTTTTCCTGTAAGTCCTGCCGGCTGCCCAAACCTGAGGGCTCAACCCTCGGGGAAAGGTGGCTAAGCGTAGGTGAAGCCTAGGTCCAGTGTGTTCCGGTCCAGCGGGTTCCAGTCCAGCGGGTTCCGCTCCAGTGTGTTCCAGTCCAGCGGGTTTCACTCTTGTATGTTCCAGTCCAGTAGGTCCACTCCAGTGTGTTCCAGTCCAGCGGCTCCACTCCAGTGCGCACCCATCCGGTGCGTTCCAGTCCTGTGTATTCCTGTGTAGGACTCCAGTCCGGGGTTCCGGTCAGTCTTGTCTCGTCTCTACCTTGAAGGTGATCTTGCCTGCCACTGCCGCTCCACGGTAGTGGCCCAAGGACTCACAAACCCAGTGCTCCCGGGGAAGAAGCCTAACAGTACGCCAAGGTCCTCGAGAACGTGACAGGATGCAAAGGCCATGAGTCCGGCAAGACCATCGGTCCAGGTGGGCTGCCTGCCCATACCTTCGTTCCCTACGGACAATCCGAGTGCAGTTTCTGATTTTGCCTTTGATCTCCATGCCAGCCCAGTTTCTTTTTTGGACCCTTTTATGAGGCTTCGGGAGTACCGAGAGGAACTTCTGTCGGATCCAGCTTTGAAGGATGCTCCTGAAGCAGCAGCTGAAAGAAAGCGTCTCTGGTGGCGTCTGGTCCGCCATAGCCCAGTTTCTGATATGAATCCTGCTATCTTGCTCTGTGAGTACCGCCTCAGACTTCTGGAAGAGCCAGCTCTGCGGGATACTCCGGAAGCTGAGGCCGAAAGAAGACACCGGGGACTTCCTCCACTCTGGTCTCTTCAGCCGCTTCAGCCGCCTCAGCTGAGCAGCCGGCGGTACCATGGTGGGTTAGCTCCTGTTCGGGATTCCAGTCCACCAATGCTGAGTCCAGTCCGAGGAGAGTTTCAAGCGGAGCCTTTGAAGCCTGTTCGGGTGAAGCCTCCAGCTAAGCCTCTGAGGTCAGCCCGAGGGACGGTCCTGACCATGTCTCTGAGGTCAGGCCGAGTGAGACGTCGGACCAAGCCTCTGATTCCAGTCCAGCTAGTGCCGCCACCAAGACGCCTGAGTCCAGTCCAGGGGGTGCTTCATACCGAGTCCCCGCTTCCAGTTCAAGTAACGATTCCACTTGAGTCTATGAGTCCAGTCCGAGGGAAGCTTTTGATTGAGCCTCTGATTCCTGCTCAAGTGGCGCTTCGGGCCGAGCCTCCAGTCCTCTTTCAAATGGCATGCCCTTTGAAACCTCTGAGTCCAGTCCGAGGGGTGCTTCTGATGGAGTCTCCAAGGCCTATGCGAGTGGCACTCCAGGTCAAGTCTCCAGTTCTTGTCCAAGTGACCCGTCCAGTCAAGCCACTGGGTCCAGTTCGAGGGGGGCTTCTAACCAAGTCTCCGGTGCCAGTCCACAGGGTGGTTCAGGTGGAGCCTCCGCTTCCAGTCCAGAGGGCACCTCCAATCAAGCTCCGAAGGCCAGTTCGAGTGGCGCTTCAGATCGAGCCTCCGATCCCTGTCCAAAGGGTGTTTTCTGCCAAGCCTCAGTTAAAGTTCCGTCCCTGCCAGGAGGCAGAGGGCGCCTCGAGTGCCTGTTCCAGCCAAGATCCTGATACCAGTCCGGGTCCCAGTCCCGGTACAGCTCCTGTTCAGAGTTCCCGCTCCAGTCAAGGGGTTGATTCCAGTCCGGGTCCCAATCCCGGCTCCGTGTTGGATGCCACTTCGGGCCCCAGCCCAGCTTCTGATGTTAGCTGGGGTAGTGGCTCCAGCCTTGTTTCTGTCATGACATGGATTTACCAAGAGGTCCAGGATATTGTGGGTTCCCTCAGGGAAGGGTTCCTTTTGAATTTTGTTCCTCTTGATGCATCCACGTTCCTGAGGTTGCCCCGTGGTGATTTGAAGGAGCCTCCTGGTCACAAGTTCTACTTTTGTCTGCCAGTTTTGAACTTCTTTGTGACTTCCAGTCCAGTGATCTATGTCTGGCTTTTGAGACCCATCAGGAGATTTCACCATAGTTACTCCTGGACACCCGAACTCCTCAGGGGGACCGAGAGAGGGGTCTTGAGGAGGGGGTACTGTCACATCTGTGGCCGTGACCACCCTCATACTTACCCTGTTTCTGGGAGTCAGTGGCTGTGCTGGCTTCTGCTTGTCTCTGTGTCTGTCTCTGTCTTAGTTTCTCTCTGGCTCTGTGTGCTGATTGCCTTACTGGACCTCACCTGTGTGGGCTATGCCTCTTCCAAGATGGCTGCCGACTCCTCTATGCCAGTATCCAAGATGGCTCCCGCTTGTCCTTCCTGTGGGCTGACTTCTCTGAGTGTCAAGCCTCTGTTTGGAAGCAAGGTGATTGCTGCAGCTGTGCCTCTGGTGTTGAAGGGCTTTATTAATCAATTAGAGACTGCAGCCCTTGCCTTTGCATTTCGTCTAAGGGCCCTGGTATGTAGAGTGCTCTGTACACTGCTACATTGTTTGCTCTGTGTGAGTTTCTATGTTTGACCAGCTAGCTTGGGCACAGCTTTGCTTGTTAGTCTGTGTACAGCTTTGCTAGTTCTCTGTGTATGTTTCCAGTGTATGACTAGCTAGCTTGGGCAGAGCTTTGCTTGTTAGCCTGTGTACAGCTTTACTACTTCTCCTGAGTTTGCTTTGTGTATGTTTCTAGTGTATGACTTGTTAGCTTGGGCACAGCTTTGCTTGTTAGCCTGTGTACAGCTCTACTAGTTCTCCTTTGATTGCTCTGTGTATGTGTTTCTAGTGTATGACTTGTTAGCTTGGGCACAGCTTTGCTTGTTAGCCTGTGTACAGCTTTACTAGCTCTCCTGGGATTGCTCTGTGTATGTGTTTCTAGTGTATGACTAGTTAGCTTGGGCACAGCTTTGCATTGTCAGCCTGTGTACAGCTTTCCTGTGTTTGCTTAGTGTATGTTTCTTGTGTATGACTGGTTTGCTTGGGCATAGCTTTCCTATTAGCTTGTGTACAGTTTAGTAGTCTTCTTGTGTTTAGCTTTCTGGTTTTCCCGTGTGTGTTTTCTTTTGCTTCTGGAGCTTCAGCCCTTGTTCAGTCTGTTGCCAGTACTCCTTGATACTGAAGCTCCAGCTATAGTCTTGTTCCTTGACCTGACCATTGCTTTGAACCTGCCTACTGCCGGAACCCGGACATTCTCTGCCTGTCTGCCTTGCTTCGCCTAGGTGCCTGGGGCACTTCTGGATCCTGATTCCTGCTGTTCCTGTTTGCAAGTGTAAGCCACATGAAGACTAACTCAAAATAAATTTTTCCTTAGCTGTGCTCTATTATTACCATATTGAAAATGCGACCATACCATACCTCTGTGGTTATGTTCCACTAGTAAGTTAAAAGATTAACTGGCTTTCTTGAAAGGATTATATAACCTTTGGGTGAATGACTAGGAACACAAACATACTTATTTATTCAATATCACAATTCCTCATGTAAGGGAGAAGGGGGTGGAAGGAACACTGTCAGGAATTCTAGAGAGAGAAAGCAGTAGAACCAGAGGAAGGGACAAGAAGACCTATTTTATTAATACAGTTTAATAAGACATTTTACATTTGTTATAAAGCAAAGTTGAGGGATATGTGCCACTGCAGTAATTTTTTTTTCGAGGATACTGTGATGTATGTTGAGAAGTTGACCAGACTCAAGTCTACTATAATGGCAAATATGGGATAATGCATTTAAAAATGTCAGTGTTTCCAAGGTTTCCATAAACGTGCATATTGTTTATATTGATGCAGGACAGACTGTTTACTTAGAAATTCATTATTAAGTACACTCTACTGCATTATTTAGGACTCTACCAAACACTACTCACACTTATATACCTAGTGCCCCCCATGCCAACTCTGGGTCCCCCCTCCCCAAAAATGTCAGGTATGGCTATGCCCCTGCTGCGTAGTTGCCATGGGGTTTAAGTAGGCGATCCACAAGGCATTGAATGGTAGCTGGAGCTCCATAAAGGCCAAACAGTAGCACTGTGAACTGGAACAACCCCTGGGACGTTGAAAAGGTTATCTTCTCCTTGGCAGCTGGGTGAGAGGTACCTGACAATATCCTTTGGTTAGGTCCAAAGTCAAAATGTATTGAGATCCTCCTAGCCGCTCAGTGAGTTCATCCACCTTTGGTATGGGATAGGCTTCTAATTTAGAGAACATATTCACCTTCGAAAATCAATACAAAACCAGATGCTCCCGTTTGGCTTTGGTACCAGCATAATGGGAGATGACCAATTACTGGTTGATTCTTCGATAACACCCAGTTCTAGCATTTGAGCGACCTCTTTTGCCATAGCCTGCTGCTGGGCTTCTGGGTATGATAAGGACATTGCTGGACTACCACTCCTGGTTCAGTGATTATGTCATGAGTTGCAAGGTGGGTCCGGCCTGAACTCCAGAGAATATATCTTCATTCTGGTGTACCAACTGCTCCAGGTCAGCCTTCTGCAAGACAGAGAGCTGGTCATGAAAAGGAACTGGCAAGGACCAGATTCTGTCAGGACTTCTGGCCCAAAGTCGTCTCTTGACTGCAGTCATGGAGACCCAGTTCTTCAATAAATTAATATGGAAGATCTTTGCCTTGTCTCTCTTGTCAGGTTGGGCCACCTTATAATTGACAGGTCCAATCTTTACCACCACTTCATAAGGACCTTGCCACTTGCAAAGCAATTTACTCTCAGAGGAGGGTAAAAGGACTAGGACTCTATCCCGACTGGAAGGTTAGTTGTACCGCCTTCTGGTTGTAGGCTCAGGTTTGACCTGCTTGAGCCTTTTCCAGGTTGAGCTTGACGGCCTCACCAACTTTTTTTAGTCTCTCCTGCATGGTGAGCACATATTCAGCCAAGTTCCTTCCCAGACTGGGTTCCTCTTCCCAAGCCTCCCAAACCACATCCAGGATTCCCCTAGGTCTCCTCCCATATAACAGATCAAATGAAGAGAATCCTGTCGAACAGTATATATGGGAGTAGGGAATTTCTTCGGCCACAAACTTTTTCATTGTCTGTTTCAGAGTCTTTAAGTGTTCCATCAGACTGTCTGTCTGTGGATGATAAACTGCTGTCTGCAAGGTCTTCACTTTTAGCAAGGCACACATTTGCTTCATGACTCGGGACATAAAGGTAGTACCTTGGTCAGTCAATATTTCTGCTGGGATCCCCATCCGAGAGAAAAATTTCCACAGAGCATTAGGAACTATGGTAATTTTCACATTACACAAGGCAATGGCTTCTGGGTAATGAGTGGCATAAAAGAAGATGATCAAAATGTACTTGTTACCCCGGGTGGTGCGTACCAGGGGTCCTATGAAGTCCATCGCTATTCTCTCAAACGGGGTGTTGATAAGGGGCATGGGCACGAGAGGGGCAGGTGGAACCCTCGCAGGACTACTCAGCTAGAATGCTGGGCAGGATTGACAAAAGAGCTCAACTTGCTTGAATACACTTGGCCAGAAAAACCAGGCCAAAATCCGCTCCTGAGTCTTTTCCTCCCCCCAGGTGACCGCCTAACTGGTGACTGAGCTAATTGCCTGATCTGCCTATGGTAGGGTTAAGGGATTGACAGTTGCTCTACCTCTTTCCCCTCCAGGGTTTCCTTAGCTAGCAAGTTATTCTTTATTACAAAATACAGGAGTGCTACTTTAGAGGGGTCCTGGTTGCCCATGGGACTCCCATTTACTGAAACAACCATAGCTTGGGCTGCTGTAAGGGAAGCATCCTCTGCCCTTTTGAAATTTCCAGCAGCTCTCTCACTACTACATTCTGGTAGGCTGTTCAAGGAGTTGTGGTTGTCTGGCCCATCATCTTCCCCCGGGCTCTGAATCTTCATCTATGGCTGCTCTTAAATTCAGAGAGCACCACAGCTTCTCTAGCCACCGCTGGCAGCAGGGTTTGGGCAATTTTGGATTTTCTGTATACAAATCAGGGTCCTCCAGTGAGAAGGTCTTAGGAAAAAAAAACACCTCCTCCTTCTTCGGGCCACCAATAAGCTGGGCCCAGATGGTCCTGAAATTGGGAAAATCCCTGCCCAAAACAACTGGGTAAGGTAGCCAAGGCAAGACTGCAACTTCCAGATGAGCTTGCCCTACTGGAGTTTTGAAAGACACCTGAGTTATCAGATATTGTCTCTGATCACCATGTACACATGCCAAGGTCACAGTTTGCTCTGAATTCAACTGCAGATGATTGAGTATCTCTCTCTCCGACCAAGGGTCTTGACACTACTGGAGTCCACTAGTGCTTGGTACAGGTATCCTTCCAGCTCCATTTGTAGCACACAATTTCTGTTACCTGGATGGGAAGGTTCCACAAAATTGCAGTCATGAGTGGCTACTACAGTCACATCCAAAGCATGGTCAGTTATATCCTGACAGTATCTAGCTATGTAACCTCTTTCCCCACACCTGAAACAGGTAGAGGAGTATGGATCCTGTGACCAAGGTAAAAGTGTGCAGTATGTTTGTAGGGAAGTGGGCCTCCATCACTCTGATCCCTTCTTTAGAGACCCCTGGCTGGAAGGTGATTTTTGATCCACCTTGCTGTCCAGTATGGTTTTCTCCCTTTTTCTCCCAGACTTCCAGCCCGCTTCTTCTCTTTATAGAGTTCTGATTCTGGCTGTGCTTGTTAGAAAGCTTCAGCTTCTTCTAAAGCACTCTTGGGAGTCAACTTAGGGTGCCGCCCTACCACTGCTTCATAGGCAGGGGTAACCTTTCAAGAAACTGCTCCAGGAGGACAATTCTTGCAATCTTAGAACCTTTCTTTCCTTCTGGTTGGAGCTATTTTCAGATGATCTCCTTGTGTCAGTTGAAGAATCTTGGGGGGGGGGGGGGGGGATGGTTCACTTGTATGGACCCCTTCTTGAACCACTCCAATAGGCCTCTGGGGTGTAGCCTGCTCTTTCCAAAATGGCAGCTTTCACCTCCACATAAGTGGCCACCCCAGTGGGATTAAAATCTTGGAATGCCGTTTCGCTGCTACCAGTCAATAAATTCCCCAGATAAGCTGTCCACGATGCCTCTAGCCAACCACCAAAGTGGGCAGTTCTCTTGAAATTCATCAAGAAGTAGTCCGGGTCGTCTTCCGACACCATCTTCTTTAATACTGAAACCGGACGGGTTGCTTGCAGGCCGGGTGGATAGACACCACTTCCTGCTTGTTCTTGAGTGCTCTGTTGTAGTTGTACACCAGCTTCTGCAAAACACTTGCTGCTATATCGGTTTTTGCTGTTGCCATTGCTCGAAATGTGCCTGCATAAATTGTTGCTGTTGCTGCTTTTACAGGATCTCTTGCTGTTGCTGCTGGCCCTCCACCAAGGCATGGAGTAACATTTCCATGTTTTTGCTGTATCTTTAGTGGCCGGGACCATGGAGTCCACTGGAGAACAAAAATAAAAACTTGATTGTCCAGCACTAGCTATACATCCCTCCCTTTTAACCAATGTCCTAGCACAGTGGTGTTTATAGGACCAACACCCCAGAGGTCATGGATCCACTTCCTCAAACAGGATAAGCTCAGGATTCCACCACTGCCACCACATGTGATGCCCCGAGTGAGGGTTGAGGGTGGTTCTGCGCAATAACACAGCCGGACAAAGGAATATAAATAACAAGTGCTTATTTAATAGACTCCTGAGGCCTGTTATGTTACAGGACCAGGAACAAAAGATAAAACGCCTCTGTAGTTCAATAAGCAGTAAAAAGCAGCCCTCAGGCTGTCAAGGCCTGCACACAGTCTGTGGCTGGTAGGGCGGCCCTGTCCCAAACACAGCCTGCGAGTCTTTCTCAGTAGTGCTCTATTGGTTCTGGCTCCAGCCAGACCTCAGAGCAAGGCTTGTTAGTCTCAAACAAGACGCAAAAGCAGCTTACCTCAGCCAGGTCACAATTCTTAACCATAAGTGGTGGTGGCATACACTGGGGTTTCAATTCCTTCTTCTTTCTGGGCCTTCTTAACCTCAGTCAGGCCTGTCTTATATACTTCCTGGTCTAGGCTCCACTCCACCTCCCAACTTACTTCCTCCTGGGCGGGACTAATACTCTTAAGCTGGCTCAGGTTGTCTTAGGGACTATTCTTAAGGGTGAGAGGCAAAGTTCTATAAACCCTACGGTTACCATATATCCGGTTTTACTCAGACATGTCCTCTTTTTGAGGACACTGCGGGGCATCCAGGTGGGGTTTGCCATGTTATGGACCACTTATGGATCCATTAACTTTGCCAACCTCTGAAATTCAGTATCAACAGCTAGCTCTGGTAACATCATATTATGGGACTGAACTATATACGCTGCTTATTATACTAGCAGTCACCCCTGCCATGTGACTATTCACAATATTTACTGTTAAACAGTTCACACAACTTGCACATTGGCAGCTAACAAATATACAATGTCTCATTACAAATACACCTTCTCACTTGCTTGAACATCTCTGTAACCTTCAGTCTTAATAATTTTTGGTAATTCCTTCTACATAAAATTTCCCAAGAATGATTTGGAGATTTCTACCAACTTCTTCACAATTTTACTCCATACAATTAAAAACATAACTTTAAACCTTTATCATTGTGGTTTTCTGGGTAAAGAGGTTTGCTACAAGCAAGCCTCTGCTTAAAATCATTAGATAGGCAGGCTTCATTTATGGAAAAACAAATTAAGGACAAATAAAATCACATCCGCATCCTATTTTCAACAATTCAAAACATTTAAAATATGGGCGCTATTTTCTTTTCAAATTAATTTAGCACCTTATAAAATTATACACTTGCCTTAAGAATATCAATTTATTGCTACTTCTCCTTTGGTAATTATCTTTGAAACTATGAATAGGTTAGACGAGAATCCCCGCAATCCATCCTACAATGCATGGGAAAGGGAAAACACATTCAAATATAAACACTATTATACAATTTACCTTTATAGTTGGACAAAAATCCCTTCTAGACATACAATTTCATAAAACAAAAGGAATGAAGGAAGAACATTCTCAAAAACCCTCAATTAAAACCTATACCACACAACACAAATATATATATATTTTTTTTTTCCAAATGTCCTCTATTATCAGTCAGTGTGGCAATCATTATTTACACCAATCTAGACAAAAAGTCTGGGAACAGCATATACCTTACACTAAGGTAGTTTAGCTGCTTAAACAGCATAAAGAATGCCTTGACATGTGACATGTGCTAATAAGTCACACTCACACACCCTTTGCAAAGGTATTATGATCAGAAATCTCAATTAAATTTACCTATTCTCTCATGCAGGGCTGGTCTTAGCAACTGCGGGGCTCTGTGCAGACCAGTTCAGTGGGGCCCCCTAGTCCTGCCCATTTGCCTAGCTCCACCCCCTTGTCCAGACGCACCCCCATTGACAAGGTTTTTTTTTTTAATTTATAAAATTTCAAATAAAGACAAATCGAGCAATCTTGTACAGAAAAACTGATTCAAATAAGCAGAATGCTATCATAGGAAACCTAGTATTAAGCAATGGAAACAACCAATTCTCATTACATAGAGGAGACTAAAGGAAAAATATTAATTAAGTAAGATAAAATCCAGGTATGTGGGCAGCAGAGTACTTTCAAATTCCCCTTTTACTGTACCACACCAATCCAGAGAGGCAACACTGGAGATCCCCTAGTAACAAAAAATGATGTGAAATGCATAGGTTCTCAAAAAAACATATTTCACTGAAGACAAAATCACAATACATTTACAGGGGAATTTTAAGTAGAACTTTGCAGTCAGTTAGCTCACCCCAGGACACAGAAGCAAAATTTGCTTTCTGTACTTCTGAGTCTCCTTGGAAATATCAGGAAACATACATATCTTCATTCCCGTAAAGAATTTCTCAATATTTTCTCAGAGAAGAATACACATTCACTTTCTCTGACCCTCACACACAAACTCACTGTCTCTAAAAAACACACATTAAATATCTAATTGTCTATGAGAAACACACAGACACTCACATTCACACTCTCTGTATCTCTGAGGAACACACACACGTTTCCTTTCTTTCTGACTCTCTTCTTTGAGAAACGCACATGCACTGTCTCTCTCTGTCTCTGAGAAACACAATTACAATTTTAAAAATTCTCTTTTTTGTGTGTTTGAATCTAACTCAGCGGAACTTTACAATCTATTCAGCAATGGCGGCAACAGTGAAATAGATCATGGGGCTGCACTGCTTCCACTCGTGGCTGACCTGCTCTGTCCCGGAACAGGAAATTATGTCAGAGGAAGAGAGGACTGGCAGCCATGAGCAGGAACAGTGTGGCCCCGCAATATTTTCCTTTTTTTGCTGCCACTGCTGAAATATCAGCTGCAGCAGGGGATTATTGGGTGGGAGTGGGGAGAGCGGTGGGCATCTGAGCAGAGCCTCTGGGCCCCCTCTGGGCCCTCAGGCACTACCAGGTTGCCCGGATGGTCAGTCCGCCCCTGCATTCCTGAATTACAAGTGCAGCACCATTCGGACCAATAAGGGAATTGAAATGATGGTCGGGTTCATTCAAGGAATGTACAAGTATACATAACCCCCTAAATTTCTACCAAAGGTGGTTACACCTTTTCACATTAATATGGAGATAGTGTTACATATCTGTTATCCTAAATTTCACAAACACCAGCACGAGAAGAAAAGAATCCAACAAAATCCATGTAGCTGTTTGTCTCCTTTCACTTAGTACTGACAAAGAGTTCACTAGCTAGCAATTTGGCTAGTGTTCTGTATTTAATTGTGTTTTGAGCACTGAGCAAACTGGTAACCCTTGTGCTAGGGAAGGGAAGCAGGAAGTGCATAAATTCCCTATCAAAATTGTACATTTAGATAAAAAAGTATGAAGAGGAGTTTCTAATACCAGAGCTGTACCAACCAAAGCAAAAGATTAAAGAAAAGCCTTATTGCAGTAGAGGGGGAAGGGAATTCTTATGCATCACCCTTAGCTCAACATTAGCTGTCCGTCTGTGCCCATGCAGTGGAAGCGGCCTGGGAGCAGCTGGCTGAGGGTAGGCTGCAACTGTATCAGGATCACAGGAGGAAAGGAAGCATCCTGCCAGCCTAACCTGCTGAGAGCACCTGAGGCTGAGTGCTGATCAGTTCCTTCCAGGTCAACAGGTTCCTGCAGGCTGCACTTCTCTCTCTCACACAGTTTTTTTCACATGGCTGAGCCAGAAGTGCAGCTGTGATTGATCAGGAAACCTGTCTGGCGCCTAAAAGGGCTCTTCTAATTGGCTGGGGTGATGACGAAAGACTGCTGCTTCGTCGTCACCCCAGCCAATTAAGAACAGCAGACAGGATCCCTGACCAATCACAGCAGCTGCACTGTAGCTCAGGCTCATCCACGCGAAAAAACAGTGACTGTCTGCTGGTTGCCAGTGCACCAACTAGGTAAAGGGGCTGGGAATCATTGCGGGGGCAGGGCATTCCAAGGTTGCGAGGGAAGACGACGGTTCTGACCACCAATGCTGCGGTGCCCCTGGGAGCGAGAGGCCCTTTGCGGCCGCCCCTGTCACTCTCCAGCCCTCCCTAACCCCGGGGGAGGGGGATCATCTGGGGGGGGGGGGGGGACCGGAGGTCCAGCAGACCTCCAGCCCCCCTGTCGCTGGGGGGGGGGGGGGTTGGTTGGTCACCAGGGACCTTTTGCTGGGGGAGTTAGGGGGGCTGGAGAGAGAAAGGTAGAATGAGTTCTGACAGGTGGAAAAGTTAGTGAGAGTGCCAGACCACAGTGACACGTCCACATAGAACATTTAACAGCAACAGCCACACTGGTGACATAAAAACAAACAAACGAGACACTGTCTGTAGATAATTCTGAGCACAGACTGTTTTATGTTATCTGGGAAATCTGTTGTGTCCCTGAACTCTCCACACATGGACGGATGTGGTCCCATTTCTTACAGGATTTTTTTTTTTTTAATAACTGAGGTCCTCCTACCTCCTTTTGTTGGCGCCAGGGAAAGGCCCATCCTGTGTGGCTCAGAGGGAGTTAAACTGCCCACATTCTCCACAACTATTGTAGAACTACCAATAAAAAACACTAGCCTGTGCTCAATTTAACAACTGTTTAATGATATATTGATATATGAGAACATAACATACAAGTCTTAATGGCAGACAAGATATCTAAATTCTGGACAGAGGCCAGTTCCTTATATAGAGCATTTGGCATCTTGAACACAAAAGGATCAAAGGAATACATAAAAAGAAAGATTCATCATTACTGGAGCATAGGTTAGTTTACTAATGACTATATACACACATAATTTATAGCCTCTGTGATAGACTCCTTCACCCCTTGACTATTAGATTACACATTATATATTGGAATCATAAATTGCTCCCCAAGTAAAGATACAAATGACATACAATGCTTTTCCATTCCTAAAGGTCTCTGGATCACCTAACATCTTACTCCGCTTTTCATAGTTAAATAGTGAAGTAATACACATTCAGAAACTGGTCATACTGACTAAATTCTAACCTACTATTAAAATATATTTCTAAGGTAGAATTTTTTCCACACCTGTAGTCTAATATTACCTCTCTTTATGCAAATGGGGGGCAGAACACTTTGGGTGTGAGGAACTAGATTGGGGGAGGGGCATATGAGAGAGAGAGAGATTGGGTGAAAGGTGGGGGATAGGATGAGAGAGACCGGGTAAAGGATGATGTAGTGGTAATGTCAGAGAAAGAGAGAAAAACTGGGTGAAGCCTGGAGGAAGAGAATGAGAGGACATATTGGCAGAGCCGCTGAGAGGGGGGCAGGCCTGGGCCTCCAAGGGGGGCCCGGCGCTGCAGTCCCACCCACCCGCGGCTCCGTCGTTGACCGTCCACCACCGGGCCAGCATTGAAATCACAGAGCCTCACCGCCGTGTGAAAGCACAGCAGGCAGCGGCAGATCGCCTCCCTTCGGGCCTCCTTCCTTCCCTGTGCCCGCCCTCGCCTGACGTAACTTCCACGAGGGCAGGACAAAGGGAGGGAAGGCCCGAAGGGAGGTGATCTGCTGCTGCCTGCTGCGCTTTCACATAGAGGTGAGGTGCTGTGATTTCAATGCAGGAGGCCCAGCCTGGTGGCGGACGGAGGGGGGCGGCCTTGCCCCGAGCCCGGCCCAGTCTCTCGGCGGTCCTGCATATTGGAGAAGACCCAGGGTTATGGTGATACATGAAACAAAGCAATTGCCTCTTTGCTTCACCTATCAAGTAGGTGATGTCACACAGTTGACACTATGTTTCAGGAAGGGAGACTGCTGGCTTTCTGGCAATGATGTGTAGTGGTATCTTAAGAAATTGATTTACTAAACGTTCTTTGCCTATACACCCAAAACTGGAAATGATCCTTAGTAAATTAATTTCTAAAAAGAGCTGCTGCTGATCCTGAAGGAGATTCCCACCTCCCCTTACTCAAAGTTCAGTAGGGACAATGTTGGATGTGGGGTGGAGGAAGCCTCAGCCACTGACTTACATAAGTACATAAGTAATGCCATACTGGGAAAAGACCAAGGGTCCATCGAGCCCAGCATCCTGTCCTCGACAGCGGCCAATGCACCTGGCAATCTTCTCAAACGTACAAACATTCTATACATGGTATTCCTGGAATTGTGGATTTTTCCCAAGTCCATTTAGTAGCGGTTTATGGACTTGTCCTTTAGGAAACCGTCCAACCCCTTTTAAAACTCTGCTAAGCTAACCGCCTTCACCACTTTCTCCGGCAACGAATTCCAGAGTTTAATTATACATTGGGTGAAGAAATATTTTCTCCGATTTGTTTTAAATTTACTACACTGTAGTTTCATCGCATGCCCCCTAGTCCTAGTATTTTTGGAAAGCGTGAACAGACGCTTCACATCCACCTGTTCCACTCCACTCATTATTTTATGTACCTCTATCATGTCTCCCCTCAGCCGTCTCTTCTCCAAGCTGAATAGCCCTAGCCTCCTTAATCTTTCTTCATAGGGAAGTCGTCCCATCCCCGCTATCATTTTAGTTGCCCTTCGCTGCACCTTTTCCAATTCTACTATATCTTTCTTGAGATGCGGCGACCAGAATTGAACACAATACTCAAGGTGCGGTCGCACCATGGAGCGATACAACGACATTATAACATCCTCACACCTATTTTCCATACCTTTCCTAATAATACCCAACATTTTATTCGGTTTCCTAGCCGCAGCAGCACACTGAGCAGAAGGTTTCAGTGTATTATCAACGACGACACCCAGATCCCTTTCTTGGTCCGTAACTCCTAACGTGGAACCTTGCATGACGTAGCTATAATTCGGGTTCTTTTTTCCCACATACATCACCTTGCACTTGCTCACATTAAACATCATTTGCCATTTAGCCGCCCAGTCTCCCAGTCTTGTAAGGTCCTCTTGTAATTTTTCACAATCCTGTCGCGATTTGACAACTTTGAATAACTTTGTGTCATCAGCAAATTTAATTACCTCGCTAGTTACTCCCATCTCTAAATCATTTATAAATATATTAAAAAGCAGCGGTCCTAGCACAGACCCCTGAGGAACCCCACTAACTACCCTTCTCCATTGTGAATACTGCCCATTTAACCCCACTCTCTGTTTCCTATCCTTCAACCAGTTTTTAATCCACAATAGGACATTTCCTCCTATCCCATGACCCTCCAATTTCCTCTGTAGCCTTTCATGAGGTACCTTGTCAAACGCCTTTTGAAAATCCAGATACACAATATCAACCGGTTCCCCTTTGTCCACATGTTTGTTTACTCCTTCAAAGAATTGAAGTAAATTGGTCAGGCAAGATTTCCCCACACAAAAGCCGTGCTGACTTGGTCTCAGTAATCCATGTCCTCGGATGTGCTCTGTAATTTTGTTTTAATAATAGCCTCTACCATTTTCCCCGGCACTGACGTCAGACTCACCGGTCTATAATTTCCCGGATCTCCCCTGGAGCTTTTTTTAAAAATCGGCGTTACATTGGCCACCCTCCAATCTTCCGGTACCACGCTCGATTTTAAGGATAAGTTGCATATCACTAGCAGTAGCTTCACAAGCTCATTTTTCAGTTCTAGCAGTACTCTAGGATGAATACCATCCGGTCCAGGAGATTTGCTACTCTTCAGTTTGCTGAACTGCCCCATTACGTCCTCCAGGTTTACCGTGAAGTCAGTAAGTTTCTCCGACTCGTCCGCTTGAAATACCATTTCCGATACCGGTATCCCACCCAAATCTTCCTCGGTGAAGACCGAAGCAAATAATTCATTCAGTCTCTCCGCTACGTCTTTGTCTTCCTTGATCGCCTCTTTTACCCCTCGGTCATCCAGCGGCCCAACCGATTCTTTTGCCGGCTTCCTGCTTTTAATATACTGAAAAAAATTTTTACTATGTTTTTTTGCCTCAAATGCTATCTTTTTTTCGTAATCCCTCTTGGCCTTCTTTATCTGCGCCTTGAATTTGCTTTGACACTCCTTATGCTGCTTCTTGTTATTTTCAGACGGTTCCTTCTTCCATTTTCTGAAGGCGTTTCTTTTAGCCCTAATAGCTTCCTTCACCTCACTTTTCAACCAGGCCGGCTGTCTTTTGGACTTCCGTCTTTCTTTTCTAATTCGCGGAATATGTATGGCCTGGGCCTCCAGGATGGTATTTTTGAACAGCGTCCACGCCTGTTGTACAGTTTTTACTCTCTCAGTTGCCTCCCTAAGTTTTTTTTTTACCGTTCTTCTCATTTTATCATAGTCTCCTTTTTCAAAGTTAAATGCTAACATATTTGACTTTCTGTGTACAGTTACTTCAAGGTCGATATCAAAACTGATCATATTATGATCACTGTTATCACTTCTAAGCTTTTGGGCTGGCTCCTAGATTCAGTGAAAATGTGCTGAAACCTGCCTTAACGGTAGTATTGAGAGACTAGGGAGCTTTGATGATAGGATCTGCCAGGCAGGAGTGTATGGGGATTGCTCCTGTATTACAAAACTGAAAAACAGCCAAACCCAATCTCAAAGGGTCATGTGTGATGAATGTACAACAATAAATGACAAACAGGAAATACCCTCAGAAACCAAGGTCACTGCCAAGGTCTGACCATCAAGACACTGATATCTATATAAGATTTATGTGCCTGTGATCTTATCTCTTTCATGGGGTATATTTCCCCATATCTTGTCAATAGAATTGATTCACAATGAAACCACAACTCGGGCATTAGGCACTCACTCAGACATACCTACTTTAGCTGTCTCATTGCTGGCTTAATATCCCACACTCCAACTGGTGACTTTCAACGGGGCCCAGATCGTTTCGCCCACTTCAGGGCTTCGTCAGGAACCACTCAACTTAAGCATAATTGTTGGGGTATGAATTTCTATCTGTCCAAACTTCTTGGAGACCAGCTGAATTCAGAGCTGGTCTCCAAGAAGTTTGGACAGCTAGAAATATATTTTCTCATTGGCCAATGGTTCCCTGCCTGTCTGCTAGAGTTCTGTATAACAGCAGCTCTGAACTTTTCACTCTCTTCCCCCTAATTTCCCCCTCCATTTTGCTTTCTTTGTTTCACTGTTATCTCAGGCCTAGTGTGACCTTGAACTGGTAAGCTTGTCTGCCTGCGGTATGTGTGGACTTCTCACCCCCCTTTTCCTCCCCCTTCTCCTGCTTAGTACAGATTCCTTTGTGCAATGATTCAAACAGCTAAGATACAGTAAAATGCTTTCTTTTAAAGACACCTTAGCTAGGGACTATTATATGAAAATGCCATATATTTCAATATTTCTTACACTCTTGCCCTGAACCCACTAGACCCCCAGGGAGTTAGCAGGTAGATCTGGAGGGACCTAAACAGGGTTGCCAGCTGGGAAAAATTTTCCCAGCCTGAAAAAGCCGTAAACCCGCCCAAAAAACGCCCGTAGCCAATCCCCGTCTTCCGCGTCACCGAACCCCGCCCCCGCGTCACTAACCCCGCCCCCACATCACATAACCCCGCCCCTGCGTCACTAACCCCGCATCCCACGTCAATAGCCCCGCCTCCCACATCACTAGCCCCGCCCCCTATTTCATCCCTTACGTCAACCCCGCCCCTGAAAGGCTTCTATTGGTCCAGTGGGGTTGTCGTTGAAGGGCTGTTCAGGACAGGGTGTTGTCATTTGGTGGGGTCAGGGTGAAGGGTTTGTCAGTTAAGGGGATAGAAGGAGGGGGCAGCTCCTGACTGCAAGTGTTAGCCTCTTTCAGAAGTAGCCTGGTGATAAGACTTTAGGCTGACAGAAGCCTCTCCTGCCCACTTAAACCCTTTTGAATATCTTAGTCTCTGGCTTTTATTGTTCCTTTCTTTGCCTGAAACATGAGATGTACATACCAAGTGTGTTAGGTATAAGAAAAGTTGTGTATTATAGAAAGCTTCAACTGGCTAACATAATACATTTTGCCTCCTTTATAACAAGTTCCCTGATTTTGCAGATTGTAGCAGGAGTGAGATATGCTCTCACTGCTCAGATTGCTCAAACAGCCTGCAGAAAGTCAGATTCTGCACCTGAAAATTGTACCAAGAGTGAATTGTCGACATTGTCTCAGGTATGTAAAATTACCATAGAAATATGGTGATGTAAGTGCAAATAACAACTGTCTCTAAACAACTGGATCACGTTGTGCCAGTTCAGATCTTGGAATCCTGTCCAGTTGAACTTGCAGACTCAGGGCTCTCTCCTTAAGACTCCCAGAGGGCAGGGCAGATGGAAGGGGATTAGGAGCCAGATGCATTAAACCTAAAGAGCCAGCAACATGGTTTGTAAACTAGTTCTAGCTGGTTTAGTGAGCAAATAGTAAAATGAGACATGCACAAAAGAGTTCTCCGAGTCATTTTCCTGCCATGGTAGCAGCTAATGAAAATGGAATGCAAAGCTATTATAATGAGCTAATTACTATTATAATGTGCATGCAAGGCGATACACAGCCGTTTCCGACCCCATGCACAAAAGCAGCCCCTACCTTTACCGTGGAAGTTTAACACGAGGTCTGGAGCTGTTGGTTCTTCATTGTCACAAGTAGCAGAAGGGGAGAAACAAGGCAGGGAAGATGGAGCACAAAAAAAAAAAAGAAGTACACCATCTTCTTTGCATGTATGAAAGCTGTGCCCAGGGCCGTGCTGATACAGTAAGGGCGCCCCGCGTCTGTCTGCTCACTTGCAAAATCTTTCACCTGAACTTGTGATTCTCCTATCTCTGCTGCCCTCCCCTTTTCATGCAAAGGAGCAGTATTAATTGAGGCAGGCACGCTCTTCAAGTTACATGAAAATACAACCAGATTGCCTTTTATGCTTCAGTTTGGGGCTAGCTCCTCAGTCAGGGTGAATTTCAGAGCTTGAAACAGTATTCAAATTAAAGAGAACCTGAAATTTTAAAAGTGCTAAAAATAAGTTTTAAAAGTATTTGCCTTAAATCTAATTGCAGAATTCAGGTGCTGGGAGTCTGTACTTGGTTGTCATATGCTCAGATTTGTTTAAATCATATGCAAATTAGTCCGGTGTTTTTCACTAAACATTCCCATGAGTGTCTGTATGTTAATCTGCATTCAAATAGAGCTCTCTGATTGGATGATCAGCTTCTGTTAAGAAATCTGCCCGGGAAGTGAACAGAGTGAGAGCTGTCCTTTGCCAAGAGAGACATCCAGCTGTGACTTCCTGTGTTTGTTGACTGAAGTTATAAAAGAGTGCCTGATTGTGGTAAATGAGAAAATATAAGTGAAAAGAGATTGGTGGCGATTGAAGTTTCTCTAGTGAGAAAAGGATCTGAATATTTCAGGATTACTTGAAGTTTATGAAGAATAGAAAAGGGTGAATTTCAGTTTAAGAGTGTTTAAATCCTATAAGCTATATAAAGGCTAGGTAGATTTAAGTGACTGTAAGCAAGGAAACCTTAATATTTGATCTGAAATAAATATTTGATCTGAGATAGTTGATCAGAGATAAATGTTTGATCTGAATTATATCCTTTGGTGCAAAGGAGATTAGAATGCAATAGAGTATTTCTTCCTGTTTACCAGTACAGTCAAATAATTCCATTCCACTTAAATAATTTTTTGTTATATATATGAGGGAGTAGTATCTGGATTTATTGTAAATCAAATTGATTCCATTCACAGGAATTCATATTCACCTTCATGCATTCATCCGATATTATCTTTTAAGTATGAAGTTTTATTTTATGTTTACTCTGTCTCTTGTGAGCTGAGCACAGTTAGTTTCCTCGGCTGGCACGACTACATATTAGAGGTATTTTGATACTGTGTGAAGTTTTACCACAGACGGGTGACATATATAAAACATTCTCCTTGGATAGGATGTGATATGTGAAAATACATTTTGCTTTAATGAAATTGCTAAACTTTAGAGTCAGAGACTTATCAATGAGGGATACATACAGTGCTATTTTTTCCTGAGGTCCGGCTTACTTGCCTGCTCCCTTCTGTTCCTGCTCTGCTGGACGGGGGGGGGGGGGGGGGGGGGGGGGCAACCGATAGTCTGCAGGGGGGCACCAGAGACCCTAGGCACGGCCCTGGCCGTGCCATGATTCTTTTTTTCAAATGACATTTTACTGGCAAGAAATGTGGAGGAAGGGAGAAAGAGCTGGCTTTGGGAACTTAAAGATTGGGGTTTAAAGAAGGAACTGTAGGTTAGTGTTAGGCAAAATAAAAATATAAAAAGCAAATTTTAACAACTAATCACCATAGTCTTTTCCACTTAGTTTTAAAAGCTTTGTACCACAGCATTAACAGATAGAATCTAACAAGCACTACAGGATCCCCATCCACCCCTAGGACAACTGTTCAATTATAGTCAGTTATTGTAATTAGGGTAACAAGCAGGGAGTTCTCTTACAGAGTTTTAAATACATTTCATTACCATCTAAGAAGGAAACACTAAATAAATCATACAATATACTATATAAACTAAAAGACACTTTTATAATAGGCTAATATCCTTAATACTGTACCAAGTTTTAAATTATTGAAAAACTCAAAAACACTAAGATGGAGTCAGCAGTCCAGCAGCGAGAGGGGTGCTATCCAGTCTTTTGCGTTGAGTGTTGCATGTATGATTATCTCCCAGTTAGTGAGATGTCATATGTGTGTGCCCGATGCAAAGAGCTCCTAGCTCTAAGAGAATGTGTCCGTTCTCTTGAGGCTAGAGTAGCAGACTTGGTGGAGCTGAGGGAGACAGAGAGGTACATAGAGGAGACAAGTCCCACCTCCAGTCTGGTAGCCCTTGTGCTACCTTGGAGGAGGGAGGTCTCCTAGAAGGAGAGCATCACCCTGGTGAAGTAGGAAGTACTCCTGTAGCCAGGACCTGCCCACCAGGGGATGTACTATCCTCTCGCACCGAGGATATGTCTCCAAGTGCTGCCCGGGAGGGAAGGGTTAGTACAGCCGTTGTAGTTGGTGATTCGATCATTAGGCATATAGATAGCTGGGTGGCTGGTGGACGTGAGGATCACCTGGTGACTTGCCTGCCTGGTGCAAAGGTGGCGGACCTCATGCGTCACCTAGATAGGATTTTAGTTAGTGCTGGGGAGGAGTCGGCTGTCTTGGTACATGTGGGTACCAATGACGTAGGAAAATGTGGGAGAGAGGTTCTGGAAGCCAAATTTAGGCTCTTAGGTAGAAAGCTCAAATCCAGATCCTCTAGGGTAGCATTTTCTGAAATGCTACCTGTTCCACGCACAGGGCCAAAGAGACAGGCAGAGCTCCAGAGTCTCAATGCGTGGATGAGACGATGGTGCAGGGAGGAGCTTTTTAGATTTGTTAGGAACTGGGCAACATTCTGGGGGAAGGGGAGCCTATTCCGAAAGGATGGGCTCCACCTTAACCAGGGTGGGACCAGGCTGCTGGCATCGGCATTTAAAAAGAAGATAGAGTAGCTTTTAAACTAGAAATGGGGGGAAGGCCGACAGTCGCTCAAAAGCGCATGGTTCGGGATAAGGTATCTTGCAAGGATACCTCACAAACAGGGAAGATAGGGTTTCTGGATAGTGAGGTTGCACAACAGACTGTGGTAGGCCAGGTGCCCTTAAATACAACCAAAGATCAGACAAAAGATGGCAAATCATTAGTGTCAAGTACTAAGCATCATGCAAATAGGAACAACAAACATACTCTGAAATGTCTATATGCAAATGCTAGGAGTCTAAGAAATAAGATGGGACAGTTGGAGTATATAGCACTAAATGAAAAATTGGATATAATAGGCATTACTGAGACCTGGTGGAAGGAGGATAACCAGTGGGACATTGTCATACCGGGGTACAAAGTATATCGTAGTGATAGGGTGGACCAGGCTGGTGGAGGGGTAGCATTGTATATTAACGAGAGCCTTGACACAGATAGATTACAAATTCAGCAGGACACAAATCACACCTTTGAATCATTGTGGGTTGAAATTCCATGTATAAAAGGGAAAAGGACAGTGATAGGAGTGTACTACCGTCCGCCTCACCAGGATGAGCAGGTAGATGCAGAAATGATAAAAGAAATCAGAGACGCAAACAAAATGGGCAATGTGATAATAATGGGTGACTTCAATCATCCAAATATAGACTGGGTAAATGTAACATTGGGACATGCTAGAGAGGTACAATTCCTTGATGAAATCAAGGACAGCTTTATGGAGCAGCTGGTGCAGGAGCCGACGAGAGAAAGAAAAATTCTAGACTTGGTCCTTAGTGGAGCGCATGATCTGGTGAGGGAATTTGCCGCTTGATAACAGTAATCATAATATGATCAGTTTTGATTTCAACCTTGAAGTAACTATATACAGGAAGTCAAATACGTTAGCGCTTAACTTTAAAAAAGGAGACTATGATAAAATGAGAAGAACGGTTAAAAAAAACTTAGGGGGGCAACTGAGAGGGTAAAAACTGTACAACAGGCATGGACGCTGTTCAAAAATACCATCCTGGAGGCCAAGGCCAAACATATTCCGCGAATTAGAAAAGAAAGACGGAAGTCCAAAAGACAGCTGGCGTGGTTGAAAAGTGAGGTGAAGGAAGCTATTAGGGCTTAAAGAAACGCCTTCAGAAAATGGAAGAAGGAACCGTCTGAAAATAACAAGAAGCAGCATAAGGAGTGTCAAAGTAAATGCAAGGCGCAGATAAAGAAGGCCAAGAGGGATTACGAAAAAAGCAGCATTAGAGGCAAAAAAACATAGCAAAAATTTTTTTCAGTATATTAAAAGCAGGAAGCCGGCAAAAGAATTGGTTGGGCCGCTGGATGACAGAGGGATAAAAGGGGCGATCAAGGAAGATAAAGACATAGCGGAGAGATTGAATGAATGTATTCTTTGCTTCAGTCTTCACCGAGGAAGATTTGGGTGGGATAGTGTCAGAAATGGTATTCATGCGGACGAGTCAGAGAAACTTACTGACTTCACGGTAAACCTGGAGGACGTAATGGGGCAGTTCAGCAAACTGAAGAGTAGCAAATCTCCTGGACCGGATGGTATTCATCCTAGAGTACTGCTAGAACTGAAAAATGAGCTTGCGGAGCTACTGTTAGTGATTTGCAATTTATCCTTAAAATCGAGCGTGGCAACAGAAGATTGGAGGGTGGCCAATGTAACGCCGATTTTTAACCCTAGAACGCATGACGTTAAAAATATACATATTAACGTCATGGGGGCCTTTTAGGCCCCCATGCACATAATGTAGAAAAACACACTTAAATAACTTTCACAAGTTTATTTCAAAATTGCTCAATAAAATATGAATAGTGGACAACATTTTAATTATAATTTTTCACAGAAAACACCAAAAAATCTTTTTTTTTCCCAAATTTCACGCAAAGACATGAAAACACACAAAAATGCATAGAAATCTATAGCAAACTAGCTGCAGCTACATTTTTATTCTAACTTTCTTTTCTATTATATTAGTCTTCCAAACAATTCTGACATGTTATTTTTTCAGAAGAGTGTTCTTGCAAACAGTTTCCTTACAAGTGGAACAATATCGCTCAGTTTTCCTCTCTATGTTTCTTGGACACATGAAACAACGCTTTCGTTTTCTTTCTCCTGGCTCTGGAGTAATCTGAAACTGTACGCCACACCGTTTCATGCTTCTTTAGTTTTCTTTGGCAAGCATTTCAAGTCGCTTCGCTCTATCATGTGAGGTATTACAAGTTCATGACAAAGGTCCTTCAAGAATAAGCGTCTCCTGTCCTTCCTCTGTGCATGAAATTCAGGATGAGTTTCTGTATAAATAATGAATGAATTTAGGGCTGCTACATCAAGCATATTTGAAAATAGTACTACAGGCCATCGTTTTGTTTGCCTCTTACACGAATATTCTCCCACCATCTCATCCATTTTATATACACCTCCTTTTGTTGCATTGTAATGCAGGATGATTTCTGGTTTCAATTTTTGGTTATTGCTGTCAACACTGCAATCGTGATGCATGGTACTGAGTAAAATTACAGATTTCTCCTTCTTTGCCTTGTAAGATACCAAAGTCGCTTTGTTATTGAATCCAAAGACACTCTCATAAAGTGCTCGCTGACGATTGTGTTTGAGTGCTGCTGGAATTTCTCGTCTGTTTTGCTTTATAGTACCAACAAGTGTAATAGCTTTTGCAAGCAGAAAATTGCCTAGTTCAACATTGGTGAAATAATTGTCCATGGTGATGTTTCTACCTGAATTGAATATTGGAACAGCAAGAGTTTTGACTATTTCAGACCCCAGATCCTTCTGTACTGGTGCACCAACCTCTTTGCCACAGTAGATTACGCCATTTATGCCATAATAATTTGCAGAATCACACATCCAGAAGATTTTTATACCGTACTTGGCTGGCTTGCTGGGCATGTATTGTATGAATTTGCAGCGTCCTCTGAACGGTACAAGTTGCTCATCTACAGTAACATTAGTACTAGGATTGTAAAGTTTTGTGCAATTTTTGATAAATATGTTCCAGATATAACTGATAGGGGCTAATTTGTCTGTTTCAAACCTCGTGCACGAGGTTCGCTTATCATCAAAGCGAATGATCCTTCTAATTTCCTCATATCTGCCCACTGACATTGTCGCCTTATAGTGTGGATCAGAAAGTGGGTCCAGAAATAATTCTCGTATTGGGACATCATACGATTTTTGACTCCCTGCCAGCAGGAAAGTCCAATATATGCATAAAGTTCCTCTTTTGAGATATTTTTCCAGGACTTATTTTTTGCTGAAGCGATACGTCTTCCTTCTAGGTTTGAACATAATAGGACCTCTTCTGCAATATTGTCAGAAAAATAAGTACAGAATACATCTTTAGGGGTAAAGTAACTGGGACTTCCCACAGCTCCTTGAGCCTGTCTCACAATATTGTGTATTGGAGTACGTCCGACTAATGTAGGATTACTGTCCCAAAAAACATTCGTTTTGGATGTTCTACTTATCACTTCTTGAGGATCCACTAGATTCACTTCTTCATCATCAGAAGAATCACTGGATGAGGATGTTTGATTAGCTGGTGGCAGATATTCTTCATCAGACAAAGATAGTTCACTTTCATCATCGCTTTGAAACATAATCGCTTCAATCTCTTGGTCAGTCAGACACTTGGAGGAAGACTGTGCCATTGCTGACTAGATGTTAGAAAATGAAACAGATTTCCTCTCAACAGCTTATCTTATCACAGGTCCTTCAGCAATTAGCTCACAGTGTATACTGTCCTCAGTGTTCAGAGGACCTGAGGTGATGTCATGGCCTTATCACTCCCTCCAAAAATCACATGACATCCTCACATGTTATTATCCACACCCTGGCCCCTCCACCAGCATTACTGAGTACAAATAAAGTAACTTGAGACACAAACACTTCTGAGAACATGATAAAACAGCGGGGGCCTAAAAGGCCCCCAATTCGTACAGATGTAGTTTTCACCAAACAAGCATTGTTACACCATAATGCCTATGAAAAAAACTTATATGAACAACTGGATATTATCAACAATGACATACTTGAGTAATACCTTGAGTTTCAAAATTCTAACTAAAGTAATTTTGCAGATAATAGCAAAAATGTAAGCATGGGGGCCTAAAAGGCCCCCAATATGCGTTCTAGGGTTAAAAAAGGTTCCAGGGGAGATCCAGGAAATTATAGACCGGTGAGTCTGACGTCGGTGCCGGGGAAAATGGTAGAGGCTATTATCAAAAACAAAATTACAGAGCACATCCTAGGACATGGATTACTGAGACCAAGTCAGCACGGCTTTTGTGTGGGGAAATCTTGCCTGACCAATTTACTTCAATTCTTTGAAGGAGTAAACAAAGTTATTCAAAGTCGTTAAATCGCGACAGGATTGTGAAAAATTACAAGAGGACCTTACAAGACTGGGAGACTGGGCGGCTAAATGGCAAATGATGTTTAATGTGAGCAAGTGCAAGGTGATGCATGTGGGAAAAAAGAACCCGAATTATAGCTACATCATGCAAGGTTCCACGTTAGGAGTTACGGACCAAGAAAGGGATCTGGGTGTCGTCGTTGATAATACACTGAAACCTTCTGCTCAGTGTGCTGCTGCGGCTAGGAAACCGAATAGAATGTTGGGTATTATTAGGAAAGGTATGGAAAACAGGTGTGAGGATGTTATAATGCTGTTGTATCGCTCCATGGTGCGACCGAACCTTGAGTATTTTGTTCAATTCTGGTCGCCGCATCTCAAGAAAGATATAGTAGAATTGGAAAAGGTGCAGCGAAGGGCGACTAAAACGATAGCGGGGATGGGACGACTTCCCCATGAAGAAAGACTAAGGAGGCTAGGGCTTTTCAGCTTGGAGAAGAGACGGCTGAGGGGAGACATGATAGAGGTATATAAAATAATGAGTGGAGTGGAACAGGTGGATGTGAAGCGTCTGTTCACGCTTTCCAAAAATACTAGGACTAGGGGGCATGCGATGAAACTACAGTGTAGTAAATTTAAAACAAATCGGAGAAAATGTTTCTTCACCCAACGCATAATTAAACTCTGGAATTCGTTGCCGGAGAACGTGGTGAAGGAGGTTAGCTTAGCAGAGTTTAAAAAGGGGTTAGACGGTTTCCTAAAGAACAAGTCCATAAACCACTACTAAATGGACTTGGGAAAAATCCACAATTCCAGGAATACCATGTATAGAATGTTTGTACGTTTGGGAAGCTTGCCAGGTGCCCTTGGCCTGGATTGGCCGCTGTCATGGACAGGATGCTGGGCTCGATGGACCCTTGGTCTTTTCCCAGTGTGGCATTACTTATGTACTCTCTCCCAAAAAAGTCAGCTCTTTCTCCCTTCCTTCCTTCCTTCCTCCTTACCCTGCACTCCCTCTTCCTCTCCAGTAGTATTTCCCCACCCCTTCCCATACCATGCCAGTGTAGACCTTAGAAATGCATAAGCTCTATATATAGATCCTTCAAGAGATAGTGTGTAATGATTTAGGCTCTAAAACCCTTTTTTATGTTTTGGTGCCACCTCAGTAAGGCCAACACACAATCTCTCCACTACAAAACACTATACACAATCTTGTGCAAAAACACACTCATAACCTTACCAAACCATAACAGCACTAATTCCAAGGACAGGACGAGCTACAACCTTATGCGTGCAAAGGCAGCACTGTAATTACACCGGGCTCTAACACAGCAGTACACTACCTAATGAAAAACAAAACAAAAAGGGCTGCAAATATTACACACTAGCAGAATACTGCACCTTGATCACACATGAAAAACACATGACAACAGATATGACACAAGGAACTAGAAATAAAATAATATGAAGGCAAAATACTGAACTGGAAAGTTACCTCAAGAAGTTAGACTCGACATGCAGCAATACTAGAAACATTGAAACTTACATGCAAAATATCACAGATGCACATTTCCAAAAGCTGACATATTCCAATTAATACATTCTGAATAAAATACTTTTTTCTACCTTTGTTGTCTGATCATTTAGTTTTTCTATTCGCTTTGTTCCCAGTGTTTTCTGTTTTTGTCACAACTGTGAGGAATGATCTGGAGTAGTGAGCCCTTGGGCTGCTGCCGGGGACCGGCAGCAGCAGGTGAACCACCCAACACAGAGAGGCTGGTAAAAGATTCAGGACTCTCAAACAGGCTCAGCTGGACAGAATTCTGGAATGGACTTGACTTGGCTGGACCCAGATGCAAGAACAGACTTGGCTGGAGCCGGATGCTGGAACGGACTTGGCTAGGCTGGAGCTGGATGCTGGAACGGACTTGACTTGGCTGGAAGCGGATGCAGGAACGGATTGGGCTTGGCTTAGCTGGAACCAGATGCTGGAACGGACTTGGCTTGGCTGGAACCAGATGCTGGAATGGACTTGGCTTGGTTTGGCTGGAACCGGATCCTGGAACGGACTTGGCTTGGCGGAAGCCGAATGCTGGAACGGACTTGGCTTTGGTTGGCTGGAGCCGGATGCTGGAACGGACTTGGCTTGGGTCAGCTGGAAGCGGATGCTGAAATGGACTTGACTTGGCTTGGCTGGAACCAGATGCTGGAACGGACATGGCTTGGCTGGAACCAGATGCTGGAATGGACTTGGCTTGGCTGGAACAGGATGCAGGATACTGGAACAAGATTCAGGATACTGAAACAGGCTAGGCAGGACTGAAAGCTGAAAAGAAACAAGGCAGCCACAAGCAGGAAGGGAACTGAAGCTAAAGACAACAGGGCAGATACAAAGAGGAGGGGAACATAAGCTAAAGACAACCAGGGTAGATACAGGCAGGAAGGGAACTGAAGCTAAAGACAAACAGGGCAGAAACAAACAGGAGGGGAACTGAAGCTGCAGACAAACAAGACAAGAACTAGCAGGGCTAGAACTGCAACAAGCACTCACAGACAAAAGCTCATCTGAAGACCTCTGTTGCAAAGGCTAGTCTGAAACTTCCCAGGTGCTTAATAAAGGCAATTACAGATGAGGTCAAAGGTGAGGCTTGGCAGCAGAAACACCAGGGCAAGTCTGGAGTGCTGGAACATCAGGACTGGAATGAACTCTGGAGCATGTCTGGGAAACAGGAAGAAGACAGTCCACAGCAGCCATAGGGCCTGGTCACCCGGAGGCGAGGTGAGTGTAGGCATGGAATACAGTCACAATTGTGACAGTTTTAAGCAGTGTCTTCTTTCCATTTGATATTTTTTCACTCACCATGTCCGCCATCCTCCTGTGTCCGTATGCATCCCGTCTACCATCTATAGCCCTGTCCCTATCCTTCCTCAAGTTTCAGTATCTGCCCTCAAAGTGTTCTGATCCGGCCCTTAAATTCAGCAGTTTTCCCTCCATCTATATCCAGCATTTCTCCCCACTCCCCTCCCCTCCATCCATGTGCATCTACTTCCTCTGTCTACCCTCCCCTCCATCCATGTCCAGCATTTCTCCTCTCTCCCTTCCCCTCCATCTGTGTGCATCTCCTTCCTTTGTCTTTCCTTCCCTCTATCTTTGTCCAACATTTCTCCTCTCTTAACTGCCCTCCACTCCATCTATGTCCAGCATTTCTCCTCTCTTCCCTCCCCTCCATCCATGTGCATCTCCTTCCTGACTTCCTTCCCCTCCAGCCATCCATGTCCAGCAACTCTCCATTCTACCCTGCCCTCTCCTCCATCCACCCATATCCAGCAAATTTCCTCTCCCCTGCCCCCTCCATTCATCCATCCATCCATGCCCAGCAATTCTCCTCTCTCCCCCCTGCCCTCTCCTCCATCTACCCATATCAAAAAAATTCCTCTCTCCACTGCCCCCATTCATCCATCCATGTCCAGCAATTCTCCTCTCCTCTCCCCTGCCCTCCCCTCCATCCATCCATGTCCAGCAACTCTCCATTGTCCCCTGCCCTCTCCTCCATCCACCCATATCCAGCAAATTTCCTCTCTCCCTTGACCCATTCATCTATCCATGTCCAGCAATTCTCCTCTATCACCTCCCCTCCCCTCCATCCATCCATGTCCAGCAACTCTCCATTCTCCCCTGCCCTCTCCTCCATCCACCCATGTCCAGCAAATTTACTCTCTCCCCTGCCCCCAATCATCCATCCATGTCCAGCAATTCTTCTCTCTCCCCTGCCCTCCTCTCCATCCATCCATGTCCAGCAATTCTCTATTCTCCCCTGCCCTCTCCTCCATCCATCCATATCCTCTCTCCCCTGCCCCCTTCATCCATCCATGTCCAGCAATTCTCCTCTCTCCCCTGCTCTCCTCTCCTCTCCATGGCCAGTGATCTCGTCTCTCCCCCTGCCCTCCCCTCCTCTCCTCTCCATGGCCAGTGATCTCTTCTCTTCCCCTGCCCTTCCCTCCAATCCATGTCCAGCGATTCTCCCTGTCCTCCCTCAGCTCCCCGACAGCCCTCCTCTCCATTCCTTCCTCCCCCCCCCCCACATTTAACCCTTTTATTTTCAGTGGCAGCGACGGCAGTGAAGAAGACAAAACAGCAGGCTTGCCTCCAGCTTCTCCCTTCCTCCACACAGTTTCCCGCCTTCTGCGATGATGTATTTCCTGTTTCCGCGAGGGTGGGACAATGTGTGAGGGAAGGGAGAAGCTGGAGGTGAGCCCATAGTGCTTTCTTCTTCACTGCCGTCGCTGCCACTGAAAATAAAAGGGTTAAACGCGCGGGGGGGGGGGGGGGGGGGGAACGGAGAGGAGGGCTGTCGGTCGGGGAGCTGAGGACAGGACGGAAGGAGAGCTGCCTGCAGCGTTGCGCCGGCCCTGCGTTTGGGAGGAATTGCCCCCCTCGCCCCCCAAACTAAGCCCATGCCAAAAATGCAAGGAAGACAAGAGTCAAACAGCCTCTCTGCTGGGAAACAGCATCCCTCATGAAAGAAGAACAACAACAGAGAGGGGCTAAACCAATTGGACAGTGTCAGCCTGGGATGTCCTGCCCACTCACTACTGGAGGGGGACACCAGGAAGTTTGGATCCAATCAGCTCATAGCTCTAGAGTGATGTCAGCAGGGAGACCCTGCAAGAAGCAGTTGGGATAGCAGCCAGCCAATGAGAAGCCATCTTCATGGAGATGGGCTTTCCAGGATGTCAGCCAGCTGGGGTGGAACCAAGCCCTGATGCTGATTCCTGAGCCCAGAGCAGCAGAGAGCATATTCTAGGCTTTTCCCACTTTTTCCTAGCAGCGGGGAGGTGGGGAGCCCCAACACAGGTCTGTCCATCCAAAAAAAAAAAACACTTTTGTGCTTGCAAAAAAAAAAAAAAGGGCTACATCTACTGCAGTGGCGTAGCTAGGGTAGTTGACACTCGGGGCCGGTCATTTTTTAACATCCCCCCCCCCCCCAAATCCAGTACTAGGCATACCGAGAATACAAAACACTCAGGACCTATAGCGCAATTCTACCATACCATAAGCAGTCATTTCTACAAGTCACACAAGCATCTTAAACACTACAGTGAGCACTAGAACATCAATTCACCTATTGTAAAATGAAAACAGACAGATTAGTACAGATCGTCGATCCTGCACAGTCAATGCCAACTGAAAGCCATGTCTTTTTCACAAACACAGATACACCCTAATCCACTATAGAATAAGTAATCATAAACTTTCTATTTAGACAAAAATTAAACTGAAACCCCGATGCCAGACTCTGCATACAATGCAACACCACAGAAACAGAAAATGTCCCCTAGTACTGTGCAAAATATAAAATTTGAAAAAACTAACAAATCCGATCACCACTTTACAAATTAACAAATAGAAATAAAACAAATATAGAAAATAAAATACCATTTTATTGGACTAATACATTTAGCTTTCAGAGGCCAAAACCTCCTTCCTCAGGACAATACAGTATAGTGCTGTTATAATATCCTATCCTGACCTGAGGAAGGGGGTTTTGTTCTCTGAAAGTTAAGTCAAAATGTATTAAAAATTAGTCCAAAAAATGATTACCTTATTTATATGTTCTATTTATAAACATTTATTAACACATAAACACAGATACAATACTATACCCTAAAGCAAAAAAATAAAAAATATATATTTTATTTACAGTTTGTTGTCTCTGGTTTCTGCTTTCCTCATCTTCTTTTCACTGTCTTCCTTCCATCCAGCATCTGTCTTCGCTCTTTCTCTGAAATCCAGTGTCTGCCCTCTCTAATGTCCCTTCCATCCAGTGTCTACCCTCTCTCTCTGCCCCTTCCAGCCACCATCTGCCCTCTTTCTCTCTCCCCCTTTTACCCACCATCTGCCCTTTCTCTCTGCCCCTTCGATTCGTCTGCCCTCCCTTTCCCATCCATCCAAGGTCTGCCCTCCCTCATGCTCCCCCCCTTCCATCCAGGGTCTGTCCCCTCTCTCTGCCCCCTCTTTTTAGCCCCCTCTTTCCACCTGCACCTAGTTCCAGCCCACATCTCCCACCTGCCACCCTTTTCAGCCCCACTATCCCACCAGTCCCCAGCCCTTTTCTCCCATCAGTCCTGGGCTTCAGCCCCAGCCAGTTCTCCCTGTCCCCTTTAAAGCCCCCAGTCCCCACAGTTTCATCCCATGCCCCTTTTCAGCCCCCAGTTCCAGTTTCATACCCCTTCTCCCATGAGCACTTCCCTCCCCAGTCCCCTTATCCCCTCTGAGCACCCCCACCCCTCCCCAATCCCCATTCTCCCCTCTGAGCACCCCCACCCTCCCCAATCCCCTTCTCACCTCTGAGCATCCCTCCTCTGAACTCCCCCACCCCTCCCCAATCCCCTTCTCACCTCTGAGTACCCTTCTGAGCTCCCCCACCTTCCCCAATCCCCTCTGAGCACCCCACCCCTCCCCAATCCCCATTCTCCCCTCTGAGCACCCCCACCCTCTCCAATCCCCTTCTCTGAGCACCCCTCCTCTGAACTCCCCCACCCCCTCTCCAATCTCCATTCTCCCCTCTGAGCACCCCCACCCTCTCCAATCCCCTTATCCCCTCTGAGCTCCCCCCCTGACCTAGTCCCGTCCCCCCTCCATTGAGAGCCACAGAGCCCTCTTCTCCTGCCACCGCCTGCCTTTTTCTTTTTTTTTTTTTTTAATCCGTGCAGCCACGCAGGCAGCGCTTCACGTCTGCCCTGCGTGTGCTGTGAAAGAAGTAAATCGCCAGCGCTGGCTTCGGGCCTTCCCTCGATGTCCCGCCCTCTTGTGAGGTAACTTCCTATTTCCTTGAGAGCGGGACATCGAGGGAAGCCCCGAAGCCAGCGCTGGCGATTTATTTCTTTCATAGCACACGCAGGGCAGACGCGAAGCGCTGCCTGCGTGGCTGCACGGATTTAAAAAAAGAAAAAGGCAGGCGGTGGCAGGAGAGAGACGCGACGGAGCACCCCCCACTCGCGGACACCCGGGGCGGACCGCCCCCACCGCCCCGCCCTTGCTACGCCACTGATCTACTGTTTTCATATAGGCAGCTTGTCTGCGTATATGAGAGCCGTCTGTAGCATGCGCAGAGTAGCCACCAGGAGCATAGCTACATGGGGCCACGGGAGCATGGCCCCCCCGCCGCTGACCCTTTTGACCTCCCCCTTCCCGCCACCGCAAACCCTCCCCCACCGCCGTCAGGTACCTATGCTGGTGGGGGTCCCCAACTCCCTCCAGCCGAAGTCCTCTTCAGCGCCGATCTCTGGGCCGGCGCTTTGCTGCAGCTGATCTGGAAGGATTCTGTTTTGAGTCGTCCTGACATCCTGCACGTTCCTGGTAGCCACGCATAGTGATTGACTGTTCTGCACATGCTCAGCTCACTGAATGGCTTCCCCCATATCGCATGCCAATGAGCTGGGTCGCAAAAGCAACGATCAGCTCATTTGCATGCGATTCTCTTTGTGAATCCCTCTGTGTTTCTAAATCGGTAAATTTTTACCGATTTGGAAATACAGACAGATTCTTAATGGGACCTTGTGCATCTGGGCCTAGGTGACTTAAGCAAACCTTTAGCTTTACTTTCCCCTTCTCATTAACTGTCAACAACTAACTAACTAACTAACTAAATAACTAAATAAATAAATAAATAAACCCTTCCCAGAACAATCTTGAACAAAATGCATCTCATACATTGTTTTGTATGTGCTTACATAATGAGGACAATTTCTAAAAGCCATTTACGCAGATAAATGGGCTATTTGAAAATTGTCCACATTCCCTGTGGTAGAGTTAGCATACGGGATTACCCGGACATGTCCTCTTTAAGGACACTGCAGGGTGTCCGGGCGGGTTTTGCCAGTCTGTCCATTTATCCAGGTTTGCAGGTGGGCGGGCAGGCAGGCTGGCTGGCTGGTGGGTTGTACTCTGGCAGGCCTCCCCAGAAATCATCAAACTCCCCCCCCCCCCAACCGTGGGAACATCATCAAGCCCCTCTCTCCCCTCCCACCCCAGAAATCATTAAACTCCCTCCTTCTAATCCCCCCCCCAACTGCAGGATCTTCAAGCCCCTCCTTCCAATAACCCTCCCTCCCAGCCCCCAGAACATCACTAAACCCCTCCTTCCAATCCCCCCCTCTCACTGGCATATGACTCAGGTGGATCAGCCTCAGGATGTCCTCCCTTCCCTCCTGTACCTTTTCCTTTTTGTGCCTGGTGATCTAGTTGCCTCTTCTTTCATGACCGGGGTTTCTGCAGCCTGTTCGCTGCCGGCGCCACTTCAAAATGGCTGCCGAGAGTTCCAGCAGTGACCTCAAACACTGTGAGAAAGGAATCCTTCACTGTGTGGCTCTGGTGCAGCTGTATCAGCTGTCTCCTCAGTAGCTCTGCTACTGATGGTTATATGCAGACTGAATACACTCCAGGAATTACATGCCAGAAAATCAAAATAATCCACCAAATTAATACAACATATTAAACAGAACAATATTTTCAGTATCTTCCTGTTGACCATGTGAACAAATATGTTTAGTAACACTGAAACAGAAGTCTTGTGGTTTAATTGCAACCATAAAATGATTTTCCTGTTTTTTTAAATAGGCTGACAAATGGCTACCAGGCTTCAGATCTGCTGACCTTTAATTTATTGTTAAGAAAGATATTTGGAATACATTTAATCTGTATTAGCTGTACCTAATGCTTAGAGCTGCAGCCTGAGAACCAGGGAAACTAAGATTCAAAACCCACTGCCACTCCTTGAGATCATGGACAAGTCACTTAAACCTTACATGACCTCAGGTTCAAACAGATTGTCATAGGCGGTCGGTGGCCCAACTGTTTGGGGAGGCTAAAGGGAGCGGGGTTAGGGGTGGTGCCAGGGGTGGGGCTTACATCCATAATTGTCTGACAACACACAGAAAAAAAAGGTAAAAGTAAAATAGTCACAATTAATACCTTATATTAAATTTAGATATTAGATATGTATAATATGTCAAAGAAAAAAGTGGTTGCTTACAGCATATATTAACCAATGTATACGATTCAAAAATGTTATCAATTATAAAACACTGCTATTTCCATCCATGGAAAATCCCAAAATGAAGTGGTCACATTAGTGAAGTAACATCCAGTGACTAGACTTCACATCATAGGTGTCAGTGATCTGCTCAGGGTTAATATTTCCCAACAAGATCACTTTCAATGTTCAGTAAACAAAGCTGTCAGTCTTTCTTGACCCATTGTGGATCCCAGCCAGTTTCATACACATCTCATATGAAGGCAAAATATTGAACTGGAAAGTTACCTCAAGAAGTCAGACTCAGCATGCAGCAGTACTAGAAAAATTAAAACTTAAAAGCAAAATATCACAGATGCACATTTCCAAAAGCTGGCATATTCTGAATAAAATACTTTTCCTACCTTTGTTGTCTGAGCATTTAGTTTTTCTATTTGCTTTGATCCCAGTCTCTTCTGTTTTATGCAGTGTCTTCTTTCTATTTGATATTTTTTCTTTCACCATGTCCACCATCCTCCTGTGTCCTTATGCGTCCTGTCTACCATCTGTAGCCCTGTCCCTATCCTTCAGTGTTCCGATACAGATATTAAATTCAGAAGTTTCCCCTCCATCCATAACCAGCTCACTCCCCTCCATCCATGTGCATCTACTTCCCTCCCCTCCATCCATGTCCAGCATTTCTCCTCTCTCCCTTCCCCTCCATGTGCATCTCCTTCCTTTGTCTTTCCTTCCCTCCATCCCTGTCCGACATTTCTCCTCTCTTCCCTGACCTCCACTCCATCCATGTCCAGATTTCTCCTCTTTTCCATCCCCTCCATCCATGTGCATCTCCTTCCTGTCTTCCCTCCCCTCCATCCATCCATGTCCAGGACCTTCCCTCTCAGTGTCATCCCTCTTTATCTCTCTATCCTTCCACCCATTACCCTCTCCCAATCCTTCCGTCCATTGTCTCCCTCTCCTTCCATCCATTGTCTCCCTCTATCTCCCCTTCTTTCTACACAGTTCTCTCTCTCTCAACCCTTTTCCATTCAGCATGTCCTCTCTCTCCCCATCCTGCCAGTGTGTTTCCTCTTTCCCTCTCTACCCTTCCATCCAGTGTCTTCCCTCTTTCTGCCCCCTCCTTCCAGCATTTTCCCTCTTTCTCCCTCCTTTCATTCAGCATTTCTCCATCTGACAGCTAGGGTCTCCCCCAGTTTCTCCCCAGCAGCTTCTCTCTCTCTCTCCTGCCCATGTCCCCTCTTTCTCTCCCCATCTTTCCACTCATCTCTCTCTCTCTGTACCCCTCTTCCATCCAGCATCTTCTCTCTGGCTCTCCCCTGCTCTTTTCCATGTCCCCTCTTTCTCTCCCCATCTCTCTCTGACTCTCCCCTGCTCTTTTCCATGTCCCTGGCTCTCCCCTGCTCTTTTCCATGGCCCCTCTTTCTCTCCCCATCTCTCTCTGGCTCTCCCTTGCACTTTTTCACTCTCTCTCTCTCTCTCTCTCTCTCTCTCATCCAGCGTCCTCACTTCCTTACCGTTTCCAGCCATGTTCTCTCCCTCCGGGCCTCTCTACAGCAGCGCTGACACAAGAACAAAAAGAAGTGTGGGGCTGCAGCAGCCTTCAGGCATGCGCTGTCGGCTCTGCCGGCCCTCTGCTCCCAGAATGGGAAATTGATGTCAGCGGGGGCAGAAGACAGCAGAGCCGACAGCACATGCCTGAAGGCTGCTGCGGCCCCGCACTTCTTTTTGTTCTTATGCTGGCTGTGGAGAGAAGCGGTGGCAGCGGTTCAGTGCGGTGCTTGTTCCTGCCGCCGCTCAACAGAAGCAGCGGCGGTGGCAGCAGAATTCAGCGGAACTCGAGTCGGGGCTACATTTGGAGGAGGAGGCAGGTGTGGAAGGTCACAGCTGGGCTGCGGAGGCTTAGCCTCCCCAAGCCTCTTATACGGGGCGCCTATGCAGATTGTAAGCCCTTCAGAGACAGGAAAATACCTACTGTACCTGAATGTAATTTAGTGAGCTACAACTGAAAGAGGCATGAGCTAAATCCAAATCCGAACTTCTGTACCAGGCATATTGTGAAGTAATACAAAACCCTACAAAAGCACAAAGGGTCTATAAAGCAATTCTATCATACCATAACAGTACTAACTTCCAGGTGTCACACAAGAGCCTTCTTAGATAGACTGCACTGTAACACTGCAGTGGGAAGTAGAACATCAATACACCTACCATAAAACTAAACAAGCTGGATTAGTACAGATCAATCCTACACAGACATTGAATAAGTACATAAGTACACACTGGGAAAAGACCAAGGGTCCATTGAGCCCAGCATCTTGTCCACGACAGCGGCCAATCCAGGCCAAGGGCACCTGGCAAGCTTCCCTAACGTACAAACATTCTATACATGTTATTCCTGGAATTGTGGATTTTTCCCCAAGTCCATTTAGTAGTGGTTTATGGATTTGTCCTTTAGTAAACCGTCTAACCCCTTTTTAAACTCTGCCAAGCTAACCGCCTTCACCACGTTCTCCGGCAACGAATTCCAGAGTTTAATTATGCGTTGGGTGAAGAAACATTTTCTCCAATTTGTTTTAAATTTACTACACTGTAGTTTCATCGCATGCCCCCTAGTCCTAGTATTTTTGGAAAGCGTGAACAGATGCTTCACATCCACCTGTTCCACTCCACTCATTATTTTATATCCCTCTATCATCTCTCCCCTCAGCCGTCTCTTCTCCAAGCTGAAAAGCCCTAGCCTCCTTAGTCTTTCTTCATAGGGAAGTCGCCCCATCCCCACTATCATTTTAGTCACCCTTCGCTGCACCTTTTCCAATTCTACTATATCTTTCTTGAGATGCGGCGACCATAATTGAACACAATAGTCAAGGTGCGGTCACACCATGGAGCGATACAACAGCATTATAACATCCTCACACCTGTTTTCCATATCTTTCCTAATAATACCCAACATTCTATTCGCTTTCCTAGCCGCAGGAGCACACTGAGCAGAAGGTTTCAGTGTATTATCGACGACGACACCCGGATCCCTTTCTTGGTCCGTAACTCCTAATGTGGAATCTTGCATGACGTAGCTATAATTTGGGTTCTTTTTTCCCCACATGCATCACCTTGCACTTGCTCACATTAATCGTTATCTGCCATTTAGCCGCCCAGTCTCCCAGTCTCGTAAGGTCCTTCTGTAATTTTTCACAATCCAATGCTAACAGAATACCCGCCTTTTTCACACTCAAACGCAGGTAGATCTTCAAGTATAGAATAAGTAACCACAAACTAAAAATAGACATATGCATTTTTATCCCTCCCTCCTGTTGCAGCTCTGCTGGTCCCGTGCTAATAAGTAACCCAAGACAACATTCAGGGCCACAGCTCTCTGTCTGCCACTATTACTTCCTGTGAGGACGTTTACATCAGAGGAGGCGGGACCAGTATAGAAACAGTAGCAGCGAGAGCCATGGCCTCACACATCTTCTTGGGTTATTTATTAGCGTGGAACCAGCAGAGCTGCAGTGGGAGGGAGGGAGGAAAATTGAGCTGCATGTGTCAGTGAATAGGAGGGGAGAGAGAAATGGGGCAAGACTGAATAGGAGGGGAAAGGCAGAGGGTTCGGCAGGCAGGGAAGATTGTAGTTAAGCCTCCCCAAGCCTCTGAAACGGGGTGCCTATGAGGGGTAGTTTTAGGTGGTGGGGGAAGTTGTGAAGATAGTTTTGGAAGTGGTGAGGCATTTGGAGGGGTTTTTTGGAGATGGGAGCTGTGTAGGGTGGTGGAACAGTTGTGGCAGGTAGTTTGGGTGGGGGCTGTTAGAGTGGGTACTTTGTGGTGGTAGGCCATTTGTTGGGGTAGGGGCAGTTTGGGGGTAGTGGGGTGGTTGCAGGGGTAATTTAGGTGGGTGGGTGCGGTTAAGGGTGGGGTGGGACAGTTGCAGAGGGTAGTTTTGAGGGTGGAGCAGTTGTAGGGTAGGTTTTGGTGTACTTTTTGAGTCTGCATTTAACTCTTAGCCTCTTATTCAGCTGTTTAATACCCATGCTATTTTAATTACGCGACTGGGAGACTGGGCATCCAAATGGCAGATGACATTTAATGTGAGCAAGTGCAAAGTGATGCATGTGGGAAAGAGAAACCTAAACTATAGCTACGTGATGCAAGGCTCCACATTAGGAGTCATCGACCAGGAAAGGGATCTAGGTGTATCGTTGATGATACATTGAAACCCTCTCCTCAGTATGTGGCGGCGGCGACGGCGGCAGCCAAGAAAGTAAATAGAATATTAGGTATTAATAGGAAAGGAATGGAAAACAAAAATTAGGATGTTATAATGCCTTTATATTGCTCCATGGTGCAATTGCATCTCGAATACTGTGTGTAATTCTAGTCACTGCATATCAAAAAAGATATAGTAGAATTAGAAAAGGTACAGAGAAGGGTGACGAAAATTATAAAGGGGATGGGACGACTTCCCTATGAGGAAAGGCTAACGTGGCTAGGGTCAGCTTGGAGAAAAGGCTGAGGGGAGGTATGATAGAGGTGTATAAAATAATGAGTGGAGTGGAACGGGTAGACGTGAATTGCTTGTTTACTCTTTCTGAAAATACTAGGACTAGGGTGTATACAATGAAGCTTCAAAGTAGTAAATTTAAGACAAATCGGAGAAATTTGTGGTAAAAGCAGTTAGCTTAGCTGAGTTTAAAAAAGGTTTTGATAACTTCCTAAAAGAAAAGTCCATAAGCCATTATTAAGATGGACTTGGGGAAAATCCACTGGTTGTTTCTAGGATAAGCAGCATAAATTATATTGTAATGTTTTGAGATCTTGCCAGGTACTTGTGACCTGGATTAGACACTGTTGGAAACAGGATGCTGAGCTTGATGGACCTTCGGTCTGTCCCAGTATGGCAATACTTATGTTCTTTTGCAATCATTCCCATAATAAATGAAACTCCTTAATCCCTTATTTGTCCTGTTTGTCTGTCTTGAATAGATTTTAAGCTCTGTTGAGCATGGTCTGTCTCTTGCATGTTTGTTTACAGCGCTGCATATGTCTAGTAGCACTATAGAAATGATAAGTGGTAGTAGTAATGCATGTTAAATCTAGAAACAATACTTGAAAACTCAATTAACCCATGTCAAAAAGTTATAATGTGAAATACATTTTTAAAAAATGAACGCAAACATGAACTCGCTTTAACGTCGTCATTTAATCTCCAACTATGCTCCACCTCCCCCACTCATCAAAATGGTCACTGTCTTGATCTCATCTTCTCCTCCAACTGTTCACCCTCTAGTTTCCTTGCCTCCGATCTTCCCCTCTCTGATCACCATCTTATAACTTTCACACTTAAATCTCCTCCCTCCCAGTCCCGTCCTATCCTATCTAATTTATCTAGGAATCTTCACGACATTGACCCTTCATCTCTATCCTCCCATGTTTCAAACCTCCTCTCTACTGTGGCACCATCCACGTCTGTCAACGAGGCTGTTTCTTCTTACAACAATACTCTATCCTCTGCCTTAGACACTCTTGCACCTTTGATGACCCGCCCTGTAAGGCGTACAAAACCCCAACCTTGGCTGACTTCTAATATCCGCTACCTACGTTCCTGTACCCGCTCTGCCGAACGCCTCTGGCGGAAATCTCGGGCCCTTGCTGATTTCTTACACTTTAAGTTCATGCTGACCTCCTTCCAATCTGCTCTTTTACGTGCCAAACAGGATTATTATATCCAACTGACCAACTCTCTTGGCTCTAATCCTCGACTTCTCTTCACCACATTGAACTCTCTCCTCAAGGTGCCCCCTCCCCCAACTCCCCCTTCATTATCTCCTCAGACCCTTGCTGAATTCTTTCACAACAAGGTTCAAAAGATAAACCTTGCTTTCTCTACCTCACCAGCTCTCCCTCCACTAGTCCGTTCCCCTCTCTCTCCTTCCCCTCATTCCCTTTCCTCCTTTCCTGAAGTTACTATTGAGGAAACCACACTTCTCCTTTCTTCCTCAAAATGTACCACCTGCTCCTCTGATCCCATTCCCACCCACCTTCTTAATGCCATCTCTCCTACTCTTATTCCTTTATCTGTCACATTCTCAACCTCTCACTTTCCACTGCGACTGTCCCTGCTGCCTTTAAACATGCTGTGGTCACACCTCTCCTTAAGAAGCCTTCACTTGACCCTACTTGTCCCTCTAATTACCGACCCATCTCCCTCCTTCCTTTTCTCTCCAAATTACTTGAGCGTGCTGTTCACCGCCGCTGCCTTGATTTTCTCTCCTCACATGCTATTCTTGACCCATTACAATCTGGTTTTCGCCCTCTCCACTCAACCGAAACTGCGCTTACTAAAGTCTCCAATGACCTATTACTGGCTAAATCCAGAGGTCAATATTCCATCCTCATTCTTCTTGATCTTTCCGCTGCTTTTGACACTGTCGATCACAGCATACTTCTTGATACCCTGTCCTCACTTGGATTCCAGGGCTCTGTCCTTTCCTGGTTCTCTTCCTACCTCTCCCTCCGCACCTTTAGTGTTCACTCTGGTGGATCCTCTTCTACTTCTATCCCTCTGCCTGTCGGCGTACCTCAGGGTTCTGTTCTTGGTCCCCTCCTCTTTTCTATCTACACTTCTTCCCTTGGTTCATTAATCTCATCCCATGGCTTTCCTACCACCTCTATGCTGATGACTCCCAAATCTACCTTTCTACCCCTGATATCTCACCTTGCATCCAAACCAAAGTTTCAGCGTGCTTGTCTGACATTGCTGCCTGGATGTCTCAACGCCACCTGAAATTAAATATGACCAAAACCGAGCTTCTCATTTTCCCCCCCAAACCCACCTCCTCGCTCCCCCCGTTTTCTATTTCTGTTGATGGCTCTCTCATTCTCCCTGTCTCCTCAGCTCGAAACCTTGGGGTCATCTTTGACTCTTCTCTCTCCTTCTCTGCTCATATCCAGCAGACCGCCAAGACCTGTCGTTTCTTTCTTTACAACATCCGTAAAATCCGCCCCTTTCTTTCCGAGCACTCTACCAAAACCCTCATCCACACCCTTGTCACCTCTCGTTTAGACTACTGCATCTGCTTCTTGCTGGCCTCCCACTTAGTCACCTCTCCCCTCTCCAGTCGGTTCAAAACTCTGCTGCCCGTCTCATCTTCCGCCAGGGTCGCTTTACTCATACTACCCCTCTCCTCAAGACCCTTCACTGGCTCCCTATCCATTTTCGCATCCTGTTCAAACTTCTTCTACTAACCTATAAATGTATTCACTCTGCTGCTCCCCAGTATCTCTCCACACTCGTCCTTCCCTACACCCCTTCCCGTGCACTCCGCTCCATGGATAAATCCTTCTTATCTGTTCCCTTCTCCACTACTGCCAACTCCAGACTTCGCGCCTTCTGTCTCGCTGCACCCTACGCCTGGAATAAACTTCCTGAGCCCCTACGTCTTGCCCCATCCTTGGCCACCTTTAAATCTAGACTGAAAACCCACCTCTTTAACATTGCTTTTGACTCGTAACCACTTGTAACCACTCGCCTCCACCTACCCTCCTCTCTTCCTTCCCGTTCACATTAATTGATTTGATTTGCTTACTTTATTTATTTTTTGTCTATTAGATTGTAAGCTCTTTGAGCAGGGACTGTCTTTCTTCTATGTCTGTACAGCGCTGCGTATGCCTTGTAGCGCTATAGAAATGCTAAATAGTAGTAGTAGTAACTGAACTAAAAAAATGTCCAATCATCTTAACAAGAGTTCAGAAATGACCTAAAAATGAGCAAACTTTTTTTTAAAAATTTATATCCCTACTGACTGCAGCTGTTGTTATTTCAGATCTCTTGTGGATGTTTTCTTGGAATGTAATCAACTGTTTTTCTTATTTTGTTCACAGCATAAAACATGCACATTTTTTGTGGTCCTTGCTCCTTGGCAGAACAAAGAAGAACTTCAACAAAATAGCTGTGCCTAAATTGTGACAGCAAGACCTTCAAACCAGATGGCTTTTAGCTATTGTTCATAAGAAAAGAACACTCCATTCCTTCACCCTGGGTTTTGCTTGTAATACTTTCAAATCTGAAACTGACATCTGTTTTTTTCTGCATAATAAAATCCCAAAAGATACACTCTTTTTAAATATTTATTTTTAATATCTGTATATATGTGCCAGAAACTGTTAATATTGTTTATAAAAGAAAAAAATCCAGCAAAAAAAGGGGGAAAAGTTCAAAGAGGTGCAAGTTGGTTTGCTTGTACATGTCTGAAATAGTGTCGCCTATGTCCAGAGGTTTCATTCTCAGTAGAAGAAAAACCTACAGAACAAATTGCATGAGCTTGTAAACAGGCAAAGGTGCCATAATGCTTCTCATGTGAGTTTCTTCTTTCATGCTTTTTCCTACTTAATTTTTTTTATTACAATTCTTAATGTTTTCTCTTTATTAAATAACAAATAACAATGGAAACATTACATCTTACCTGATAACTTTCTTTCCTTTAGTCCTATCAGACCAGTCCAGACAAATGGGTTGTGTCCCTCTACCAGCGGATGAAGACAAGAGGCAGAAAATAGTTCTTGTGACTCACCCCTTAAAGGTATTATGCAGCATAGAATTGACTCCGCATCTTGGCTGGACCAGGAACTCAGAGTAGACTCAGCACCTTGGCTAGAACTGGAACTCGGCCTGGACTCAGAATCTTGGCTGGAACTGAAACTCGGCGTAGACTCAGCATCTAGGCTGGGACTGCAACTTGATCCGGATGCAGCATCTTGGCTGGAGCTGGAACTCAACTTGATCTCAGCATCTTGGCTGGAACTCGAACTCGACTTGGACTCAGCAGCAATTCGGCTGACAGCGTCCCTCAGGATGGACTGCTGGTAAGCCTGGACCTCGGGATTCGCAAGACGCTTTCTTTCAACGGCAGCTTCCCGAGTATCCCGCAGGGCTGGGTCAGAGATAAGTAGGCAGCGGTATTTCCAGAGCGGGCTCCTAGGATCAATGGCAGAAACTGGGTTTACAATGAGCCCAAGCTGCCGGACACACTTGCTCTCCGCTGAAGCTTCAGGCCGCTTCTTCAAGATTGGATCAGACAAAAGTTTTCTACGATATTCCTCAAGTGTCATGAAAAGATCAGGAACAATAATAAAGCCAGAACCGAACTTCACAAGGGAAACAGGAGCAAAACCCGGGTGGTGACCCGGATTGCCAACAGGGGCAAAAGTCCTAGGCTAGAAGCCCAGCGGGTAAGGTGATCTTGCCGAGCTCATGGCCTTTGCATTCTGCTTTCAAGGCAGACACTAGGTTCGTGAGCCCTTGGGCCACTGCTGTGGAGCAGCAGTGGCAGGCAAAACCACCCCACACCGGAGACAAGGCAGAACTCTGACAGAAACAGCTAGACTTCACCTGCACTTGACCACCCTTCCCCAGGAGTTGAGCCCCTGGGTGCAGGCGGCCGGCAGGACTTACCGGACAGGGCAGGCACTGGATACCAACTAGGCTGAACAGGGACTGAGGGTCAGAAGGGAAAGGAATATACATGGGCAGCAAGGCAGGAAACTGGGCTAGGACTCACAGACAGACAATACTACACAAAGCAGGGAATGGACAAGCTAAAGGACAGGAACTAGCTGCCATGCAGCCGCTGAAACAGGGTACAAATACTGACAGACAAGAGACAGGTCTGAAAGCTGCAGAGCAGCCACTAAAACAGGGTACAAACACTGACAGACAAGAGACAGGACTGAAAGCTCAGCCACTAAGCAAGAGACACAGACAGAGACTAGACAAGGAATACAGACCAGAAACAAGACTAGGGAAATAAGCAAATAAACCTAAGCTAAACTACACACAGACTAACTAGAATCAGACAAGGAACAATACAAGAAACCAGACTAGGCAGAAGTGCAACAAAGCACCAACAAACCAGGGACCTTAGACGATGCAAAGGCAAACTCAGAAGGTTCCAGGTGGTAATAAACCCATCAGCATGTGAAACTCACTGCAGGAATCATGAGGCAGCTATGGGTGAGGCTAGCTGCCAAACTTCAAACCAAGTCTGGAGGGCTGGAATATCTGGACCGGACTGGACCAGAAAGAAAGTCTGGAAAGTCTATGGCAGCCACCGGTTCTGGCCACCAGAGGGCAAGAGGAACACAAACCAAGACACAGGCAGAAAGCATACTGAAGCACAGAGAGGCTTAACACACACAAGTGCAGTATAGTGGAGTAATCAGAGCCTTGCTGGAAGCAGCCAGCACACAGAGACAGAACTAACTCAGGAAGAACAGACAGAAGCCAGCTCAGAAGCTGACCGCCAGAAATAAGGTGAGTCTGAGAGGGGTCACGACCACAATCGTGACACATGCCTACACATGGGTCATATAACAATAAATTTATAGTCATGATGAGACACCAATTATGTCATAATAAAAGATATGAAGGACATATAGGACCTTAGAGAGACATCCAGCTTACTAGCGTCCCTGTTGTAGATGTGAACTAGGCAGCTGCCTAGTCATTGCCCATGATGGTAGGATGAAGGGCACACAAAGTTCCAGTTCTAAGTTACCTCATAACGTGGTTTGGATTTCTTGTGTGGATGGAAAAGTCTGATGTCTCATTTGCCCGGTCCTTGTCCCACCAAATAAATAAATTCTTTACTGTACTATCAGTTGATGAAGCATAGGTCATAACAAAAAGTCATATATACACTTGGATATCCATTCCTCTTGCTCACACTTCTTAAAGGTCAAGGCTGCTCAGGGTAGACTGATGGTATACAGTTAGTTGTTAATGACAGTTTAGTGAGATGTCACACAAATCAGATAAATACTAGGGGTGGGCAATTAATGTGTTAATAACACAATTAACACATTAAAATGTTAATACAGACCATGATTCTTAATGCCGCTGATTTTTTTTTTAATGCTGAGCCTCCCCCCCTCATGTTTACCTGTACAGACTCTCTTCATGGAGTATTAGGCAGCAGCAGTGATTGCCACACGCTGCTGACCTAAAAGCCACATCACTCCCTTCCTGTGATGCAACTTCCTATTTTGCTGCTGAATGCTGCAAAAACAAGGCTTCCAGGTCAGCTGAATGCAGTGTGTGGGAATCACTGCCATTGCCGGAGTCATTGACGCTGCTAGAGCCTGAACCACTGTGGCTGCATTTTAAGAGTCAGAGCCATTGTCACTGCTGTGTGTGGGGGTGTGGTTTTGGGGGTGGGACGAATGTTTAAAAAAATCAGGTCAAGTAATGTTAAATCAGAAAAGCGTATGCAGGATAATCAGCCATTGCTGCTGCTCTAGCCAGAGACTGTTTACAGTACCATCAATGTATTGCTTTTCAGTTTAGTATTAAGAACATAAGAGTAGCCATACTGGGTCAGACCAATGGTCTATCTAGCCCAGTATCCTGTTTTCCAACAGTAGCCAAGCTAGGTCACAAGTACATGGTAGAAACCCAAATAGCAGCAATGCTACCAATCCCAGGGCAAGCAGTTGCTTCCCCATGTCTGTCTCAATAGCAGACTATGGACTTTTCCTCCACAAATTTGTCCAAACCTAAACCCAGATACGCTAACTGCTGTTACCACATCCTCCAGGAAAGAATTCCAGAGCTTAACTATTAATTGAATGAAAAAATATTTCCCCTATTTGTTTTAAAGGTATTTGCATGTAACTTCATTGAGTGTCCCCTAGCCTTTGTACTTTTGGAATGAGTAAAAAAAAATTGATTTACTTCTACTCGTTCTACACCATTCAGGATTTTGTAGACCTCAAGCATACCTCCCCCCTCAGCCGTCTCTTTTCCAAGCTGAAGAGCCCTAATCTCTTTAGCCTTTCCTCATATGAGAGGAGTTCCATTCCCTTTGTCATTTTGGTCGCTCTTCTTTGAACCTTTTCTAATTCTGCTATGTCTTTTTTTGAGATACAGCGACCAGAACATAGTAAATGATGGTAGATAAAGACCTGTACGATCCATCCAGTCTGCCTGAGAAGATAAACTCATTACATAAGGTATGAGGTGATACATTATATGTATACCAGATCTTGATTTGTCCATGCCATTTTCAGGATATAGACCATAGAGGTCTGTCTGGCACTGTCCTTGTTCTAAAACTTCTGAAGTTATCATAGAAGACCTTAAAAAGCTTCATTCCAGCCCATCCAAATCTATCCAGCCACAATCAGGGCACAGACTGTAGAACTCTGCCCATTACTGGCTTTGCTCCCCAATTACCTGTGTTGCCACCTAGTCTCCGTAAAGCTTCTTTGGATCGATTCCTTCTAAACAGGATTTCTATGTGTTAATCCCATGCATTTTTAAATTCTGTTACGCTTTCATCTCCACCACCTGCCGCGGGAGGGCATTCCAAGTATCCACCACCCTCTCGGTGAAAAAATACTTCCTGATATTCAGGGCCGGTCTTAGCAAGTGCGGGGCCCTATGCAGACCAATTTGATGGGGCCCCACCCTAGCCCCGCCCCCACCCTAACTCCGCCCCCACCCTAGCTCCAAGGCACGCCACCCCTCCCTCCGAGCTCCAAGGCCCCCAGCTCCAGGGCTTGTCGATCCTGCAGTCAGTGCCAACTAAAAGCCATGTCTTTTTCACAAACACAGATACACCCTAATCCACTATAGAATAAGTAATCATAAACTTTCTATTTAGACAAAATATAAAATGAAACCCCAAGATGCCAGACTCTGCATACAATGCAACACCACAGAAACAGACAATGTCCCCTAGTACTGTGCAAAATATAAAGACAGCAGATGTACATTTGAAAAAAAACTAACAAATACCAATCACCACTTTACAAATTAACAAATAGAAATAAAACAAATATAGAAAATAAAATACCATTTTATTGAACTAATATATTTAACTTTCAGAGGCCAAAACATCCTTCTTCAGGTCAATACAGTATAGTACTGTTACAGTACCCTATCCTGACCTGAGGAAGGGGGTTTTGTTCTCCGAAAGTTAGCCAAAATGTATTAAAATTAGTCCAATAAAAAGATTACCTTGTTTGCATGTTCTATTATAAACATTTATTAACATATCTACAATACTACTTTATCCTAAAGCAAAAAAATTTAAATATATATTTTATTTACAGTTTGTTGTCTCTGGTTTCTGCTTTCCTCATCTTTTCACTGTCTTCCTTCCATCCAGCATCTGTCTTCGGTCTCTCTCTGCCATCCAGTGTCTGCCCTCTCTGCTGTCCCCTCCATCCAATGTCTGCCCTCTCTTCCTGCCCCTTCCATCCACATCTGCCCTCTATCTCTGCCCCTTCCATCCACCATCTGCCCCTGTCTGCCCCCTTTCTCTCCCCCATCCATTCACTGTCTGCCCTTTCTATCCCTTCCATCCACTGTCTGCCCTTTCTCTCTGCTCCTTCAATCCACCATTTGCCCTACCTCTCCCATCCATCCAGGGTTTGCCCTCCCTCTTGCTCCCCCATCCAGGATCTGCCCCTCTCTCCGCCCCTTTTTTTCAGCCCCCAGCTCCAGCCCCACTATCCCACCAGTCCCCCATTTCAGCCCCAGCCCTTTTCTCCCACCAGTCCCGAGCTTCAGCCCCCCCAGCCACTTCTCCCTGTCCCCTTTTCAGCCCCCAGTCCCCCGTTTCAGCCCCTGCCCCTTTTCAGTCTCCAGCCTCTTATCCCACCTAACCTCCTTTTCAGCCCCCAGTTCCAGCCCCCTTCATCCACATGCCTTGTATTAGGGCCCCCCTTTTCAGAACCATTCTCCCACCTGACCCACGCATACCCCATTTTCCCACCAGCCCCAGGCATGGCCCCCATTTTCCCATATTGCCCCTTCTCAGACCCAGTCCCCTTCTCCCATCCAAGAACCCCAGTCCCCTCCCCACCCGTCCCTTCAAGCATCCAAGAACCCCCTCCCCATCCCCTTCTGCCATCCTTGAACCCCCTCCCCACCTCAGTTCCCTTCTCCCATTCAAGAACCCCAGTCCTCTCCCCACCCGTCCCCTTCTCCCATCCGAGAACCCCCTCCCCAGTCTCTCCCATCCAAAAACCCCAGTCCCCTCCCCACCCGTTCCCTTCAAGCATCCAAGAACCCCCTCTCCATCCCCTTCTCCCACCCTTGAACCCCCTCCCCACCTCAGTCCCCTTCTCTCATTAAAGAACCCCCTCCCCAGTCTCTCCCATCCAAAACCCCCAGTCCCCTCCCCACCCGTCCCCTTCAAGTATCCAAGAACCCCCTCCCCATCCTTGAACCCCCTCCCCACCTCAGTCCCCTTCTCCCATTCAAGAACCCCAGTCCTCTCCCCATCCGTCCCCTTCTCCCATCTGAGAACCCCCTCCCCAGTCTCTCCCATCCAAGAACCCCAGTCCCCTCCCCACCCGTCCCCTTCAACTATCCAAGAACCCCCTCCCCACCCCCTTCTGCTTCTCCCATCCATGAACCCCTCCCACCTCAGTCTCCTTCCCATTTGAGAACCCCCTCCCCACCCCACCCTTCCCCCACCTGAGAGCCCCACACCCTTCTCCCATCTGAGTCCCTCCCCACCTACCAGCTCCATTCTCATGCCGCCCAGGCCCACCACCCTCACTGCCTTTAAAAAAAACCCAATTTGAAGCACTGGAGTAACAGGCAACAGCGCCTCGCGTCTGCCCTTCTACTAAAAATCTCTTCGACGACGTCATTGGGCCTTCCCACATTGAGTCCCGCCCTCCTCTGAGGTAACTTCCAATTACCGCGAGGGCGGGCGGGACTCAATGTGGGAAGGCCCAATGACGTCGTCGAAGAGATTTTTAGTAGAAGGGCAGACGCGAGGCGCTGCTGCCTGTTACTCCAGTGCTTCAAATTGGGTTTTAAAGGCAGGACAGGACGAGCAGCGCCGGGAGCGGACTCGGAGCACCCCCCACCCACCACCACCTGCTGACATCTGGGGCGGAGCGCCCCCACCACGTCGCCGTCGCGCGTTGCTGAACTTGGGAGGGAGGGAGGGAGGGAGAGTGGTGCTCGGGCGGTCAGGGCGGGGCTACCAGAGGCGCGCTGCATGGGGCCCCCCTGAGCGCGAGGCCCTATGCGGCCGCCTCGGTCGCCTCGCCTTAAGACCGGCCCTGCTGATATTACTCCTGAGTCAGCTTCCCTTCAACCTCAATCCATGTCCTCTTGTTCTACCTCCTTCCTGTTTCTGGAAAAGGTTTATTTGCGGATTAATGCCTTCCAAATATTTGAACGTCTGTATCATATCACCCCTGTTTCTCCGTTCCTCCAGAGTATACATGCTGAGGTCATCAAGTCTTTCCTCATATGTCTTGATATGCAAACCACATACCATTTTTGTTGCTTTTCTTTGACCTGCTTCCAGTCTTTTTATATGTTTATCAAGATATGGCCTCAAAACTGAACACAATACTACAAGTGGGGCCTCACCAATGTCTTGTACAGGGACGTCAACACCTCCTTTCTTCTACTGGTTATACTCCTCTCTATGCAGGCTAGCATCCGTCTGGCCGCGGCCACCGTCTTATCGCATTGTTTCATCACCTCAACATCCTCCAACACCATCACCCCAAGGTTCCTCTACTGAGCCAAGATTACCAATCTCTCCCCTCCTATCTGGTACATCTCTTCTGAATTTTTGCACCCCAAGTGCATCATTCTGCACTTCTTCACATTAAAGTTTAACTGCCAGACCCTTGACCATTCTTCCAACGTTTGGCGAATCCTTCTCATGGTTTCTACACCCTCCAAGGTATCAACTATATTGGCTATCTTCATGTCATCAGCAAAAAAGGCAATTGTTTCCTTCTAACCCTCCAGTAATGTCTCTCACAAATATATGAAACAGAATCGGCCCCAGCACCGATCCCTGAGGCACTCCACTGCTCATTTTCGTTTCTTCTGAGCGGATTCCATTTACCCCCACTCTCTGTCACCTGTCGGTCAACCAGTTTCCAATCCATTTCACCACTTTGGGTCCTAAGTTCAGTCTTCTCAGCGTATTCATGAGTTTTCTGTGAGGGACCATATCAAAGGCTTTGCTGAAATCCAAGTAGATTACATCTAGCTCATGTCCTTTATCCAGTTCTTTGGTCGCCCAGTCAAAGGAGTCAATCAGATTAGTTTGGCAGTATTTTCCTTTGATAAAGCCATGTTGTCTCGAATCCTGTAACTCGTTGGCTTCCAGAAAGTTAATATCCTTTCCTTCAGCAGCAACTCCATTATTTTTCCTACTGCCGATGTGAGGCTTACCGGCCTGTACTTTCCTACTTCTTCCCTAGCCCTGCTTTTGTGAAGAAGGACCACATCAGCTCATCTCCAGTCCCAAGGAACTTCTCCCATCTCTTTAGAGGTCCTGCCAGGACTTCTCTGAGCTCCCTTAGTATCCTGGGATGTATCCCATCCAGTCCCTCTGTTTTGTCCACTATCAGATTTTCAAGCTGCTTATAAATGCTTAGATTTTGTTTGAAACTTTATTTTTATTGCCCAAAATGTATACTGTGATTAAGCATGATTAATCGTGTGATTACAATTTTTAATCGTTGCCCATCTCCACCTAAAGTGCTGGTGGTGACTGGATAACGTTGTGTGGGAAGGAGTTAATAGTTAAAATTGTCATCTGTGGCTTGATGAGAAATACTCTAAATAATAGATATCACCCTGCATCCCTCCCACTTACTTTCCCCAGAATTTTGCAGACTTGAGCTGTGCCAAAGGCATGCCACATTACTATATTTAAAATATTTAGATATTATTACATATATCATAGTGTAAAACTGTACAGTTTATAAAAATGTATCATATTCATCAGTATAAAACAAGGGTCTGATTCTTATTCAGATTGAAAGCAAAGAGTTGCTCGTCTTAACATTTGTTGTCTTCTGTGCACCTTGCTGAAGATAAGAATTTCATGGTTTTAATTTAATATGTGCTTCCTTTAGCACAGTGTTTCCCAAGTCTAGTCCTGGAGTACCCCCTTGCCAGTCAGGTTTTCAGGATATCCACAATGAAATATGCATGAAAGAGATTTGCATATAATGGAGGCAGTGTATGCAAATCAAGTTCATGCATATTCATTATGGATATCCTGAAAACCTGACTGGCAAGGGGCACTCCAGGACAAGACTTGGGAAACACTGCTTTAGAAGGTATAAATAAAACATCTTGAGAGGAAACTTTTGACAGCAGAAGAACAGAGATCACCCTGAGAAAAATGCCAGCAATAAATCAAACAAGAAAAGCAATAATAAATCTAATATTTAGTTTCTGAGATTTTTCCTGTGGGTTGCTAGACCTTCACCTAACATGCAGACACTATGACTGAACCTCTCCTGTGCAATTTTCCATTCTAGGGCCGATTTGACCTTTTATTTGCTGTTTTACTGCCAAAGACACAATCCATTGGTTTACTAAAGCCCTTGTTAATAACCTGGAGTGTCCACTGTGATTTAGATGTGCATCCTGCTGTAAATAGTATCTGTGGGTTTTGATCTGTAACAAAACCTCCAGGATTATAAAGCTAACGGTGTTATGCTAGGTCTTCCCGGGAGATTTATTTTCTGTACTACCACATAATCCACAGTTATTTGTCATTATCTTCCAGGGAGCATGTCCACAGGAAACTGTGTAAAACATCAGTTCTATCCTCCTTTAAATGACTGATAGGAAATATTTAAAAGAAGTTTCAGTCTGAAATAATGAAGCCTGCTTTCCAGAAAGATGTGCACACTTACACAGCCCATGCATATGAATGAATCTAAAAAAAAAAAAGTTGAAAACATTGCATGGTTAGGATACTAATAATTTTTTTTTAGGAAGTATGAAGAACTGACATATGGTCTTGTGTCCATTCCATACACAGGCTTGGCTTCTTCTGATGGCTGTCTTTTGCAGAGTTGAAACACGGGTAATAATGTTAGCCTGGCCTCCAGATTCCCTGAATCAATGAAGAACAGAAAAAAAAGTTGCAGTTTTCTGGGTTTTTCTTCAACCTTAGTCTGCTATAACCCTTGCAGTCACTTGTTCTTTCAAACATGATGAAAACAAAGTTGCCAAGTTACCCAGTTCCAGGAGGAAGACTTCTTAGCCAGTCCTGGTTTTAAACTTACATCTCAAAGTAGTGTGGTATTTGCAGCCCCTGATTCTACCCATTGAAATTAGTGTTGTAGGTTCCATAATGCACCAGGATGAGGTTGGTAGAAATCCAGGTCTGATCTAAAAATCTCTCTCCTGGAACTGGATAACTTAGAAGCCAAACCAAAAAAAGATGCTGTTCAGGATTTTCCTCTGCCTTAGTCTGCTGCAAGATCCTGCAGTCGCTCTGGTTCCCAAACAAGAAGCAGTAATACTAGTTTTAAACTATAATTTCCTGGGCTTTGCCTGTGGCACCTCTGTTTGGAAGGTCTTTCCTACTGGTAAAGTGGGCAAACAAAACCATCTCACACAGTTCTATTAGCTACCAGACCCTATCCACTGTAGGCCAAGCCTGCTATTCCAGTCTTTTGCAGGATCCCTCTCTCTTACAGCAAATACAAACACAGCTCAGCAGAGTGTTCCTGTCTCAAGCACTGTTATCAGTTTGGTTTCTTGCTATTCCTTTTCCCTTCTCAAGCATGTGCAAAGTTCAGCAGTTGTTTTTCCTCTCTGAAGCCCTGACTGCCCTATCTCCTTTGCCATTAAAAAAGCTCAGCAAGGATTCTCTTTAAGCTTTTCTTTTTGATATCACTCTGCTGGCTGTTTGTTACCTAACTTGTATTCCAGGTGAGACTATGGTCTCACCTGTCCCTATTTTTAGGAGCTCCACCCTCAGAATCCCAATGGACAATCAATTCATCTCAACTTTCAGTTACTGTAGTTTCAGTTCTGTCACTAATCATTATATATACTTATTGTGGGGCTTGGGGGGGGGGGGGGGGGATAAGGACGCCCTCCTCCTCGTCCACTAAATACCTTCAGGTGTGAACATAACATCACTAGACCTGTCAAATCTTCATTCAGCAGTAGACTCCTACTTTCATAGGTCATCTCCTGCAGTCCTGCTTGGGAACCAAGAACCCCTGCTCAGCAGCCTTCCCTTCCATCGGCAGCGGAAGATGCATTAATAAGATGTCATCTCCTGCTGCGAGACCAGTCTCATGATAAGAACTGCAACATTTCACAGTTCTTATCATGAGACTGGTCCTGTAGCCACAGGAGATGACATTCAGGGCCGCCGAGAGACTAGGCCGGGCCCGGGGCAAGGCCGCCCCGCCTCCGCCCCCCCCCCCGCCGCTGCCATCCCCTGTCGCTCCCCCTGCCGCTGCCCCCCCCCGTTGTTCCCCCCGCCGCTGCAGTCCGTGGTCTCACCTGCCTGCCTCCACGGCTCCGGGCCCCCTTCATTCAAAGCGGCAATCGCAGATCGCGTCTCTTCTGGCCTTCCCTCCGTGTCCCGCCCTCGTCTGATGTAACTTCCGGTTTCCACGAGGGCGGGACACATATTCCCCCGACCGCCAGGGGCGTATCTGGACTACAGACTTTGGGAAACGGAGGAGGGGAAAGAGGTTGCAGTGAAGCAGTGGCGTTCCTAGGGGGGCGGACACCCGGGGCGGCGCCCCGCCCCCCGGGTGCAGCACCACCCCCCCCCCCCGATGCAGCGCGGACGCCCCCCCTGCCAAAGCACCCCCCGGTGAGAGAAACCCCCCCCGGGTGCACGCCGCTGTGGGGGGTGCCGCAGCGCGCGCCTGCTCAGCGTTGGCTGAGTTGGCGCGTTCGCTGCAGCCTGCAGCTCCCTCTGACCCGGAAAAGGAAGTAACCTGTTCCGGGGCAGAGAGGGAGCTGCAGGCTGCAGCGAAGGCGCGAACTCAGCCAACGCTGAGCAGGCGCGCGCCGTGGCACCCCCCCAGCGGTGTGCACCCGGGGCAGACCGCCCCCACCGCCCCCCCCCCCTTGGTACGCCACTGCAGTGAAGGGAGAAGTGACATGGAATGGGAAGAGACTCTGCCAGCTTCCCAAGCTGCTATACCAGATCAAGAGGAACAAATGGACATGAGCTGATAAAGGATAAATGCCATTTGCTGTGTTTGAAGAGAGCAGTGGTGGGAGGTCACAGAGTGTTTGTTGCTGTGCAGAGGGAGGAGCACTGCTACAGTGAGGGGCCAAGTTGCTGTGGCTCCTTGCTGAGGGAAAAGGGAGAATTGAACTTTGAAAGTGCTAAGAACTTTAAAGGACAGTTTTCGGTTTTTGGTAAAAGTATCTTCAGTTGTTGGGGAGAGCTAAGTTGCAGCTCTACTTTTCTTTTTGTGGGGTTTTTTTTTTTCTTTCCCTTGAAGATTGGACATTTAAGAGAAGCAGCTGAACTGAATCACGTGCTTTTGGATTTGAACTTTATGAACTTGCCTAAAAGGGGGAAGCAGAAATAAAGAGGATTTTGTTTTGAATTAACCAAGTGTGTGAGTTGTGCTGTATCGGCAGTGGCCATTGGAAACAGGAGCTGAGCCCCAGGAGAAAAGTGATCCCTGAAACGAGGGGAGGCTTACAATAGACAACTCTAGAAGACCTGCTGCAAAGGCACTGGCTGGTAGTCAGGAACTTCCTTAAATACTATCAGACAGGAAGTAGTGACATCAGCCAGCATCCTTATGCAGAGCTATAAAGGAAGTGCTGGGTTTCCAGGAAGTAAACAGATCCTTCTTGCTGCTGGAGACCACAGGATGTGACAAAGTATGAAGGAGAAGGGGGTATGGGAGGAAGACAAATTTACAGGGTGTGTTTTACTGAGTTCTCAAAGTTACAGATTGTTACTTTTGTCTGATTTGTTTCACAAAGTAATATTTTGGAAGAAAAAAACACTGTAGTCCAGGTGCATTTAGCAGTAGAGTACACACAATTTAGAGAAACAAGCAAAAGCTGTATGCTATGGTAAAAGCAGGATCCTTACCCATAACCTCCTATGGAGATGTTAAATCTGGATTCTATGGATCCTACTCATTCCACCTTGTATTGGGGTCTGTTCATCGCTGAGGAGGGAGTGTGCTCCTTGCTGCTGATGGGGTTGTCTGTGTTGTCCCGATGACCTGCTGCTCTGCAGCTTTCAACCTTCTGCTGTGTCTGATGCCCACAGCAACAAAAAAGGTTATACAGCAGAAGTGTTTGGAGATGGTAAGATACCAGGTGCAACCCCAGAGTTGTCCAAACCTTGTTTTAAACCCCTGAACTACTGACTAGTTCCTGGAGGAAAAGTTCATAGTCTCCTATTGAGACAGACATGGGGAAGCTACTGCTTGCCCTGGGATTAGTAACATGGAATGTTGCCACTATTTGGGTTTCTGTCAGGTACTTGTGACCTGGCTTGGCCACTGGTGGAAACAGGATACAGTGCTAGATGGATCATTGGTCTGACCTAGTATGGCTATTCTTATGTTCATTCAACTGGCGTTGAAATGTTTTAAAGTTGTTGCTTTTTACAGCAGGGGTGTATCCCACCCTGTACTGAAGGTATGTGCTGAATGAGTGGATGCTAGTTTTCTTTAATCATTATCTCTTTAACAGAAGTTTATTTTTTCTCTCTTCATTCTCTGTTAAGCACCAGGATGCTGTTGGAGACTTATAGTATGATAGTTGAATTAAGGACTAAGGGTATTATAGATTTGTTATAGTAAGAAGTTGGTAGAGAATTTGTACACCGGGACTGGGTAATAGGATCCTGTGCATTGTACCTTACATCTGGACCATTAATAAGAGGTATCTCACCTGTCATGCATGAGCTATAACTTTCACAGCATGCAGGTAAAGAAACTTTTACAACCTTAAACCTGTGCTTATTTTCCTGAAATAGATGTATATGTACAATTAAATGGAAAGTTCAGATTGGGTTTATAAAAAGCACAGGAAAGAGTTAGCCTTTAGGAATAACTCCAGAAGTAAAATATAAAAAAAAGGAGGGGGGGGGGGGGGGGTGGAGAAGTCGGATCCATAGTTACATATTACCAGTTTTAGGTTTTAAGACTGCTTTTTATGTTGTAGCTGGGAATGGGTCATGGGTTATCGGCAGATCCTTTGCATCTTAAATTCTTAAGGCTGGTCCGCGCATTTGAAGAATTGCGCCTAGGAACAGCATGTGGGAAAAGGAAGTTTTAAATCCTTAAATTTGTACATTTGTAATTATAACAGGAAAAGAAGCACAATGTAATGAAAAGTTCAGATTGGATTTTTAAAACAGAGAAAAGTTACTCCTCAGGTAAAACTAAAAATGGGGGAGTCCAAGCTACAGTTGTATATGTACAGGTTTAAGCTTGAAGGCTTTAAGTTTTATAACCTTATACTTGTACATATTTAAAACTGTAGCACAAAAAAAAAAGCTCAATTAATGAAAATGTCAGCTTTGGTTGTTTAAAACAGGAAGACGCAAGATACCTGTTGTATTCCACAGTGGGAAAATAAATGGGAGGTGGGGGAGGGGGGGGGGGCTCAGAGCTACAACAGTAGATATACTAGTTTATGGTGTCAGTGTGTCTGCGCTTTGGCCTCTGATACATAGGAGCCAGCTCTCTGGGTGCTCGAACACCACCAATATTGAGCAGACTCTTTAACTGTGTCCAAGAAGGGTTTTTTTTTACTTGGATTTCTCACCCCCCCCCCCCCCTCACACACATACACACACTCTAATTTTGACAAGTTTGCTCCTATGCTCTGATACACTTGCTACAGGATTTCTTTTCTCTTGTCTTGGATAGTGTCTGAAACACCCGAGCTACAGCAGCCCTCTGAGTAGCAGATGTTGCAAAAAGATCCCAAACTAATACCCTTTTGGGTTGAAACATGCATCATACAGGACATTATAACAGCACACCTTATCTCCCCCTTTTCACTTATCACAGTGGGCAGGAAGACTGTGCATTAAACTCATAACTACTAGCTGTTAGCGCAAACAAGTGCTATTAAAGCATAATATATAGGTCACATGATGCCATGACTGGTGGAAGCCGCTAAGAGGAATTGCTCCGGTTCCCTGTGATCCCCCCCAAGCTAAGAAAGTGGATCGGACCCCACAAATTTAGCTTATAGAGGAGAAAGCCATATGTAGACACCCCAGTGATGGAGGCGAGGTGGTGGCGTCGCGAAGCACAAATAAAGAAAAAGCCTGAGGCAGGAATACGGAGGAGAAGATGGTGGTGTCTCCGAGCCCAGCCGGCCCTATGGTGCAGTTGGCGTGGATTTCAGAAATCACATCGGAGATGTCCTCTGTAATGAAAGACTTACTGGAATGCAGGCTGGCACCCGTTGACTTAAAATTGGAGCGTTTGCAAACTCAATTGGAGGAACTTGCTCGGGATTGTGTAGCTTTTCAGACATGCATGAGCGAAGTGGAAGACAGGGTCTCTGCAGTGGAGGAGACTCAGGACTCGGTCAAGAAAAAACTGTCTACCCTGGAAGCTAAGGTGGAAGACCTAGAAAATAGGTCTAGACGAAATAATCTTTGCCTGGTTGGGTTGCCAGAGTCTATAATTGATAAAGAACTTGCTGGTTTTCTAGAACGCTGGCTTCCCAAAGAACTTCATCTCCCAGAATGATTGGGGCCGCTGCGTGTAGAGCATGCACACAGGATGGGACCCCGCCAGGATGTGATGACTAGGCCTCGGGTGATTATTCTCTGTGTGCTAAATTATGGTCACAAGCAGGCAGTTTTGCAAGCGTTGAGATTGGGCAAAGTATTGACTTATGAGAATTAGCAAATTAAATGTTTCCAGGATTATTCTGCAGGTGTGGCGGCTAGGAGAAAGATTTTCACTCTTATATGCTTGAAGTTATTCTCTTTAAAAATATGATTTGCCTTGCTCTATCCTGCAACTTTGAAGATTACTCATAACGATGCCACTTGTGTGTATGACTCGGTGGAGGAAGCTCAGGAGTTCCTATTGCGCGTAAAGGGGGAGAGGATGGCAGGTTCAGCAAATGAGGGCACAACAATTTGACTGCTTTGACATACATTGTGGATGCATATATTTTGGAAGAAGGACGGGGTTGCTTTTCTCAATGGAACAAGAAGAGCTTCACTGGCTGAACATAGCTCCAGTGTTGGGACAGATGGTCTGATATCAGGAAAAAATATATTTTTTTTTATTAGACTTTTGAGTGTGATTGATTTATATGTTACTACTGAAGGATATTTGATACTAGATGACAAATGTTTTGACTTTTGGCCTGGAATACGATATGGGGATTAGAGACTTGAATATTTCTATTTATTTATTTATTTGTTGCTGGAAAGCAGGGTCTGATATGTTAACATTTGGTATAATGAAGGGGAGATACACAGGGAAGGTTTTAGATGTGCTAGTTCCCATGGGGGAAACTCTATCTTTAGGGTTGGGGGATGAGAGGGCTGGAGGGGGAATTGGGAGGGAGGTTTATGGGATGGGGGGATGTTTTGGGTTTTGTACTGGGTTGGCTGTTATGTTCTGTATTGGGTGGTATGAGGTATGGCTGTGGAGGAGCAGGACCAGATTCTTTTGGGCTGTTGCAAGTCTGAGGAACTGTTGTCTGGGTGGGGATGCTGGCTGGGACATCCCTCCTGGAATTTATACAGGTATCTTGAGTATAATTATATCTGGTTTAAATTTTTGCAGTAGTAAAAATGGTAACATGGAATGTAGGGAGGATTAATTCACCAATAAAGAGGTCCAAAATACTGCAGCATTTACACAGAGGCATAGCCAGGTTTTGACATCAGGGGGAGCAGACTTTTGTAAAATAGGCACCAGTGCGAGGCTGAAGGGCTGGGAGAAAGGAAAGGGTTAAAATCCTCATAGGCATATATGTGTGGTCAGTGACTCAGTTGTTTGGGGAGGCTAAGATGGAGTGAGGTGGGCCTAGAGTGGGGTTGGGGCAGGGCAGGGCTAGGTAAAATCCTTAGGGTGAAGGCAGCACCTATGTCAGCAGCAAAGGGACAGTGAGGGCACTTTTAAACACAGCAGTGAAGGACCCCTTCACTGTGTCTCTGGTGCACCTGCACTAATCATTTCCCCCTAGTATCTCTATTACAGAAGGTATTTACACTGAATACACTCCAGGGAATTATGTGCCAAAATAACATCCATATACAGTACCACAATAATACTAGTTATTAAACAGAATAGTATTTACAGTATTCTGTAAATATATGCAGGTGCTTTTAAAACTTGGCTCCCAGTCAGCCCTAGCTCTCTAGTCCAGCATCTTCCTGTTGGCCATGTGAACAGTGATGTTCGTCTTTAGCTGATAATCGAAAAAAAAGGCATTTTTACCGCGATTTTGGGTCACTTTTTGTGGACCCTTTTTTTTCATGAACAAGTCCCAAAAAAGTGCCCCAACTGACCAGATGACCACTGGAGGGAATCGGGGATGACCTCCCCGGACTCCCCCAGTGGTCACTAACACTCTCCCACCAAAAAAAACCCACTTTAAAAACTTTTTTTCCAGCCTGTATGCCAGCCTCAAATGCCGTACCCACCTCCATGACAGCAGAATGTGTTCTATCCTGTGACAGCCTTTCCCTGGTTCTGATGTGGCTCTCGGGTGAGTGTGACACCTTTTCTGTTATGCGCACTGCAGAGTTACATCAGCAATGCATTGTGGTGGGTGTAGGGTATTGGGCTCCGTGATTCCACTAGCTTGTGACAAATGCTCACGATGTTGGTAGTTGGTAGGCTCTACTCCCATGGTGCTTTCCCCCCTGCTTACTGGGTCAGAGTGTGCCCTGTTTTGTTTCCGGTAGTCCATGAGGTAGTGGCCATTTTTGTAAGCCAGTTTTAGATCCCTTTCACGTGTTAGCCACGTTACAGAACTTAGTTCTTCCCTTGAATGTGGCTGAAAGAGGGCATTGTACAGCATTCTGCCAGCTCTGACCTACTGCTAATCTCAGTACCAGGGAGACTCGTTGCCAGTGGGGCACAACCTCTGATCTGCAGTTAACTGTGAGTAAGCGTGCTTATTCCAATAAAGGACGTTTTCGGAGAGATTAGTCTTCAGGTGTCAACTGGTGTGCCAATGTTATATAGCAGCAACAAGTCCTAGAGGCCTGCGTGTATGCAGGTCCCTGGAGCACCTTTGGTGGGTACCGCAGTGCACTTCAGCCAGGTGGACCCCAGGCCCATCCCCCCTACCTGTAACACTTGTGCTGGTAAATGGGAGGCCTCCAAAACCCACTGTACCCACATGTAGGTGCCCCATTCACCCCTAAGAGCTATGGTAGTGTACATTTGTGGGTAGTGGGTTTTGGGGGAGGGGGTTGGGGGCTCAGCACCCGTGGTAAGGGAGCTATGTATGTGGGAGCTTTTTCTGAAGTCCACTGCACTGACCTGTAGGGTGCCCAGTTGGTGTCCTGGCATGTCAGGGGGGCGAGTGTACTACGAATCGTGGCCCCTCCCACGACCAAATGGCTCGGATTAGGACGTTTTTGAGCTGGGCGTTTTTAGTTTCTATTATCGCTAAAAAAACCAAACGCCCAGCTGAAAAACTTCCATTTTTTTGAAAATATGGTCTGTCCCGCCTCTTCACGTACCCGTTTTCGGACATAGACGCCCATGGAGATAGGCGTTCGCGTTCGATTATGCCACTCCACGTGTCCCCCTGTAATGTGCAAAACAAAGTTAGTAGCTGCAAATTTCAAAAACTGACACATTCCAATCACTTTATTAGACATTAACAAATACAAATAAAACAAAAAACCCCCCAGAAAATAGGCGATATCTTTTTATTGGACTAAATACATTTTTTTGCTAGTCTCCTCATCCACTCTTACTCTCACTCTTCTCCCCCATCCAGCATTACTCCATCTATCTCTCTTTTCACCCATCGCCGCCCTGTCTCTCTTTCCCCATCCAGCATCACCCCATCTTTCTTTTTTTGTCAGAATCCAGCATCACTCTCTCTCTGTACTCCCCCCCCCCCCCAATCCAGCATCACCAGTGGTTCTTAACCATTTTTTAGTGAGGACATACTTGATGGACGATGCTCGCATCCATGACACACTACATACATGACCCTCGTGAACCTTTATCTGATACAGTATGTCAGTTCTTATATATTAAATGTAAACATGTTCTGCATCCAGAAAAACCCTATCCCCCCCAACAACAGGTGGAGATCGTAATTAGCACATTTTCTCCATGGAAGTTATTATACAAAACAAAATTCTGATTCTCACATTATCTCAGTAATAAAGAAATACATTTTTTCACTACCAGGCACATTGTGAAATAACACAAAACTTGAAAAAATCCTAACTCAACAGGCACTATTAATAAGAAGACTCTAATATGGTCTCCTCTCAAGGACTACATTCAAATGTTGCAATAATAACTATAACTAGGTTATGTTAATTTATCCTATGCATAACCTCTGTATTGTAATCTACTTGTCTTGTTCTTTATGAAAATTCAATAAAATTTCTGGAAAAAGAAAAAAAAAAGAACACAAAACTTGAAAGAAATCCTAACTCAACCTAACTCAACATAGAAAATCTACCATAGAACAGTAGCACTGATTCCTATGATTTAAACAAGAACCCTATGTAAGAACAGGCAGCACAACAAACAATACACAGGACACTAGAATACCAATTCACCTACCACTGGTACAACAGAACAAGTGGGACTGCTACAGAATTCTACACAGAAACTATTTGCCAACAGAATACTACACCTCGGTCACACACCAAATACAGAACAAGGGATCACAAATTAGAAATATAAAGACAAAAACTGACTGGGAAACCGAAGAAGTCAAACTAGGTATGTATCACAACATAGAAAAAATAAAAATAGAAATGTGTTTCCTTTGTACTGAAAAAAAAATACAAAGACATCCATGATGCACATTTCCCAAAGCTCACGTATTCCACCAAATAAATTCAGATAAAACACTTTTTTTCTACCTTTGTTGCCTAGGTGCTTTATTTTTCCAAGCGTATTGTTTCTAGTTTCTTCTTTTCTGTTTTCCTGTATGTCTTCTGCTCTATTTCCAGTAAGTGCAGTCCATTTGTTCTTTCTCCACGTTACTCTTATCGTTTCCTATTCCCTCACTATATCTCTCTGATATATTTCCTCTCTCTCTCTCTCTCTCTGTTTTCTGGCTCTCAGTCCTCCACCTATATTTCACTTGCCAGTACCTATCAACTTTCCATGTCCTCCTCTCCCCACTACATCTCCTGTGTCACTCCATCCCTGGTCTCCTTCCCTTCTCTTTCACCTACTCCTCATTAGTACAATTCTTCCCTCTGTACTTACTATCCTCCTCTCACTCCTGTCCTTGAGATCCCCCATGGTCTCTCCTACATGGTTCCACCATGCCAAGTATCTCCCCCTCCCTCTCCCTTCTTACACCCTTGTAGCCCAGCTCTGTAAGAAAAGAAAAGAGCGATTTAATTAGTTGAATATACTGTTCTTTAACAACAATAGTAAAACACTTATCTTAGGCAGAATATGTTATCCATTAAAGATGATTTATGGGATGGTAGGGTTGGGGGAGATGGGAGGGGAGGGAGACAACTGTTAAAATGGCTGATGCCGACTCTTGTTATTGTTCTTATCTCATGGGTTTTGCTGTTGGCATTAGTGTGTTTGTTGAATCTTGGATGTATATTATGCTTTGTCATCAATAGAAATTGTTGAAATATAAAGCATAATATATAAGCATACAGTAGAATATACACTGATTGTTAGGTATATCCTCTATTGTATATGTGCTTAGTCAAATATTAATATTGAATAATCTCTACACATCTTTTTCAATATGTATAAACATATATCAGTATACAAATGTATATATCAAACAATATGTTTCTGTGTGTATTGAGCTTAAATATATCGCTGTCGCTTTCTATTGTATCTCTCGCTATATCTCTGTATATCTATATATATACATACATAGCTATATATTTTTTAGATAACCTTCCTCTTTCTCTCTGTCCAAAAGTGTAAACCTGTATCGATAGTAATGCACTTGTTTAAAACACAGGAATGAATAGTATTTTCTCTCTATGCATATGTAGTTTTTGGATTGTTATTGGTCATTATGCAAGCGGTTGTCTTTTATTTCAGGATCTGTGTGTCAGATTTTCCAAAATGAAAGGAAATTGGAAATACAAATCCCTTTTAGTAGTCAATTGCATCAGTCCGTTGCCAGAGGAAAACTGCTGTCAGGTATTTATCTCCTTGACCTTAGCCACCTGTAACCTATATCAGTATCTATCTATCTATCTTTTCTATATCTTTCTCTCTCTCTCTCTCTCTCTCTCTCTCTCTCTCTCTATATATATATATATATCTATATCTATATCAATAGCTCCCTCTATATATCTATATGTATATATCTATCTATCTATATATAGACCTTAATCTATATATATAAAACTCACCCTCAACGTTCTGAAGACAGTGACGTCAGTGAAGCCAAGCCCTGACTTCCCTCAAAAAGGTTCGAAGGTTCGTGGTGGTGAAGCCACCAAAATTGCTCCGGGCCCTGCCCTCGAGGGCGGAGCAATGGCAGAACAATGAAGGGGTTGGCAGGGAGGGAGGCAGGGAGGCGGGGGTGGGTGGGAAATTGCTATGGGCCCCGCCCTCGAGGGCGGAGCAAGGGCAGAACAACGAAGGGGTTGGCAGGGAGGGAGGGAGGGAGGCGAGGGGGTGGGAAATCGCTACGGGCCCCGCCCTCGCGTCAAACATCATGACGTTGAGGGCGGAGCAATGCCACAACAACGAAGGGGTTGGCGGGGGGGGGGGGGGTGTTGCCGACGAAAACCTTGCTAGCGCCCGTTTCATTTGCTCAGAAACGGGCCTCTTTTACTAGTTTTTAGTAAATGCACATAAATATGTTTAAATATACACACAAATATATTGATGTATGTCATCGCTCATCAGTGCTTTTTCTGTAGGGAAAAAGGTACCGGTACTCATTATGGGTGGGGTCACCATGTATGGCTCTGCCCCTATGGTAGCCACACCCCTTATACCAGCCGTGGCGCATATCAGCAGTATCATTGCAAATACTATACCAGTATAGGAGAAAAAAAATAACTTGTGATTTTTTTTTCATTATAATGTCTATAAGCTGTTATAGCTCCATTATACCCAGTGCAAAATAAGACACCAGATATAAATTCTCAAATTGGACATCTTCCAAACACTAAAATGAAAATGATTTTTTTCAACCTTTGTTGTCTGGTGACTTTGTTTTTCTGATCATGTTGGTCCCAGTCTCTGATTCTGCTGCTTTCTATCTGTTCCCTTAACTCCATTTCCAGGGCTTCCTTTCCATTTATTTCTTTACTTTCCTCCTTTCTTTTTCATTTCTTGCCATACATCCATAGGTAATTCAACTCTCTCTCCTCCCCTCCATCCATGTCCAGAATTTCTCCTCTCTCCCCCAAATGTGCATCTCTTCCTGTCTTCCCTCCCCTCAATTCATATTCAGCATTTCTCCTCTCCCCATCCACTCCATTCATGTGTACCTACTTTTTCTTTCTTCCCTCTCCTCCATCCATGTCCAGTATTTCTTCTCTTTCCCTTCCCCTCCAACTACGTGCATCTCCTTCCTCTGTCTTTCCTTCCCTCCAACACTTCTCCTCTCTTCCCTGCCCTCCACTCCATCCATGTCCAGCATTTCTCCTCTCTCCCCTCTGTCCATGTGCATCTCCTTCCTGTCTTCCCTCTCCTCCATCCATGTCCAGCATTTCTCCTGCCCTTCCCTCCATCCACCCATGTCCAGCAACTCTGCTCTCTCCCCTGCCCTCCCTTCCCATCCATGTCCAGTGATTCTCCTTTGCCCTTATCCTCCCCTCCTAACCATGTCCAGTGATTCTACTCTTTCCCCTGCCCTCCCCTCCATGTCCACCGATTTTCCTCTGCTCTCCCCTCCCATCTATGTCCAGTGATTTCTCCTCTCTCCCCTGTCCTCCCATCCATGTCCATCAATTCTCCTCTGTCCTCCCCTCCATGTCCATCGATTCTCCTTTCCCCTGTCCTCCCCTCCATGTCCAGTAACTCGCCTCAGCCCCACCTGCCTGCCCTTAGCTCCCCGACAGCCCTGCTTTCTGTTCCTGCCGCCCCACGATGCGTTTAAATCTTTTATTTTTTTTTTTAACCTGAAATTGCTGCGCCAGCAGCGGCATTAGTGATAGCAGCAGGCTCGCCTCCTCCAGCCTTCCCTTCCCGAGTCTCAGTGTCCTGCCCTCGCGGAAACAGGAAACTACGTCAGAGGAAGGCGGGACACTGAGAGGCAAAGGAAGGCTGGAGGAGGCAAGCCTGCTGCTATCACTAACGCCGCCGCCGACGCTGCGACCTCAGGTAAGAAAAAAAAAGATTTAAACGCATCGTGGAGCGGCAGGAACAGAAAGGATGGTTGTCCCTAGGAAAAAAAGGTGCCGGTACATACTACCGGCGCATACCAGCACAAAAAAGCACTGTCTCTCATCCATATTGCTGTAACAAAAAAAAAATGTATGTATCAGCAGTGAAAACTAAGGCACAGATTCCTAAGAGAGGATAATCTTGGCCTATGTACTCATTTGGCCATGTACGGTAATGATAGAACTGTACAGGAACACAAGTCAAAGGTCAAAACAATATGTGTAAGGGCACAAAATTAGAAAGACATACAATAACGATATTGTTCCAAGCGATACCTTGTCAGGCAGATGCCTACGAAAAAGTATCCCATTAGAGTAACAATTATAAAAGCTTAAAATGTGTCGTAAACTTATGAATAGTGTTTTAAAGAAAGTAGGTACGGCGTGCATATACCAGATCACAGGTAAATCTTTTGGTCATCCTACTCTTATAGACAGCAGAATGAGAAACTCAATATTTTGAAATTGGAAAACAATCATTTTAAAGTCCTCAATTGTGTGAAGCATATTGAAACAAATCACCTAATACCAAGTCTACAGACAGGTAGGTTACATGTATCTGTGTTTTAATGTTTAGAGTTCGCTATTCCTGAGAATCATAACATTCAAACAGAGAAAAAAATTAATTATAACCCAGTTGTCAATGGGATAGGAAAGTCCAAAAGGTTTCATGTTCCATAACTTGAAAAGTATACATCGCATATAAATTTTACATACTTCGATACTAAGATTTGTAATGGAGTGGGCACCCGGGAGGGAGTGGAAAACATTAAAAAGGATCTGCGGAAGCTAGAAGAATGGTCTAAGGTTTAGCAATTAAAATTCAATGCAAAGTGATGCACTTAGGGAGTAGAAATCCATGGGACACGTATGTGCTAGGCGGTGAGAGTCTGATATGTACGGACGGAGAGAGGGATCTTGGGGTGATAGTATCTGAGGAGCTGAAGGCGACGAAACAGTGCGACAAGGCGGTGGCCTTAGCTAGAAGGTTGCTAGGCTGTATAGAGAGAGGTGTGACCAGCAGAAGAAAGGAAGTGTTGATGCCCCTGTATAAGTCGCTGGTGAGGCCCCACCTGGAGTATTGTGTTCAGTTTTGGAGGCCATATCTTGCTAAGGATGTAAAAAGAATTGAAGTGGTGCAAAGAAAAGCTACGAGAATGGTATGGGAGTTGCGTTACAATATGTATGAGGAGAGACTTGCTGACCTGAACACGTATACTCTGGAGGAAAGGAGAAACGGGTTTATGATACAGACGTTCAAATATTTGAATATTTGAAAGGTATTAATCTGCAAATGAACCTTTTCTGTAGATGGGTAGGTGGTAGAACGAGAAGACATGAAATGAGATTGAAGGGGGGCAGACTCAGGAAAGATGTCAGGAAGTATTTTTTCACAGAGAGGGTGGTGGATGCTTGGAATGCCCTCCCACGGGAGGTGGTGGAGATGAAAACAGTAACAGAATTCAAAAATGTGTGGGATAAACATAAAGGAATCCTGTTCAGAAGGAAGAGATCCTCAGAAGTTTAGCGGAGATTGGGTGGCAGAGCCGGAGGTCGGGGGCGGGGCTGGTGGTTGGGAGGCGGGGCTAGTGCTGGGCAGACTTCTACGGTCTGTGCCGTGAAGATGGCAGATACTAATCAAGGTCAGGTATACACAAAAGGTAGCACATATGAGTTTATCTTGTTGGGTAGACTGGATGGACCGTACAGGTCTTTCTCTGCCGTCATCTACTATGTTACTATGTATGTTCTTGAAATAGCACCTGAAAACTTGAATCAAATATCCAGTAGTGTGACATCTGTTTGAAAACCATCATAGTGGCCGAAAACTCTAAACATTAAAAGTCATGAAGTCCCTTTCTCCAATAGGGATGCACAATGATGACACTTATCTTTCTACTTGTGGTCCTCTGTCATCATACGAAACTTTGGACTTCTACATTTGCGCAAACAGATTTAGCGTGTGTTATGGAGTTCCGCGTTCTACATGCTAACATGCCCATTTTTTCTAAGGGGTGTCTTAATATTTATTACGCACAAATTGTTAGTGCATATAAAATCCATTAGCACACTTTCGTAAAAGGAGCAGAATTTTGGTAAGGAGTTTAGACACCAAAACTGAACCATGGACAATTGTAAAGGTAGTATCAGTATTCCCCCCTCGATCGTGCACCTTCCCAGTGCATAACCAGTATAGAGACCATCATGACTGCATAAACATGTCATGAAAGTAAAACAAGTTAGAGACTGTGCCCATGTCTGCCAAGAGACTTGTGCCCATAATACACAAGAAAAAAATAAGTTGGATGATTCTCACAGGATAGGTATGGTGAATTAAAGCATCATAGATGCCTGTTAAAGAGAGTGCACCAGAAATCATAGTTTAAGGAAATATTTTAGTTTTGTTTTTTATGATTCAAATGTCACGAGAACATACCCATTTAACTTTTTTTTTTCTTTCCAGGCAGGGACGTTTCGCATATCGGCATACACATGGCAGTATATACAAAGAAAAACAGTATGTACACAATACAGGAGGCTGTCGTTGTACTGAAGATATATCATTTCAAAGCCAGTCAGAATAGCAGCTAAAAATGCACAACCTGGAGAAGCATATCTTTTCACTTATGCTGGGACTGAAGAGAAAAAGGAAGCTTGGAGGGCAGACGGGTACATGTGGGTCCATGGTGGCATCTGTCGTTGGCCCAAAAGGGACCCACTACTGAGAAAAACTTATCACAGAATCAGAACAGGAAATTGTAAATTCTATTGATACAGCTTCCAGCTGTTTGAACCAGGAAGTACCAAGGTACTTGTACATTACCTGGGAGAACAACCTACTGAAAAATCCATAAGTCATGACTACCGAGTGAGGAACATAGAGAGGAAGCACATTAGATTTGCACCATTATTACTGACAAGAATTAGAATGGAGAAAGGTAAACCCATGTCCGTGTATTGGAGGATATGCAACAAAGGCACCATGGAGGACATTGCAGGCACACTTCCTAGAGATGTGGAGTAAGTTAGAAATCAGCAGAAGAACCAATGAAGGAAAGCGCGTCTTTCACAAGATGACATATTTGGCAAATTTGAATACTGTGATGTTCTTGGGCATGCTTGTCTGGTCCTGTAGTATTTATCCAGATGTCCTAGTTATGATGGGTGATAGGAAAATGACTACACAGTTTGAGAAGCTAACATGCTCTGTGAAAGGCAAAATAGTGTTCATGTCATATTACACAACATTTAATCTGGGTGATTACCTTTAGTCATATTCCAGCACAAACTGGTTAAAGAATCAGCAATAATACCTCTATCTTTCATGTTTAACAAAAATAAAAAATTCCTTAGTCACTGGGCATTTCTGGGCACTGTCTGCATAATTTGTGGGAAGATGAAGCCTGAAAAAGTCATATTTGCATCTGACAGGGAGACTGTCATCCAACTACGTTTCCAACAGTTAAACGAGTCTTTGGTTGGAACCACATACAGCAGGAGTTGAAAACCTGGATTTAAAAAACATGGCAATATCAATGCAGACAAAAATTTTTAAATTGATGAGATCATGGAGCTGCTAAAGTATGAGTCCAGACAGGTCTTCCATGAAAAACTAAGTTTTAAATGTAGGAAATGGAGTAAAACATTCCTATACTACTATGAGAATGAACTGCATGAAACTATGATCTCACATGCAGGCTCCTGGATCTTGGAAGAAAATGGTATATCAGAGTATGGCAAGGAGATAAGAACAAATGTATCTGAAAGCTTCAACTCGATATTGAAAAAGTCTTGTTGAATAGCAAGAGGTCCAAAATGGAGTGCATGCTAATGTGTTTGTACTACCTACAGAATTACTATGTTCAAAAAAATCATTCATGGACAGTGCCACCTGGGAAAGTACCACCTAAAATACATTTATGTCACATAGTAAAAACCCAGACAAAGTTACATTCCCTAAGGAATACTGTATCCCCAATGATCTTGGCAAATTTAACCAGGAGCATTCAGATTCTAGCACTTCAAGTGCAATGATGGAGCTACCACCTTCTGATTGCAACATTGCAGAGGGACAAGCATTAATCAAAAGACAGAACATTTCTTGTACCCTCTTTGGGAGTATTTGTTGTACAAGGACACTGGGTTTACCACACTGTAAGGCTATTCTCAGATTAAACTTGCTTTTGCAACTTGAATAGGACATGTCTACACATTCTTGGTGCAAGGGATGCTGTCGGAATGCTCTCACTAAAGGTGGGCTCAAAAACTATTAACCTTACCGCACTGTCTAGAAAGAGAAGAGGAAAGACTCGATGCGGTAGGAAATTCCAACGTAAGAAAGAAACATACATAGTTATCCCACCAACTGATTCAACAGATGCTTCCAGGGATTTTTTGGATGAAGATCTAGAAGAGGAAGAGATTATTGACCCCTGTTTCGGTGAATCGAATGTGTCAAGCACGATGCTCAATGAAAAAATAATTTATGGTCATAAAAATAGAATGTATTCATGAAGATCAAAACCAACAATCAATGTGAAAAGAATTATCACCACTCAACCCTCAGATGGACAAAATATTTGTCCCCCCAATGAGTGGTGTGGAACAGCAAAGAGGAACAGAATCACACAGCACCAAGCCATAGATAAAAACATACACAAGTCACCGCCACAATGTAATGTTTTGCATTCCCATTCAGTAGTCCAGGATCAGGATCTATTGATTGCCTTTTCCAGAGGGAAAAATATTAAGGAAATCATCTGCCCATCTGAATTACCAGCAGACCCGGTGGAATATCCAACATTAACTGAAGTGGTCCATTACAGATGATGTCAATGCAAGACTTGTGAGATCACTATGCAAGGAGATGTTTTCATTAATCCGTTGGATCAAAGAACATACCGGTCCACCTTCTACACTGAGTGTAGATCATCACATGTAGTATATGTGCTACAATACCCATGTTTGAAGGTATACATGGGCAAAACCATCAGACCTCTGAATATCCTCATGAATGAGCACAGACATAGTATTTCCCACTTAAGAGTTGGAGCACCTCTCGTGCCCCATTGTCAATTACTGTCACACACTTTGGAAGATTTCTCTGTTAGGGTGATTGACTGTGTGCTCCGCAGGAAACGAGGGGGCAACACTGACAGATATCTATTACAGCATGACCAGAGGTGGATATTCCGCCTCCAGTCAGTGGAACCCCGGGGTCTGAACACTAAAATTGACTGGACTGTATTTTTCTGACATATGACTTTGTTTGGTTTGATTTTTTCCTACACTGTTTATTGCATTTTTGTAGGATCACATGGGCCATTGTTTTGCCTGAACAGTTGGGAGTGCACCTTTTGATCTGTTATCGCTCCCGATCATGATACGCTTCACGTTGTTAGTGGAGTGACATTCGTGTATGCATTTTTTATGTTTGTTTTTTTTGGGATACACAGTTTTTGGTTCATGTGGTGTTTTTATGTGGTCCGGCCAAGACATCAGATCTTAGCCTGCAATCTCGTCTACGGCATGGGCGGCCTTTGTTTTGCACAGCTGTCAGTTGTGATTACGGGCTGGGATAGACACACAGTGGGCCGTAAAGCACATAAAAGCAGCTGACTTTTTGCGGTGCCTGTGCAGCAGCCCCATTTTGAGCCATTAGTCAGGCCGGCCAAATGCAAGTGTGATATTTTTCAGTCTCTTCAATGCAGTTCTGTGGGATAAGTGAGACATTGAATGGTTATTGATCATGTGTTGTTTTTTTAGGACTTCATGATTGGCCACTTCAGCAGTATTCTTGGATTGGGCGTCCTTTTTCCCCTGAAGAAGCTCCTCCAGCGAAACGGGTCCGTTGGGCGTGGAACTCCATTTTCGACGCTGCTTTGAGCTAAGTGTTTTTTAATATATATTTGATGTCCTTTAAGTTTTTTGGCGCACAGTGGATTGAGCGTATTTCGTAAAAATTCCTTAAAAAATATACTGTTCCACACCAAGGGAGGAAGTTGGGTAAAGACCAATGATTGATCTATGGTGATTCTCTAAATGAGTAATTTCAGCAATGATGCTGTAACTTCACCTGTCTGAGGTCTCTTCCCCCCTTCCATTCATTGTTTGACACCCTACACTCTGCAAGAGTAGACCCGCAGTGTATATGATTATTGTATCTCACAAATTATAGCAGGCTTTTCCCTTTTTTGCACTTGTTACTTGTATATAAATGTAACAAATAAAAAAATAAAATTTACAATCATTGGCAGACAAAGATTGGCTCACCGACACAATCCTGAACAGCTTCATAACAACAAGGGCATTTCTAAACAAACAACAAGGTTGTTACCCTTTCAGCACCATATTCATGGAATATATCAAAAGCCAAGATTTAAGCAAAAGACAACTTTACAGGGAAATGACAACAAAAAAAGTGCTGGAAAATGACATCTGGCTTTTGCCAGTGCATGTAGGTGGAAACCATTGGGTGCTTATGGCAGTAATCTTCAAACACAAGGATGTAATTTATCTCGATTCAATGCATAATGTAACAGTGGATCCTATCAGGAATATTATTTCTTTCATATTTGCACTTTATGAAATGTCAAGCAGAGATGCCCTGAAGCTAGATGAATGGAATTTCTACGCTCCAACGGATATACCAAGACAGCACAATAATTTTGATTGTGGTGTTTTTGTGTCTTTGCACACATAATCACCATGGGGAAAGATTTGACTACAGTGAGAGTGATATACAATCCACATGTAAATGGATAAGAGATGAAGTGACAAAATTCCGTAGAGACTTACTTATGGGGGATCAGAAGTGGCATGTACTCATATCAGAGCCAGAGGGCACCAAGAAAAAGCTATGTGTCTCATATTTCAGTACCTCAAAAATGTTACCCTTCACAAAGTGTAAACACCTTGACATATTGCAGTGAACTGGCAAAAAATTTGTTTGAAGGTGCATGGTTAAGATGCTACACTAAAGATGCATGCACCAGTCCTGTAGATGATAAAATGGTGTTCTATGATGATTGGTACCATTATAGTTATGTGGGAATCTGTAAAGTGGATTCAAAGACACATTACAAGTGTCCGAAGTGTCGGTTGATAAGGGCAACATGTAACAACATCTCAATAAGCGGCTGTATTGAAATCAAAGCCAGCTGTGATGAAGCCAATACTAATCCATTTTTCGAGCGAGAATGGATACTTTCAAATATGCAGACACATATCCTAAGGCATCTGTGAAGGAAGAATTGGAATCCATCCCCCTCCCCTTTGAAATGTAACCTAGATGGATAATATGTGCCACCACACCAGCTATAGCTGCATCGCAACAATGATATGGATGAAAGTAGCACATAAAGTTAAGATTATGAAATCTACCTGAATATCTGTTGATCGACTTTGAGGTGAAACAGATGGTCGAGAGAGATTTGACATGGTGGTCATATTAGAAATCATTATGACAATTGACAGACACATATGAAAGAATGATCTTGTATATAGTTTGGAAATTCAACAAGATTTCCCCATAACCAACATAAAAGCATCTATGTATTAGTTTTCTTGCACTGTCAACACACCATTGAAGGCAAAAAACAAAGACAACAACAATATGAATCCTCAAAGTGAACAAACAGAAAAACATAAAATGAACAGTCAAGTATAGTCAACAAGCAACATCTTGTTAATGTGAGAATACAGTGTGTGACAAAACCTTATATAAACCAAAGAGTAACAGACAATGCGGATATCCACAACATACAGAGCCAAGGTCCAAGCAAGCAAAGTGAAATTGAAAATTGGAAATGGAGCACCCCCTTCTGCATCAGAAATGAGAATTGTTGACAATTGATGTAAAATCTTATCAGTTTGCATGCGAGCTGACAACTGTCGTACATGAAAATGGTTTTAGATTGACATTGTGATTGAACATAGACATACATAAAAATGGCAGATTTCCTACATCCCAGTGATCTAGAGTAAGACTAATGTGAAAGAAAATGCTGTAGCTGAATGGTGGAGCAGGATGGAAAGTAGTAAGCTCTTTAATTGTTAAAATATGCATTATTTGTATGCCAATTGTTAATTATATTGTAATGTCAATCTGTCATGTTGTAAATTCCTTGAAGAGTGAAGATATGGGAAGAGCTTTACATTGCAATACGTGGAGGGGCATAATCGAACGGGGACGACCATCTTTAAGGGCGCCCATCTCTAAGGACGTCCCGGCGAAGGGGCGGGGAAACCCGTATTATTGAAACAAGATGGGCGTCCATCTTTCATTTCGATAATACGGCCAGGGACGCCCAAATCTCAACATTTAGGTTGACCTTAGAGATGGTCGACCTAAATGTTGAGATGGTCGTCCCTGTTTTTCGGCCATAATGGAAACCGAGGACGCCCATCTCAATAACGAACAAATCCAAGGACTTTAGTCATGGGAGGAGCCAGAATTCGTAGTGCACTGGTCCCCCTGACATGCCAGGACACCAACTGGGCACCCTAGGGGGCACTGCAGTGGACTTCACAAATTGCTCCCAGGAGCATAGCTCCCTTACCTTGTCTGCTGAGCCCCCCAAAAACCACTTCCCAGAACTGTACACCACAACCATAGCCCTAAGGGGTGAAGGGGCACCTACATGTGGATACAGTGGGTTTCGGGTGGGTTTTGGAGGCCTCACATTTACCACCACAAGTGTAACAGGTGGAGTGGGGGTGGTGGGCCTGGGTCCGCCTGGCTGAAGTGCACTGCACCCACTAAAACTGCTCCAGGGACCTGCTTACTGTTGTCATAGAGCTGGGTATGACATTTGAGGCTGGCATAGAGGCTGGCAAAGAATTTTTTTAAAGTTGTTTTTTTTAGGGTGGGAGGGGGTTGGTGACCACTGGGGGAGTAAGGGGAGGTCATCCCTGATTCCCTCCGGTGGTCATCTGGTCAGTTCAGGCACCTTTTTGAGGCTTGGTCGCAAGAAAAAATGGACCAAGTAAAGTCGGCCAAGTGCTCGTCAGGGACACCCTTCTTTCTTCCATTATTGGCCGAGGACGCCCATCTCCTATTCATGCCCCAGTCCTGCCTTTTCTATGGTGCCGACACGCCCCCGTGAACTTTGGTTGTCCCCGCGATGGGAAGCAGTTGAGGACACCCAAAATTGGCTTTTGATTATGCCGATTTGGGCGACCCTGAGAGAAGGACGCCCATCTCCCGATTTGTGTCGGAAGATGGGCTACCTTCTCTTTCGAAAATAAGCCTGATAGTCTACCTGGGCTGTGCACAGTTTTCATCTCAAGAAGTTATAATCTCTCCAGAATATAGCCACCAGGCTAGTTTGCCACGCATTCAAATTTGACCATCCCCCAATATTTAGTGGCATTTGACTGGCTAAGATTGCCACATGGTGGGTTAAGTGTCGGAAAACTGGCTATCCGGCAATATTCAGTGGGGGATAATTGGCTATCTCCCGCTGAATATCACAGGTTGGCAGCTAGCCGGTTATATTGCCCAATATAACCAGCTATCCGCTGATTTTTAAAGCTGGTTTAGCAGCTGTATTTGACCGCATGAAAACATGGGATATCTTTGGCTGGTTTAAAGATAACCAGCTCAGCTGATAGTGGTTATCTTTAAACCGGCCAAAAATAAACTGGATAGTCAATGCCAGTCACCAGAATGGCCTAGCATTGAATATCTGGGCTTAGCACTGCCTGCTGGAGTTAGCCGGTCTAACTCCCACGGTGTGAAAATTGGCCTGCATGTGTCTCCCTTATTCTATAAGCACCATTGGCTCCCTGTGGATAAATGGATAATCTATAAAACTCTTACTCTTGCCTTTAAAGCCCTCAGAATTTGCCTTAATTCTTATCTTGCCAGACTCACCATTCCTTGTTCCCCGGTATGTCTTCTCCACTCTATAAATGATAACCATCTGTCTTCCCAGTCCCAAACTTGCTCAGTTGGAATCTACTAGACATTGTACTTTTTTCTTTGCTGCTCCAACTACCCCTTCCTACATTGTCTGAACTCTCCTTCAAGAAATTTAAATCCACCCTTAAAACTTGGCTTTTCCACGAGGCATTTGACCTCACCTAGATTAGCATTTTCCCCACAATTTCTCACCATCTCCCTCCTTAATCGCCTTCCTGTGTATTTCATTGTTTCTTCCTCTCGGTTTGAGTGGTACTTTCCTATTTCAAATTGTAGTTCTTTTCAGTTTCTGAACTGCTTTAAATTTTTGACTGCTCATAAGCACCGCCACACTGGGAAAAGACCAAGGGTCCATCAAGCCCAGCATCCCGTCCCTGACAGCGGCCAATTCAGGCCTCAAGAACCCTGAAAAACTGAAAAAAAAATGAATAATGTTCAATGGACTTTTCTCGCCCTCATTTCCTGTTTCCACAAGGGTGGGACCAGAACTGAGAGAGAGAGAAGGGAAAACTGAAGTAAGCGCCGAGGCTGCAATCTTTTTACCGCTGCTGCCGGCCGCCGTAACCCCGATGAGGTAAGTCAAGATGACTTTTAAAATTCGGAGGGAGGGGGCCTGGAACTCGAAGGGAGGGATGACGACCCTGGAACTCGGAGGGAGGGACGACGACCCTGGAACTCGGGGGGAGAGGGAGGGTGGATGAGGGGGAGGGGAGGGGGAATGCATCACCTGTAAAAAAAAAAAAAAAATGTCAGCACCCCCAATCATTTTGAAAAGTTGGCTCCTATGGGCCAGGCTGTTGTGTAATGCCAAGAAATTCAATCATATCACCCCACTCTGTGTCTTCACTGCCTTCCTTTACAATAACAATATCGAAATTTAGGTTTAAAATACTCGAACGCACAAGTCTTACTACTTAGGGAAACCTCCTTATTTGTCTTCTTTAATTACCCCCACTTGGTCTTTATGTTCCGAGGATTCTAATTCATTGGTTCTTCTTAACCCCAGATTGGCACATTTCGAATCTACCCATCACTTCGGGTTGCCAACTGGATCCAGATTTACCCGACAGGGTTACCCCACTGCATGCAGGATCTTGTGGGGTTTTATCCCCATTGGATTCCTTAAGAACAGCAAGGCTACAATTCCCAGCATGCATTGGGGTAAGCCCAGGACTGGATCAACCCTATCGACGAATCTGGATCTATTTGGCAGCCCAACCGTCACTCAGCTTTCTTTTTTCTCACTAAGCTGTGGAATGATCTTCCCCCTTCCATTCATAACAAAGATTCCTTCCCCTGGTTTAAAACCTTGCTGAAGCAGGGGCGTAGCCAGACTACAGATTTTGGGTGGGCCTAGGCAAGAAGTGGGTGGGCACCAAGTGTTCCCCCCCACTCCCCCCCCCCCCCCAAAAAAAAAAAATCTCAGCAGGTGGGAAAACGCTTCTTTCCACCTTTTCAGTCTGCAGCAGGCATGTGCAGAAAACAGAGCATGAGCAGGTGCCGGTATCATGGAGAGTACTGTTTTCGTTACCATCAAGGGGAAGCCTTCAGCTGGCTGAGCTTGGGATCCCCACCAAATTTGTGCCACTGTTGGGTGGGCCTGAGCCCTAAGTTGGTGGGCCCTGGCCCACCCAGGCCTACCTGTGGCTACGCCACTGTGCTGAAGAATCATTTTTTTCACCAGGCTGTCTCCCCCAATAGCTAAGAACCATTAGAATCTTGTTATTGACTTCAGGAATGATTGGATGTACAGATATACTGAATGGAACTGTGGAATGATTATTGATTTGAGTGATCTGGCTTTCTGTGGTCTCTTTCCTATCTTAATTATGATGTTCCTTTTCTTATATTTTATGTTTTTAGATTGTAAACTGCTTAGACCTGTTAGTGTGTTCAAGCGGTATAGAAAGTTTCAATAAACTTAAACATTATGAGGCCGATATTCAGCCACTTGGAGGCAGTCCACATAAGTGTCGCAGTTGGTGATGACCCCCCGGCTATTCAATACTAGGCTGTTTCCGGTGACCGGCATTGAATATCCAGGTTTTTTGGGCTGGTGCTAAGTGAATATTTAGCGTTGGGTGGTTAAGTTGAATAGTAGACATGACTTATAAATGAAGTTAGTAAATACACAATTTGAAAACTGACTTGCTAAGAACTATTCTTTATAAAGACCTATATGTTACGCAAAATAAATTGAATATATGGTGTTGGGTCATTTTTATGCCTTTTATTATCAGATAGACCCTTTTAAGGGTTGGTTTTATGCCTTCTTATAATAAAGACTCTTATCGTTTTGATTTTCTGTTTGACTTCCTCTTTGAGTCTATCTCACTCCTTTGTTGTTGTTTTGCTCAAGTTTGCGTGAGGGACTTTTTTCCTTCTCTTCATTTCTCTATGTAGCTTACACACAACCTTACAGAATAGCACTTAGTAATTTTGTTGCCACTTATGTCATAAAGTACCAGTAGTCTGTATATTTTACACATGTAAGAGGCACATAAATGTGGGTGCCCAGTTATAGAATTGCCCTTATAGTGCTAGGGCAGTTAGTGACTATCTATATTATGCTGCTGAAAATCAGTGGCTTCCCTGATGGTTGGCAGTTAGATGGGTAGGTACCACTCTCATCCGCATAAATACTGTTGAATATTAACCCCTCCCCCCCAGAGCACAAACTATGTACCTTTCTTACATTGGACTTTATCCTCAAACTGTTAGGTACTATCGAGAGACCTTCCAGATTTCCAGTTAAAAGATTACCTGTTACAAGATATCCCTAAATAAATAACAATCTGGTTGATATTCAGCCAGTAGTGGTCAGCATTTTTATGTCCGCTGCCAGCTGTATTCCCGAATATTCAGGCCATGTCTGGGCATTGGCATTGAATAGCTTGTTCTAGGTTGGCCACTAAAGTTTATGTGGTTAAGTACAATATTCAGCTTGTAGCTCCATAAAGATAGGACTGCTATTTATACAGCCAATTTAAGCAATTATCTTATGCAGTTAAAGGCTAACTCCACCCCCAGAAAGCCCATAAGTAAGATGGTTTCGGATTGGGCAGTAACCGTAAATATTCAGTGGTACTAACAGGGGCGTAACCAGACCGCGAGGTAGGAGGGGGCCAGAGCCCAAAGTGTGGGGGGGGGGGGGGGGCAGATGTGAGGGGAAAAGAGAGCAGGGTAGGCAATGCGGCGGTGGCGCCAGAGACCAGCGCTGGACAAAGGCTTCAGCTGGTGGGGATTGGGGATCCCTGCCAGCCAAACCAGGGGGCCCAGATCCAGTTTGGGGGGGCCCAGGCCCCCATAACTACACCACTGGTATTAAATATTTGTGGAACCTCTCCTGCCTGCTTAAATCACTTTGAATATCGTCCGGAATATGGTTAGTGTAGGAATGCCCAGTCTCTGCCCTGACAAAAAAAAAAGAACAAAAAAGTATTTAGTGCATGGTTAGTGTATGTACATTCAAAAACTACCGTTTGCTACAATAGGTGCACATTAGAACCTAATGCAACACAGTAAAAGGGCCCCTATGTGATTTATCTATGCAATCTCCAAAAACTGTAGGCTGAAGGAAGAGCTGCTTAACGGCTGCCAAAGTATACAGAGGGTTTGGGAGGTAAATGCTCAGTCAATTGTCATCTAAGCCAGTGGTTCCCAAAGTTTTTCGGTTCATGGCACCCTTAATGTCCAAGCAGTTTTTTGCTGCACCCCCCCCCCCCCCGGCCACATAGTTCTCCACCGCTCTCCACCACATAGGTCTACCTTTCCCCGTAGCCCCCTCCTCTCACTCGAGCACACCTCTCCATTCCCTGCAGCCCTCCTCCTCCCAGAAAGTCCAGCACACCTCTCCATTCCCTGCAGTCCTCCTCCTCCCATAAGTTCAGTATACCTCTCCATTCCCTGCAGCCCTCCTCCTCCCATAAGTCCAGCACAACTCTGTCTTCCCCAATTCCAGCATGTCTCACTACCTTCCTTCCCATAGGTCCGGGATCACTGCCACTTCCCTTCTCCTTCCCCCGCCGCCACTGCAGTACTTGCAGATTACATTTCTGGGCCATCCGCGATTCACACGGGCACTCCAGTGCTGTACCTCTGCCGCATCCAGCCCTCTCTGATGCAACTTCCTGTTGCAAAGGCCGGACGTGGCAGAGGGAAATCCCCAGAGTGCCTGTGTGAATTGTGGACAGCCAGAAAATCTGCAAGCACTGCAGCGATGGTGGAGGAATAAAGAGGAAGTAACAGATTCTGCGCCTATGGGAGGGGAAAGTAGGGAGCAATGCTGGATTGTGGGCGGTGGGAGGGAGAGCAGGATTTGCCGCGGCACCCCTGACAGTTTGCTGAGGTGCATCAGGGTGCTACAGTGCACAGTTTGGGAACCGCTGGTCTAAGCTCTGGGAGCAGTTTTGAATTAAGACCATTCGAGTGTCCTTGTCTGCTTCTGCTATACAGTCTCTCTACTTTGTAGTCCACAGAATGTCTAGTAGCGCTGTAGAAATGAAAAGTAGTAGTAGTATGTTAGTTAAGGGCAGTATATCAAATTACTATAAATAAACTGGAAAGATGACACCGTATTGGATGTGAAGCCAAAAAGAACATAAGAATAGCTTTACTGGGTCAGACCAATGGTCCATCTAGCCCAGTATCCTGTTTCCAACAGTGGCCAATCCAGGTCACAAATACCTGGCAAAAACCCAAATAGTAGAAACATTCCATGCTACCAATCCCAGGGCAAGCAGTGGTTTTCTTCATGTCCATCTCAACAACAGACTGGAGTTTTCCTCCAGGAACTTGTCCAAACCTTTTTTAAACCCAGATATGCTAACCGCTGTTATCACAGCCTCTGGCAATGAGTTTCAGAGCTTCATTGAGTGAAAAAAATATTTCCTCATTTGTTTTAAAAGTATTTCCATGTAACTTCATTGAGTGTCCCCTAGTCTTTACACTTTTTTTTTGAAAGAGTAAATAATCGATTCACTTGTACTCATTCTACACCATCCAGGATTTGGTACACCTTAATCATACCTCCCCTTAGCTGTCTCTTTTCCAAGCTGAAGAGCCCGAACTGCTTTAGCCTTTGGGAGTTCCATCCCCTTTATCATTTTGATTGCTCTTCTTTGAATCTTTTCTAATTCTGCTATATCTTTTTTGAGATATGGAGACCAGAACTGAACGCAATACTCAAGCTGAGGTCGCACCATGGAGTGATACAGAGGCATTATATTATTCTTGGTCTTATTTACCATCCCTTTTGTAATCATTCCTAGCATCCTGTTTGCTTTTTTGGCTGCCGCTGCACACTAAGCAAAAGATTTCAGTGTATTATCTACAATGACACCTAGATCTTTTCTTTGGGTGCTGACCCCAAAAGTTGGGCCCTAGTATCAGGTAACTATGATTTGGGTTATTCTCTCCAATGCGCATGCATTTGTTCACATTAAATTTCATCTGCCATTTGGATGCCCAGTCTTCCAATTTTCTCAAGACTTCCTGCAATTTTTCACAGTCCGCATGTGTTTTAACAATCTCAAATAGCTGTGTGTCATCTGCATCGGTCCCAGTACAGATCCCTGTGGCACTCCACCACTATTCACTCTCCATTTAACCCTACCCTTTGTTTTCTGTCCAATAACCAATTCCTAATCCACAACAGAAGATTGCCTCTTTTCCAGGAGTCTCTCATGAGGAATTTTGTCAAAAGCTTCCTGAAAATCTAGATACTCAATCGGCTTACCTTTATCAAAGTGTTTATTCATGCTTTCAAAGAAATGAAGCAAATTGGTGAGGCAAGAGTTCCCTTGGCTGAAGCCATGCTGACTCTGTCCCATTAAACAATGTTTTAACAATGTTTATCTATGTGTTCTGTAATTTTTTTTCTATATAATAGTTTCCACTATTTTACCCTGCACTGATGTCGGGCTTAGTGGTCTGTAATTTTCGGGATCACCCCTGGAACCCTTTTTAAAAATCAGCATTATATTGGCCACCCTCCAAGCTTCAGGTACTGCGGATGATTTTAATGACAGGTTACAAATTACTAACAGCAGTTCAGCAATTTCATGTTTGAGTTCTGTCAGTACCCTTGGATGCATGCCATCCGGTCCAGGTGATTTACTTCTCTTTAGTTTGTCAGTTTGGCTCAGTACATCTTACAGGTTCACTAAGATTTTTCAGTTCCTCCCAGGGCCGGATTAAAGGATAGGCCAAGTAGGCCTATGCCTCGGGTCTGAAGAGTTCAGGGGGACCTGCCGACGCAGATCCATTGACATCATCACTGATGTCAGACTCAGTAGCCAGTAGCCATGTGGCCCTGTGCAAGTCCAGCAGTTCTTGCACACGGCCGAGTGGCAAAAATAAGAGGCTGAGACAAACAGCAGGACCAGAGCAGAGCAGGACAGGACTCCCTCACAATCACTACTCACACACTGTTGTCAGAGAGGGGACTGCTGGCAATGCAGCGATGAGCAGAAGCAGTCAGGCCGTAGATGGAGTGATTTCAAGCTGGCTGAGTGAGTACGTGGTGCTGCCGCACTGGTAGAACAGAGGCACCTTGCTGTGCTTCAGCCAGATCTGAGGGCTGGGCAGCCAGTCGTTCGAGCGAGACTGCTGGTACAGCCAGGAGCCAAGGAGAGCAGAGGCTCCAGATACAACTTTTATGTGAAGAAAAAAAAAAAGCCCAACATTCCTGGGCAGAATAGAGCCCATCCAAGGCAGCAGAGAATCCATGGACATGACTGGGTTAAAGTGGTATATGCTGGATTCAACAAATATGGAAGATCAGAGGATCTGTTTTTTGCCCAGTCCCAGAGTCAAATGTAAGCAAGTGAAGCAACTGGTGGGGGGTGAAATAGGAAGTGAGCTGGGGATTAAGTACAAAGTAGATTTGGGCTGCAGGGGTCCTCAAATCCAGTCCTTGAGGCCACAACCAACGCAGCCTGGTTTTCAGGATTTCCACAGTAAATATGTATGAGATCTATTTGCATTCACTACTTCAATTACCTGCAGATCTCATACATATTTGTTGTGTAAATCCTGAAAGCCAGGCTTGGTTGTGGTCCTCAAGGACTGGATTTGAGGACGCTTGAAGTAGATGAATAAATTATTGAATAAATGCAGGCAAAAGGCAAAATGTAGGCCTTTTGTCTGCATTTATTGAATGATTTATTCATCTACTTCAACATCCTCAAATCCAGTCCTTGAGGGTCACTTAAAGATATGTGTGCCTTTTGCCTACATTTATTTAATGAAAAAGGAAAGGGAATGGGACTTGACATCCCAGCTTTCTGTGGCTTTGGCAACTACATTCAAAGCAGTTTACACAGTATATATAGGTACTTATTTGTACCTGGGGCAATGGAGAGTTAGGTGACTTGCCCAGAGTCACAAGGAGCTGCAATGGGAATCAAACCTAGTTCCCTAGGATCAAAGTCCAGCACCCTAACCACTAGGCTACTCCTCCACACACAATAAAAAAAGTTGTTAGAGGGAAGCCTTTGGAGGTTTTTTGACCAATGATGATCTACTGCTATGTACAGTGCCTTAATGAAAGAAGATTAGGCACAGCAGACTTTTGAGGTCTTTTCCTCCATATATTTTTAAACATTAGTTGTCAGCATTTGAAAACTGTTTTCCACTTTTATTTTTTGCAGGGTCATTTAATAACAAAACATTACATTTAACAGAAAAAAAGCTGTTTTTGTTTTTTTTTATTAATTCATATAAAATGTCTCTGCTGTAGAAACCTTCCTCCTCTGGTACAGATTTAATTCAAATGTCAGATTTAGGTCTAGCTCTAATAATAAAGACACAGTTACTGCCCAACTGGCCAGCAGGTGGCAGCAAGACTTCAATAAACAAATCATACCAAGAAAAGAGGTGTTTTTTTCCTCTTCCTATTAACAAAAATTCTGTCTTCCATTATTGTGAAAAAACACAATCTAAAGTTATGCGTAATGTACATCCTATAGACCAAGCTTGGAACATAATATGGGAACTATATAATTTGAACTCAATATAAGAGTAAGGGCTCTCTTGTATATTTCATATAGGTAAAGGTGTCCACCTTAATGAAATTCAATAACAGAAGCCTCAGATATCCAAGTGACCTTTAAGAACTGGTCTCACTTTTAATGGATTTCACATCACAGGTTTTCATACCGTCCTCCGAAAACACCTACAGCATAAAAAAACTCCTATATGGAGAAAAATTGCTGTGGCTAAAAAAGGAGTGTATATTTTAAGGCATAGACAGCATCTACCTATAGAAATTACAATCCAACCTGGGACCTTTCTGTTTAATACTCGATAAGTGCGTCCCGCTAGATGAGGAAAAAACAACAACTTAGCTTCAAACTTGGAACCATAGGATACACCCTCGTAGTCCGATATGCTCCGATATGGTTCACTAATCCTTAATTGTAGTCCTCATCTATGGCCACTTCTTTTCAATAACCCCGACAGAGAAATTCCCTGTTTCAATCCCACTTCAGGGGAAGAAAGTTTTTCTCATATCACCAGTGTCAACTGTAAATTGGACAGAACGGTCTTGTGATTTATATAGCATCATTTATCCCATCATTACGCACTGACGGACTCCTCCTTCCTCGTTTTCACGCACTGATGTAATCTGGAGATGAGTGTAACATGTGCCTTCTGATGTAAAGGTACACGGGGTGTGGGGCAGAAGAGACAAGTGGAAGTGAGGGTACACTAGACTACAAGGGATTTTTTGGGGGGGGGGGGGGAGGGTATGAGGGGCAGGGCATTCGGGGGCTTACCTCTGAGATCAGGGGAATGGGGATGAGGGGGCCCACTAGACTAACAGAGAATGATCTTGGGGATGTCTCGGGAATCGAGGGATCATCTTTGGGATTGGGGGTGGAGGATCGAGGGAGATCCAATAGATCATCAGGGAGTTTTTCAAAGGGAGGTTGAGGGCGTGGAGAGAATCCAGAGGGAAGCAGTATGATTTTTTATTTTTTAATGTCGCCCTTCCTGTCAGTTTGTGAGCTAGACTTTACTCATGCACTGATAGGAAGGAAAATACTTTACTCCTCAATACAGCAAATGGCTGAATATTACCATGGTGATGTGCAATTTGTAACAAAGCAATAATTTACATACTATTTGTTTATTGCATTGAAGAGCTAAAATTGTATGTTAGGCCTGTGTTTGGAATCTATGTGCTAAAAGGACAATTCTATATACTAGGAGCTCATATTTACACAAGTTATTTATTTTATTTATTTATTTATTTATTTGCATTTGTATCCCACATTTTCCCACCTATTTGCGAGCTCAGTGTGGCTTACAATACATTGTAAATAATGGAAGTACAATTGGTTGCAGTACAATAATGGGTTACATTGTGAAGAGTTATATAAGACAGAGTAAATACAGGATACTATTAGGGGATGGAACAGTGGAATATAACAGTGGTGAGTTGAGAGGGGGACAAAGCAGTATCGAGGGAACAGGGAGGTCTGACAATTTTATCTGTGGGTAGGGTTTAGGAGTGGTGAGAGCGCGGGAGAAGAGATTTCAGAGAGTGTATTGGTGCGTGTCTATGAGATTGTATGAGTTACTTTAGAATAATGATATATGTGTATGTGCATATACAAGGGTAAATGCCAAATACCTGCTTAACATTATAGCACACATTTAGAATGGGGGCGTACACAGGGAAGGAGAATAGGCGGGACCTAGGCAAGGATTCCATTTATGTACATAACTTACAGAATTTGGCTTCTATGGCTATGTCCTCGGGGTGCCAAAATGGACACACTTCATTATAGAATTGCACCCTAAGAATCAGTAAGACAGGGAGCTGCCTTGTCTGCTATCCCTCCTTCCTTGTCTCTATCTGATCAATCTGTTAACACTGGGGTTCTCAACCCAGTCCCTGGGGAACACCCAGCCAATTGGGTTTTCAGGAAATTCACAATGAATATGCATGAGATAGATTTGCATACCAGGGAGGTAATGCATGCAAATCTATCCACAACAGGTTCAAATCAAGGTAAGGTATACACAAAAAATGGCACATGTGAGTTTATCTTGTTGGGTAGACTGGATGGACCGTGCAGGTCTTTTTCTGCCGTCATCTATTATGTTACTATGTAATACATATTCATTGCGGATACCCTGAAATCCTGACTGGCTGGGTGTGCCCTGAGGACTAGGTTGAGAAGCACTGTGCTAATAAGGCTTCCTCTCTGCTGCACCACCTTGGGTCCTGGCACAGACCCACTTTGCTAGAAAGTGCAATGATTATAACCCTGACTGTCAAGTAGCACTACACCTCTGATGCTAATCTACCAAATTAACTATGTGTCGAAAGTTCCAAGACACTTGACAGGCTACAGAGAAGGAAGTCACAGAAACAGAGACATGTACAGGCTGATATTACAAATTAACCAGCAAAGTTGTCCAATTAATTTTAATTCTACTGTTTGCCTAGTCAGCACTGAAAATCAGCAGTAACCAGCAGGAATAAAACTATATCCAGGAATGCCTCCAGCACAGCATTATCTTGGCTGGATAATTTTTTTCCGGGAACCAAGTCACTGGTGTAAAATATGTCCAATGACTGAGAAGTGCGGGAAGGGGAAATTCAGCCATTAGTTTTTGTCCATCTGTCTACAAAGTTAGCCAGACATACCTTTTGAATATGGATTTCTTTTTCACTTTCAGTTTTGGAATCAATTATAAGCCAATGGTCTCAGGAAACAAAAGACATTGTTCAGAATGCATTCCAATACTGTACAGCCCATGTTGTTTAGGTTCTTCAAATAATTTTAAACAAAATAGAAAAGAGACAGAATATGCAAGATACATTTCATAGTAACATAGTAGATGACGGCAGGAAAACACCTGCACGGTCCATCCAGTCTGCCCAACAAGATAAACTCATATGTGCCACTTTTTGTGTATACCTTACCTTGATTTGTACCTATTTGTACCTGTCTTTTTCAGGGCACAGACCGTATAAGTCTGCCCCGCCTCTCACCACCGGTTCTGGCACAGATTCTTTTTGTGAGGCTGACTACTGTTTCACCATAGATTAAAAGGGCACTTCTATAAACTAAGGCTAGATGCACTAAACAATCGTTAGAGCCCTTCTCTTACCGATTCCCTTAGCGAATCGGTAAGGAACAGGCATGCATCAAGGAATAGGAATGCAAATGAGCTGCTTGTTGTAGCTCACTTGCATTCTCTTCCATCGGTAAACAGTCGGCCAGTCGGCTGGTCGAGCATGCGCAGAGCAGCCAAGCCTTATGCTTGCAGCTCTGCGTATGCCAAATACGCCTCCCAAAAGGAAGACGCTGCGCTATTCACCTCCACGGCGTGCTGCAAGAAGGCTCCGATCCTAAGGAGAGTGCAGTTGAGGACGCCCATCGAAAAAGATGTCCTTTTTGGCCATCATTCCCCCCTGCAATAATAAAAACATCCTTTTGGAACGTGCTTCACTCAGCTGAGAGACCTGGAAGTCTCTGAGCCAATCACAATGCATTTAGCTGAGCTAAACGCGTTGTGATTGGCTCAGAGACTTCCAGGTCTTTCAGCTGAGTGAAGCACATCCAAAAAGGACGTTTTTTTTTATTGCGGGGGGGGGGGGGGGGGGGGGAATGATGGTCAAAAAGGACGTCTTTTTCAATGGGCGTCCTCAACTGCACTCTCCTTAGGATCGGAGCCTTCTTGCAGCACGAGGAGGAGGAGGACGTTTTTATTATTGCGGGGGGGGGGGGGGGGGGGGGGGGGGGTGATGACAGCTTTTTTTTGTACTTTTGAGTGAAGAACGTCGTTGGAAAATGGCCTTTAGTGCATGCCAGGGTTTACTACTTGCTCGTTAATAGCTCGTTAATTGCTCATTAAGTTTAGTGTATCTGGCCCTAAGTGCTTGTTATGATTGTGGTCATAACCCCTCTCAAACTTACCTTTTTCCTGGTGGTCAGCTTAGCTGGCTTCTGTTTCTTTTGTCTGTCCTTTCTGAGCTGGCTCTCTCTCTGTGTGCTGGCAGCTTCCAGCAGCATGACTCTAATTGTTTCACTTTACTACAGCTGTGTGTGTGGACTGAGTTAGCTCTACCTCTCTTTGGGTGTACTGGCTTCAAGTGCTTCACGGTGCTGCATTGGTGTGGGTTGGACCTCTATGGGGTTCAGTGTGCTCTCTGGGTCAGTGTGCTGTTGCCTGGGTCTAGGGAGTGTGACATCATCTGGGAGGGCCTTGATAAGGAAGGGTGTTCTTTCCTTCAGTGCCTTTGCAACGGTTGTGTTTGCTTTAGGTAGGGTGGTGCTGTGTGCACTTCTGACTTTGTGTCTAGTTTCCCTGCTTGCTTTTGCTAAGGTCCAGGTTAGTGTTAGAGCAGTGTGCACTGGTGTCTGTGTGTTTAGCTTTCCTGCTTTTCCCTTGTGGTTCCCCTGCTTTTCCCTCTTGGTTTTGGAAGCACCTTGATAGTTTGTGTCTAGCTTGCCAGAGTAGTGCTTAGGAAGCACCTTGATAGTTTTGTGTCTAGCTTGCTAGGGTAGTGTTTTGGAAGCACCTTGTTAGTTTTGTGTCTAGCTTGCTAGAGTAGTGCTTAGGAAGCTTGTTAGTTTTGTGTTTAGCTTGTTAGTATAGGGCTTAGGCAGTCCTTTTGTTAGTGTTGGCCTAGGAGTGCCCTGGTTAGTCCAGTTCCTTGGAGCACTGCTGTCTCTTCTGTTTCCAGTCCTGGTCCCTGTTCATCCGGTATCCGATAAGTCCTGCCGGCCACTCGAACCCAAGGGCTCAACCCTTGGGAGGGTAGTGGCCAAGCACAGGTGAAGCTGTACGGACCAGTCCAGTGTGCTCCAGTCCAGTGTGTTCCAGTCCGGTGTGTGTTCCAGTCCTGTGTCCTCCAGTCCGGGGGATTTCAGTCCGTGTGCTCTGGCTCGCTGGGCGGTGCCTGCAGTCCCTGCCGGTGCCGGTGTGTTTGCCCAGCGTTGATTGGTGGGTTTTGCCTGCTGCTGTCGCTCCTCGTCAGCAGCCCAAGGGCTCACGTTTGCTCCAGAGCCCGGCCCCGCGGGCTCTGAACCTGAGAACCTGACAGTGCTAACAGTTTCACACACGATAATGCATGTAAATGTTTAGAATTCTAAACAAAAAAAACAGCACCATGGGCCTTTAAAAATGGATCACAGTTCTTTAATGAATGAGCCTTGACAAAAAGACCCGACACCGGCCGTGTTTCGGTGACTAGCACCTGCGTCAGGGGTCACAGTGATGACGTGGAAAACTTGGGGAATAACTCAAATATATTCCTCTACAATATATTATTTCTTACCCCACGTCTCATATAGTAAAAGCTACAAAGCACCAAGGCACTTTCACTTTCTGTATCCAAACGTGTCGGGTCTTTTTGTCAAGGCTCATTCATTAAAGAACTGTGTTCCATTTTTAAAGGCCCGTGGTGCTGTTTTTTTTTTTGTTTGGACTTTAGTTTGTACTTCGTTCCCTCTCTTTTGTTATATCCAATGTTTAGAATTCTACCATATCTGTGTATATGTGTACAATTATGTGCATATTTGCCAGCATGCTACCTAAGTTTATTATGCAAATACCTTCTTAATTTACATAGCATGTATTTGCAAGGGGGCATACATAGGGAAGAAGCTTGAGCAGGGCATAGACAGGGCTCCCACTTATGTGCATATACTGTAAGTTACATGCATCGCTGCTGCACTTTGGTGCTCACATCTACACCAGCTCTATAGCTGGCATAAGTACAAGTACCTCAGTGTTGGGCATGTCTGTGCTGGGCTACATTAGTATTCTATAGCAGTGCCTAGGTTCCTTTATAGCACAGGCTCCTATCACATGGCTTCGGGGTGCCTAAATGGAGGTGACTAGTTATAGAATTTCCCCCAAAATGGGAACTTCAAATTTTGGGACTAGCCTATGGGAGGAGATATAGGGGCTCATTTTCAAAAGAGAAAAACATCCAAAAAGTGGCATAAATCTGCTTTTCGATGTTTTTCTCAGAAAAACATCCAAATTGGTATTTTCAAAACCAATTTTTAGAAGTTTTTCTATGTCCCTCAGTGCATTCAAATCACAAGGGGGCATGTCAGGGGCATGTTAAGGGCGAGATCTGGGCATTCCTAACACTTGGATGTTTTTCTGCCTTAACGGAACAAAGCAAAAACATCCAGGGCTATAAGTTGGACGTTGTGGTCTAGGCCTGTTTTATTAACAAATAAGCTACAAAAAGGAGACCCTAATGTCCCCTAATGTCAAGTAGGAGGCCTATATGCTTACTTAAATGGATGGGTTTTAAGGGCGGCTCTAAACTCAGAGTAAGAATATTTTAGCCGTAGGTCTGCAGAAAGCATTCCAAAGGGCAGGTCCAGAAACTGAAAACTAGTGCCACCTGTTGAGCAGTCGGGGACTACAAGGAGTCGTTGGTCTGAGGAACGGAATGTCTGAGTGTGGGGGTAAAGTAATAGATATTGTAACAGGATAGGAAGTTGATGAGAATAGAGGGTTTTATAAATCAAAGTTAAGATCTTGTATTGACTATGCATATACACAGGAAGCCAATGTTTGTCTAAGAAGAGGGGTAACATGGGCATATTTCTGACCACCAGTGATTAACTTCACTGCCACATTCTGTAATATTGGAGGCGCCACACCTCTTGCTGGCGCAGACCGATGGGATAGTGCATTGTAGTAGTTGATTTTGGAAAGGAGTAAAGCATATACAAGGATACGAAGGGCATTAGGATCCAGAAAGGGATGGAGAGAGTGAATCTGACAGAGGAAACCTTTGGAAATAACTGTAGAGACATGAGCAGAGAAAGTAAGGCCAGAATCAATAGTAACACCTAAGATCTTAAGCGAGTTGTGAAGTAACAGTGTGTTTTAAGCCTGTAAAATGTATTAGATACTAGTAAGAGAAGCCCATTTCTAGGAGAGATGAAACAGGCGCTATCAAGGTTGTGGGGCAGGGGGAGATGGGGTTTGCAGCCTGTAGAGGCAGTTTAAGCGACCCAGCTGTCCCTGAAGCACCCTGCAGGCACGGGGAGATAGCGTTTGGAGCTTCGCGAGCGGCCGTCAGTGAACCAGTTACCCCCTTCGAGGCACCTGCGAGCTCCGTGATGGTGTTTCCATCGGGATCACACGTTACTTTCATGCAGTGTGGTCTGCCGCAGATATTTCCTCCAGTGTGGTCTGCCCTCATCGTCATGACGTTGTGACGCGAGAGCGGAGCATACAGCGCTTCAGAGTTCAGACTTCCGATTTTCAGGCATGGGCAAACAGGATATCTCTGGCGCCTCCCTGTTCCGGTTTAGAGGGGCTTTTGAGGCTTCATTTAGAACGTTGGGGTTGCGAATTATGTCCGGAAGGGGCGTGGCTGAGGGCGGGTCCTGAGTGACAGTGAGTGGTGCATGAGTGAGAGTGAGTGTTCCTGGCAGCCTAGCCTTCAGTGTTTCCCTCCCACAGAGTGAGCTTCAGAATGTTCCAGGTGAGAATTATTATATAGGATTTTCCTGTTTTAATTATGTCCTGAAGTGTATTTCTCCTATTTGGCCAGCAGGTGGTGTTTCTTTGCTGTAAAGCTGTTATAGGGAACTGAATGTTCTTTTCCTTTAACACAAGTAGGAAGCAAGCAGTAGTATACTTTTAAATCTTGTTGACTGGGCTCTGATTGGCCTGGAGTTTGAACAGTTACCTAGAAGTACTGGCTGTTGCTTCAGTCTTAGCCCCAGAGCAAAGAGAGGCCGATCTCTTTGCTAAGGTTCTGTGAACATATATATGTCCAGATCTTCCCAGGTACTGTTTAGACTATGCAAATGTTTAGTTAATTTTCTAATAGATCAATTTTTCAGTTACTTGTTGCTGATTGCACATTTTGTTTTTGTTCATTGTTCGAGTTCTGAGAATAAACATATTGTTTGCCCTGCTAGTCTGGACTGATAAAGAATCCTGGTGGTTTGTGTGTTGGTCTGGGAACTGTGGGGCCACTGAGAGTGGGGCCTCAGTAACCTTTAATTACTGGGGATAATTGGAGAGCAGGAGACTCACCCAGAAGTGGTTGGGACCCATTCGGTGGGAGGAGGGTGCTGGTGTTGAGCACAAGCGGCAGGTGCAGGCATACCTGAGCTGTGCTGGGGATAGACCCTCTAAATGGCCATGGGGTAACTCCAGGCAGGTGGCTAGATGTTTTGTGACAAGAGTCAAATACTGGAGTTGGGGGTATTGAATAAACATATCTGATTTAAAGTTCCTTTTAGTTTTCTGAAACTATATTTTCTCATTTTAGCAGTTTCCCTTTCGAAAGTTAAACGCTGCCATAATAGATTTCCTTTGTGAGTCACTCTAATTATTAACTCAGATTTGATCAAGGTATGATCACTGTTTCCCAGCAGACCGAACACAATTACCTCTCGCACCAAGTCCTTCATTCCACTAAGGGGGATCTAAAATGGGTCCCTTTCTTGTTGGTTCCTAGACTAGTTGCTCCAAGAAGCAATTATTCCATCTATGATTTTTTTTCTCCCTAGCAATTCCCAATGTAACATTTATCCAGTCAATATTGGGGTAATTAAAATCAAAACTAACAAAAAAGAGAGAGCAAGAAAAAAAAAGCAAAAAAATCAAAACAACAACTTGCTCCAAATATAAAGATAGTAGGGATGCACTGACACTCAAACAGCACAGTATGTTAACTTTACAAAAAAATAGTGAGAAATATCTCAGTGAAAAAGCCAATCACTATACAAAACAAAATGTCATTTGGCTATATTTCCATTACTGGAAAAAAATACTCCACTAAAAAGTATAATATCTTTTAGTAATCAGTGTAATATTCACAGCATCAAAGAAAGTTATTCAAGAGTTCTTAAAGTCCAATCCAATTTATTAATAACTTGTATATTCCAACAATAAGTACATAAGTAATGCCATACTGGGAAAAGACCAAGGGTCCATCGAGCCCAGCATCCTGTCCACGACAGCGGCCAATCCAGGCCAAGGGCACCTGGCAAGCTTCCCAAACGTACAAACATTCTTTACATGTTATTCCTGGAATTTTGGATTTTTCCAAGTCTGTTTAGTAGCGGTTTATGGACTTGTCCTTTAGGAATCCGTCCAACCCCTTTTTAAACTCTGCTAAGCTAACCGCCTTCACCACTTTCTCCGGCAACGAATTCCAGAGTTTAATTACACGTTGGGTGAAGAAAAATTTTCTCCGATTTGTTTTAAATTTACTACACTGTAGTTTCATCGCATGCCCCCTAGTCCTAGTATTCTTGGAAAGCGTGAACAGACGCTTCACATCCACCTGTTCCACTCCACTCATTATATAGAGGTATATAAAATAATACCTCTATCATGTCTCCCCTCAGCCGTCTCTTCTCCAAGCTGTATAGCCCTAGCCTCCTTAGTCTTTCTTCATAGGGAAGTCGTCCCATCCCCGCTATCATTTTAGTCGCCTTTCGCTGCACCTTTTCCAGTTCTACTATATCTTTCTTGAGATGCGGCGACCAGAATTGAACATAATACTCAAGGTGCGGTCGCACCATGGAGCGATACAACGGCATTATAACATCCTCACACCTGTTTTCCATACCTTTCCTAATAATACCCAACATTCTATTCGCTTTCTTAGCCGCAGCAGCACACTGAGCAGAAGGTTTCAGTGTGTTATCGACGACGACACCCAGATCCCTTTCTTGGTCCGTAACTCCTAACGTGGAACCTTGCATGACGTAGCTATAATTCGGGTTCTTTTTTCCCACATGCATCACCTTGCACTTGCTCACATTAAACATCATCTGCCATTTAGCCGCCCAGTCTCCCAGTCTCGTAAGGTCCTCTTGTAATTTTTCACAATCCTGTCGCGATTTAACGACTTTGAATAACTTTGTGTCATCAGCAAATTTAATTACCTCGCTAGTTACTCCCATCTCTAAATCATTTATAAATATATTAAAAAGCAGCGGTCCTAGCACAGACCCCTGAGGAACCCCACTAACTACCCTTCTCCATTGTAAATACTGCCCATTTAACCCCACTCTCTGTTTCCTATCCTTCAACCAGTTTTTAATCCACAATAGGACATTTCCTCCTATCCCATGACCCTCCAATTTCCTCTGTAGCCTTTCATGAGGTACCTTGTCAAACGCCTTTTGAAAATCCAGATACACAATATCAACCGACTCCCCTTTGTCCACATGTTTGTTCACTCCTTCAAAGAATTGAAGTAAATTGGTCAGGCAAGATTTCCCCACACAAAAGCCATGCTGACTTGGTCTCAGTAATCCATGTCCTCGGATGTGCTCTGTAATTTTGTTTTTAATAATAGCCTCTACCATTTTCCCCGGCACCGACGTCAGACTCACCGGTCTATAATTTCCCGGATCTCCCCTGGAGCCTTTTTTAAAAATGGGTGTTACATTGGCCACCTTCCATTCTTCCGGTACCACGCTCGATTTTAAGGATAAGTTGCATATCACTAGCAGTAGCTCCGCAAGCTCGTTTTTCAGTTCTATCAGTACTCTAGGATGAATACCATCCGGTCCAGGAGATTTGCTACTCTTCAGTTTGCCGAACTGCCCCATTACGTCCTCCAGGTTTACCGTGAAGTTAGTAAGTTTCTCCCACTCGTCCGCTTGAAATACCATTTCCGACACCGGTATCCCACCCAAATCTTCCTCGGTGAAGACCGAAGCAAATAATATCAACATTGAAATCACTTACCTGTGATAGAAATTACAGATTTGTCAAACATCCCTAAAATATCCTGACAGGGACCCTTGTTTCACCAATAAGCTGCTTCCGTTGCTGATTATTCAGATCAACAACGGAAGCAGCTTGTTGGTGAAACAAGTATTGACATGGTGCATAACTGTGCAACCTCCTCAGGAGATGCAATTTAAAGAATGCTGACTGAACCACATTTTTTATCTGCATATTCATTACATAGCAATGGGTCTAATATCACGCCTAAGTCTAATGTCATGCCTAGGCTACAAACCTGAGAAGCAAAATTAAGCTGATTAAATCCTAACTTCACAACTTTGGGGGAACCCAGCACTCTGGGTCTACATTATCTCAAACATCTAAACACCCATCCAGAGCTTATAGAATATCACCTTTATGTCAATTCAACCAGAAAAAAAAGATATCTATATAATAGTCATAACAGTTTTGTAATGTTCTTTTAAGGAGGAAAAGTCTCAAATAATGATAGGATACTCCTTTGTTGATTGCTCTTTCAACATTAGGGAATTCCCTCTGTTTATCATAGGCTCAAAAACCTCCCTCCTCCACACAAGGTACCCCAAAAAACTCAATTCTGCTTTCTGCTAACGTTATGGGGTTCACTTATCTCTCCAGCTGTACAGTCTCATATTGCCATCCGTGGCCCAACTTTGACCAGACTGGCAAGAGAGAAAGCCGGCACTAATTACGACAGTCGACAGACACCACGGACCCCGATGCAGGAATCAAAACTCAGGCCGAAGTTGGGCCGTGGATGGCAATACGAGACTGTACAGCTGGAGAGATAAGTGAACCCCATAACGTTAGCAGAATTGAGTTTTTCGGGGTACCTTGTGTGGAGGAGGGAGGTTTTTGAGCCTATGATGAATAGAGGGAACTCCCTAATGTTGAAAGAGCAATCAACAAAGGAGTATCCTATCATTATTTGAGGCTTTTCTTTCTTAAAAGAACATTACACTACTGTTATGACTATTATATAGATATCTTTTTTCTGGTTGAAGGAACCTACGTTATCTCAGCCAGACTGATTGCTAAACACTTTATATATACCCACTGCTCAGTGCCTGTCAAGCATCTAGAAACTTTTTCAAATGCAGCATCCAAACCTGAGGCAATAGGAACAAAGAACTGTATATCATTAGCAAAAATTCTGCAGTGTACCCTATAACTAGCCACAGCTTTACAAATTGATGCCAAAATATAAATGTAAAAGAATCGCTATAACATTGAGCCTTGTGATGCATATTCCATGGACCATTCTCCCTGTAGAAATAACTTCAGAGATTTTCCAGTCAGATAAAAGAAAAATTAATTCAGTACTTTTCCCACCATCCCCAGTGCTTCCAAGCCATTGTGCAGTATTTTGTGCTTCAAAGTGTCAAGTACTACTGATATATCAATTATGACAAATGTTATTCAGTCCATGATCTTGATGCATGTATATAAACTAGAAAGTAATAGTGTTTCTATGCTATGGTTCCATCTGACCCATCTAAGATTCTATTACAATCAATAAAGTCCACCAAACATGGAAAAATTGGAATTGATGGTGTGGCAGTGGAAACACATTATGGTTAAGTACCATTTTGCCATCTATCACTAGTTTCAATAACTAGTTCAGAGCGACTTGCTTTGGCTCCCTCATAGCACTCACAGAGGGACAAGGGCAGTGGTTTCCAAACTTGGTCCTGGAGGAGCCCCAGCCAGTAGGTTTTCAGGATACCTGCAATGATTATTCATGAGAGAGATTTACATGCACTGTCTCCACTACATGCTAATCTATCTTATGAATATGTATTGTAGATATCTTGAAATCCTGACTGGCTGGGGTGCCTCCAGGACCAGGTTTGGGAACCACTGGACTAGGGGATTACTTCCAGATGGTCAAATTGAGGGCATATGTCTGGTCAACCACTACCATGGACAAACACTAAACAGTGCCAGCTTCATGGATGGTGGTATGTAGAAGAATAGAAATGTTGCTTCTAGACATTGTTGGATTAAAGATTCTTGATTATTTGGTGTCAGCAGCTTAGGGAGCAGCGGGATACTGCTCTGCCAGTGTGCTATCAGTCATGTTGCTGGCTGAGTTGGTTACATTGGCAGCTCTCTTTCCTGAAGTAAGCAAGGGCCAATTACAAGGGGTCAGTGCCCTAACTGCAAGGCGTAAGTATGCTTCTGACGGACAGGTGCTGTACTGGTTATCATACTTTGCTTCCCCCTTTGATGTGAGAGACACCCACTCTCTATGTATGATGCAGCTATGGCTACTTCATGCGTGAATTTCTTCAGAGACTGAATTCTAATAAATAAATATCTTGTTCTGCTGGCAGAGTTGCTGCAGCAGGTCAGTCTGGGTCTTCCTGTACTTCGTCTCAGTATCCCTCAGCATTTTGAAATGTCTAGAGTGGAAGAAACAGAAGCACATGTTTAAAGGACATCTACCTCCCAATCGCTGCTCCTTGTCACCCTCAGACCTGGTTTAGGTAATCATGTGCCAATTCATTCCATGTTATAGGACTGGTGTAGGTGTGGGTTTTTTTGAGTGAGAGCTGTGGTATGTTAATGGCCAGAGTTTGATTCTTGCTTCTACCATTGACACCCTAAAGGAAGTTTCTGATGGGGGAATGGTGCCTAGTTTTCCTGACCATTGTAATATCTGCTATTTGGATGTGGTATATATTGTCCTTTTATGCAACATAATACCGAGTACAGTGTATCTGTGGGGTTCTTTTACTAAAGTGTGCCGAAAAGTGGCCTGCGCTGGTATAGACGTGTATTGGATGCACGTAGGTTAATTTTTCAGCACAGGTCCATAAGCCTCACTTTGGTTATTGGAAAAGTAATGGAAGCGATGCTGAAGGAAAGGATAGTGAATTTAATGGAAGCCAATAAGTTGCAAGATCCAAGACAACATGGGGTTTACCAAAGGTAAATCGTGCCAAATGAATCTCATTGAATTCTTTGACTGGGTGACCAGAGAATTGAATCAAGGACATGCTATAAATGTAATCTACTTAGACTTCAGCAAAGCTTTTGACACGGTTCCCCACAGGAGGCTCTTGAATAAACGTGACAGGCTGAAGACAGGACCCGACGTGGTGAACTGGATTAGGAACTGGTTGACGGACAGACGCCAGAGGGTGGTGCATAAGTACATAAGTATTGCCATACTGGGAAAGACCAAAGGTCCATCAAGCCCAGCATCCTGTTTCCAACAGTGGCCAATCCAGGTCACAAATACCTGGCAAGATCCCAAAAAAGTACAAAACATTTTATACTGCTTACCCCAGAAAAGCTAACCGCCTTTACCACATTCTCTGGCAACAAATTCCAGCAGAGTTTAATTACACATTGAGTGAAGAAACATTTTCTCAGATTCGTTTTAAATTTACTACATTGTAGCTTCATCGCATGCCCCCTAGTCCTAATATTTTTGGAAAGCGTAAACAGACCCTTCACATCTACCCATTCAACTCCACTCATTATTTTATAGACCTCTATCATATCTCCCCTCAGCTGCCTTTTCTCCAAGCTGAAGAGCCCTAGCCGCTTTAGCCTTTCCTCATAGTTGTCAGGTCCTCGAGGCAGAACTGGAATACGTGAGCCCTTGGACCACTGCCGAGGAGTGGCAGCAGCAGGCAAGACCATCCTGGAACTGGATACACGGAAGGACAGGGCTGGACCTCTGGACTGGAGTCGGGACTGAGGCAGGCAACTGGAACCGGCAGAACAGGAACAGTTTCACCTGCACTTGACCACCATTCCCCTGGAGTTGAGCTCCAGCGTGCGGGTGGCCGGCAGGACTTGCAGGACGAGGCCGGAACTGGAGATCCAGAGGACCCACCCTGGGTCAGGGAACACAAGGAAGCTAGACTAACTACTAGGCTCAGACTGAAAGCTGCTCCGCTGCCATTAGCAAGGAACACAAGACAGACCAGGGAGACAAGATGAACAAAGGCATAACAGGAGCAAGGACTAGGGCACGCAGCAAGCTAGGCAGAACGGGGTTCAGGGAATACCCTCAAGGTAAACCCACTAGCTAGACAGAGACAGGATTCAGGATGTACACTCAGGATATACAAGCAGGGTTCAGGATATACACTCAGGGTAAACGCCCTAGCTAGGCAGAGGCATGTATACCCTGGAGAAAAGGAGAAACAAGGGTGATATGATACAGACGTTCAAATATTTAAAAAGTGTATTAATCTGCAAATGAACCTTTTCCAGAGACGGGAAGGCGGTAGAACTAGAGGACACGAAATGAGGTTGAAGGGGGGCAGACTCAAGAAAAATGTCAGGAATTATTTTTTCACGGAGAGAGTGGTGGATACTTGGAATGCCCTCCCGAGGGAGGTGGTGGAGATGAAAACAGTAACTGAATTCAAAAAAGCGTGGGATAAACATAAAGGAATCCTGTTCAGAAGAATTGGATCCTCAGAAGCTTAGCAGAGATTGGGTGGCAGCACCGGTGGTTAGGAGGTGGGGCTAGTGCTGGGCAGACTTCTACAGTCTGTGCTCTGAAAATGTCAGATACAAATCAAGGTCAGGTATACATATAAAGTAGCACATATGAGTTTATCTTGTTGGGCAGACTGGATGGACCGTACAGGTCTTTTTCTGCCGTCACTTACTATGTTACTATATTTTAAAAAAATATTGATCATTATGGGCTGAATATTGACCAGTTAATCTGCACACATAATTGCACACCCCGCCCATGCTGTGTCCAAACTCTGCTCCTGTATATACTCACTGTGAAAGAATGCACTATGAACTTTCAAATTAGCTGGATTTTTTGTGAGATATCATTTACCCATGTTCCTAGTGCCTAAACCCCCAGAGTTATTAGCTATGAAAGTCACCTTCCAAAAGCAAAATTCATCTTGGTTGAATAAAATAGAACAAATATTTGTACACTAATATATCTACCCTTTCTTTTTTTATTAGAGTCAAAATATGATAGGAAGCAAGGGTAAACAATGTTTCTTTATCATTGCTAGATGGTATTAATAATTGTTTGCAATCAGAAGGCCTATAAGGATTATTTTTAATATATTCCTAGAATCACAACACAAGCAGTAGAAACCACTAGGGTATGTTTTAATTAAAGTTTAGAATCTCTCATTAATTGAATAGAACTTGCTATTCTGTGCTACAGCCCAAGCAACTATTCCTAAGTACCAAGCTCAGTGAATTGTATATGGCATTACACAGGATAATGAAGACTACTAAATTACAGAGAATGTAAAATAGCCTTTTAAAGAAAAGTACTGCATTCAATAGGATTGTTGTTAGTTGTTATTTTGGGTCTTCTAGAGGGGCATAATCAAACGGCGCCGGCCAAATAGATGGCCGGCCATCTTCGGGGCCGGCTCCGCAAATGGGCGGAGGTAACCGTATTATCGAAAAAGATGGCTGGCTATCTTTTCTTTCGATAATACGGTTGGGGCCGGCTAAATCTCAACATTTAGGTCAAATGTTGAGATCGCCAGGTTTAGAGATGGCCGGCTTCGGTTTTCGGCCATAATGGAAACCGGGCCCAGCCATCTCAAATCCGGCGAAATGCAAGGTATTTGGTTGTGGGAGGAGCCAGCATTTGTAGTGCACTGGTCCCCCTGACATGCCAGGACACCAACCGGGCACCCTAGGGGGCACTTCTAAAAATTTAAAAAAAAAATAAAAATTGCTCCCAGGTGCATAGCTCCCTTACCTTGGGTTCTGAGCCCCCCCAAATCACCCCTCCAAAACCCACTCCCCACAACTCTAGACCACTACCATAGCCCTAAGGGGTGAAGGGGGGGCACTTACATGTGGGTACAGTGGGTTTTGGGGGGGGTTGGAGGGCTCCCATTTACCACCACAAGTGTAACAGGTAGGGGGGGATGGGCCTGGGTCCACCTGCCTGAAGTACAATGCACCCACAAAACACTGCTCCAGGTACCTGCATACTGCTGTCAGGGAGTTGGGTATGACATTTCAGGCTGGCATAGAGGCTGGCAAAAAAATGTTTTTTACTTTTTTTTCTTTTTTGGGCGGGAGGGGGTTGGTGACCACTGGGGGAGTAAGGTGAGGTGATCCCGAGTCCCTCCGGTGGTCATCTGGTCAATTGGGGCACTTTTTGAGGCTTGGTCGTAAAAATAAATGAACCAAGTGAAGCCGGCGAAATGCTCATCAGAGCCGGCCATCTTTTTTCCATTATCGGGAGAAGCCGGCCATCTCTTAACCACGCCCCCGTCCCGCCCCCATCCTGCCTTCTGTACCCTGCCGAAACGCCCCCTTGAAGTTTGGCCGGCTCCGCGACGGAAAGCAGTTGAAGCCGGCCAAAATCGGCTTTCGATTATACCGATTTGGCCGGGTTCAGGAGATGGCCGGCCATCTCCCGATCTGTGTCGGAAGATGGCCGGCAATCTCTTTCGAAAATAAGCTGGCTAGTCCATCTCTACCTGAACAGTTCAGGGCAGATTACAGTTTAAGAAGAAAATCTGGGAATTACAACACTACAACACAAATAAAAAAGAAAACTAAACATAATCATTACCAAATAACTACAACATATTAGGGGCCCTATTTACTAAGGTGCATTAGCCTTTTTAACACACCTACAATTAGCACACGCGCTCACCGTGTAGGCGCATACACAGTTAACGTGCATACATGGTTAACGTGCATTAAAAAGGTTAAAGTGCCTCTAACACAGCGTAGTAAATAGGGCCTAGGTGATATAAGGCCAGATCTTTGAAAAAGAAAAATTTTCAGAATTTTCCTACATTTTACATAATCCTAGCACGACCTCAGAAATAACAGCAAAGTATTCCAGCATGTATCAAACTGATACTGTAAAGAAGAGGCAAATCTGTTTAACTGATTTTAATTTAATTTTAATCTGGGAAACATAGCATAAACTGATTTTGAGTAGCATAACGAGAAGCAGTGCCTCGAAGGAGTGGTAAATGTTCCTGGATATTTGAATGAAAATAAAGCAAGTAGCAGAAATCTAGAGCCCAGCATTCAAAAGGGTTTAACTGGGCAGGAAACTGGGTCCCAGCTACCTGGAGACTGGCACAAAGTGTACAGCGCTGCATATGTCTAGTAGCGCTTTAGAAATGCTAAGTAGTAGTAGTTAATAAAGGGGGAGCACTCCTCTTGTCGCCAATGCTACTTGGGTATCGATGCCTTCGATGCCCCTGAGCTCCCAGCACCGTGCATTGAGGAGGATTGATGCTTGCGCTTCTTGGCCTTTGCCTGATGCTAAGCATCAATGTCCCTTGGTGCCAACAAGCCTCCTCGGTGTTGGGTCCACCTGCCTTGTTATTGGCCCTGCACAATGGCCAATAACAAGGCAGGTGGAGACCCATTCAGTGCGCATCTAATTGCCATTTTGACCGATGCTTCCGATGCTGGTGCAGTGAGGCCTATACCAATGAAGATATTGACGATTTCAGACCTGGCTCTAAACATTTTCTCTTGAGCCTTTCTGGTTTAGAGAATTATAGTCTAGCCCCAAACACTGGATAAACCAGGAACGGTTGTCAGCCCCAAAGATGGTCCTATTACATCGGGCATAGCACTTAAAGCCACTAGGAGCTCTAGATGACATGAAAGAAAAAGCAAAATCAAACAACTCAATGGTGAGGAAAAAGGGGGCAAGCTACTACTACTACTACTATTTAGCACTTGTATAGCGCTACAAAGCGTACGCAGCACTGCTCATTTGAAAAAAAAAAAACTTGATGTTGCCCAGCTGGTGCTCAGACCTAAGTAGGTCTTCAGAGCTAAAAAAGAGAGAAAACTTAAAAATGGGGAAAAAAATTCTAAGAAGGATATAGGAAAGGTATACTTGGTACAAAAAGAAAATTATGAGGAACAAAGTCAAAAATTCCCATGAGGGAAGGCACCGGATGAGAAAAAAACAACATGCTGAAGAGAAACCAAGACGAATGTGACCTCTCTTCACCGCAGATGAAAAAAGACTGTTGGTCCTGCGCTCATGACTCGGGCGGGAAGGCACCTGCGCATGTGCAGAGGGAGTGCTTCCTCAAGCTCGTAAAGTGAAACTACATTAGTCAGTGTTTTCTGCACTGGGCTCCATGGATGATGTTCCCACATATAAGACTATTATGGCTTGCTTGTCCTTGGAAAAATGACTGTTTCCTTTTTTTTCCATATTAGTGTGGAGGAAAATACTATGGTGTCTATCTGCTTTTCCTGTTTGTTGAAGCTTTATAGAATACTGTAGGGCTATCTTGTCTACTTAAGAATAGGCTGTATTATGAAACACTGGAACTTATGTCAGCCTATAAAGTTTGAACTAGCTTCAAGGACATGCGGATCTCACCTATGGAAAGTTAGCTTGTTTCCTATTCACCTATCAAGGGAAATCCTGTATTAGAGGAGCAGCCAGACCCATGACAATGCATATTCATCAACCCAACTTAGACACCTGGAGGGCAATTCTTTAGCAATGCACTTGCATTTAGATGCCTAGAGGAAACCTATATCTAGGTGCCTACTTTTCTTTATAGAATACTATCATAACTGGCTAAATAACTGTTAGGTAAGAATACTTATACCAGCCATACAGTGACATAGCCACAGGTGGGCCTGGGTGGACTTAGGCCCACCCAACAGCAGCACAACTGTGATGTGGCTGGCGGGGATCCCCAAGCCCCACCAACTGAAGACTCCAGACATTTCTCTCTCTGCTCCCTTCCCAGATGAACAAGGATCTCTTATCTCTACTTCCCCAACCCCCTAGTACCTTTTAAATCCTTCAGTTCTTCACCAGCAGTGACTCATACCCATGACTCACTCTGGCCATGAACCTTCCTTCTGATGTAACTACCTGTTTGCAGGATCAGGAAGTTGTGTCAGAGAGACGGTTTGGGGCCGGCACAAGCAGCAGGTATCAGTCACTGCATATTGCTGGTAAAGAACTAAAGGACTTCAAAGGTACCAGGTGGTTGGGGGAGTGGAGGTTAGGGACCCTGGATCACCTGGGGGGGGGGGGGGGGGGAAGGGAGAGATGGTGGGTGGGGGCAGGGTTCTTGTGCCCACCCACTTTGGGCTTAGCCCCCCCCCCCCCGAGCCTAAATGCCAGAGATAAATATATAACTTATAGTATTCATGAAAGTCCTACCATGTGAACAAAAACAAACAAAAAGGCTGAGATCTGTTCTTAGATAATGTACAAACAAAAAAGCAGACTCCATCTATGGGTGTGCCGAACTGTCAAATGCTCACTGTGTATGATATGTGACTATTTACACAAAACTGCTTGAGCAGATTTTGGCTTTTAAGCGCATATGTGCAAACATATGCATGTATGTAGTAATGTCCTAATCATTTACATGCATATTTGGTATGGCTCCCTTTGGGCTTGATATTCAACTGCATTTTCGGGCAGGAATGGGTCCCATCCGGATAAATGCCCCTCAGTGAGGTCAGCCACTGATTTTCAGCAGCATTATTCAGATAATGCATTGGAAATTTTTATTGACCACTCCAGCACTATCTAGATAGTGCTGTGGCAGTCTGGGGGCAGAGCTACATTGGAGTTGGAAGTTATCTATAATATTCTATCACATGGCGTTGAAATTTACACACCGCTTGCGTGTGCACATGTATCGACTACTAGCACTTACGTGGATAAGTGTACATTTAATAATGGACTTTTCCTTTATGAAGCCGTCAAAACCTTTTTTAAACTCTGGTAAGCTAACCACCCCTACCACATTCTGTGGCAAAAAATTCCAGAGTTTAATTACACGTTGAGTGAAGAAATGTTTTCTATGATTCGTTTTAAATTTACTACATTGTAGCTTCATTGCATGCCCCCTAGTTCTAGTATTTTTGGAAAGCGTAAACAGACGTTTCACATCTACCTGTTCAACTCCACTCATTATTTTATAGACCTCTATCATATCTCCCCTCAGCCGCCTTTTCTCCATGCTGAAGAGCCTTAGCCACTTTAGCCTTTCCTCATAGGGAAGTTGTCCCATCCCCTTTACATTTTGTCGCCCTTCTCTGTACCTTTTCTAATTGCACTATATCTTTTTTGAGATGCGGCGACCAGAATTGAACACAGTATTCGAGGTGTGGTCGCACCATGGAGCCAGACTGCCACATTTAGGGGTCCTTTTACAAAGCTGCAGTAGTGCACCCTTACATGAGCCTTTCCCGCATGCTAAGACAATTTCTACTGCAGTTGGATGCTAATTTTCAATTTTCTGAATTAATGATTCTATTATTGTTCAGTCATTAATAAAAATTAGCATGTAAGCTGTTACCACCACCTATTTTGTATGTGGCAAGGGCTCACTCGCTAATCCTGCGCTAATAATAGCATGCGGCAGGGTGAAGCACTGATTATCGCAGAAGTGGCCATTCTCTGCCCCCAGACATTTATTTATTTATTTTATTTGTATCCCACATTTTCCCACCTCTTTGCCGGTTCAATGTGGCTTACATGGTACCGTAATTGGCGTTAACCGATTCCATTGTAATAAATACACGTTGCGAGTAATATCAAGGTGATATTATGGTAGAGTGAGATATATGTATGGTAAAGACAATTGAGGAGAACTTAGTAAGGGAAGGAAGAGTAGGGTAGCATGAGCACATTTGAAGCTTGCTGCAGGATGCCCTTTTAAACTGTGGTAAGCGCCCATTAGTGCTTACCACATCTTAGTAAAAGGACCCACTTAGACATGCCCACTTATGCCTGCTATTGGCATGGTAGAGGGGTAGATGCAATGATGCCTCTTTTATGCTAGTATTCTATAATGGAATCTTGGCACCCAGATTCCTTTATAGAATTAGCGTTCAGCATGGGGCAACTAGGTGCTCAGTTATAGAATTGCCCCCTGTCTGGGTTCCGCCACCATTTAGCACCAGTACCTGTATAACTATCTGGATAGTGCAGTTAAGTACACTAGATAGAGTGCTATGAAGACATTTCTTCATACAGAGTTTAAAAATTCAATCATTTCCATCCCTCCTTACTGTTAGGTTGGTTCATTTCTTTAGGAAAGATACTGTACTATGATATGTTGTTGTTTCTCATCATTCTGCTCTGTTTCTTTGAATTACAGATGTGTATGTAGGTGTCCTTTGCATGAAATCTATGCAAATTTAATTTTCATAAATTTCCCTGCAGCCACTCATTTGAGAATGAAGTGCTCTCCCTCTGCAGGGCTGCTGTGATTCAGCAAAAGGCTTTGATGAATATTTGCTTATAAAGTGATGCTATTTAGGGCTTTGTGTCTTAATGCGTAGTGAAGAGTAGGCAGGCTACAAACACGCAGGCAGGCATTGTCAGAAAGCTCTGGGGAACATTGAATGGTATTAAAAAGTATGAAATGCTATAATTATTCAGATGTAATAATGCTTAGAGACTGGATTGAGGTTCTGCAGAAAAAAACGATTTAAAGTGTTTGTGAAAAAGGAAATACATAGATGAGGAAGGTGCTCATTTTCAAAGCATACAGAGTTACAAAGTTACATAGGAACGAACCTGTGTAACTTTGTGAGTCTATGTGCTTTGAAAATGAGCCTCCAAATTTAACTAACTAAGGGGTCCTTTTACTAAGGTGCGCTGAAAATGGCCTGCGGTAGTGTAGATGCATGTTTTGGGGCGCACAGAATTATTTTTTAGTGCACCTACAAAAAATGTCTTTTCAAAAAGTTTTTGCCGAAAATGGACATGCGGCAAAATGAAAATTGTCGCGCGTCCATTTTGGGTCTGAGACCTTACTGCAAGTCATTGACTAGCCGGTAAGGTCTCATGCGCATCCACTTGATGCGTGTAGCTGCCGTGCATCAGAAATAAAAATATTTTTTTTCAGACGCACTTAACGGACGCTCCAAAATTGAAATGACCGCAAGGGCCACGTGGTAACCGGGTGGTAACTCCAATTGAGCGCGCGTAGGCACATACACGGCTTAGTAAAAGGGCCCCTAACTAATTATATCTACAGAGCATATGGCGAACTGTAATTTTATAACATGGTACCTAAGGTTTGAAAACACATGGGGGGCGTTTTTGAAATGACGTCCAAGTCAGAAAAGGTATTACACGTAAGTACATCAAAAACTGATATCTCTCTCACATGTATTTCCAAATAGGAAAATACGTGAGATGGATGTGTGTGTGCTGGAGATGTCCCGCATGAACAGCCATTTTACAAACTGGAATGTCCAAATTATGAAGGGGGGAAAACAAGAGACATGGAGCTCTGTATGGCAGCGTTCTTAGAAAATGGTCACACAGACATCCATGCAGAACTGTGGGGCAGCAGTGTAGTGAACTGTGAACCAAGGAACCCAGGTTCAAATCTCACTTTAACCCTCTTAGGGCCCTGTTTACTAAGCTGTGCTAGAGGTGCGTTAGTGCTTTTAGCGCGCGCTTACACAGCGCACACTAATTTTGTGCATGCGCTAAAAACACTAGCGCACCTCTAGCACAGCTTAGTAAACAGAGCCCATATTTTGTAATTGCGAGCCCTCCAGGGACAGAAAATACCTACTGTATCTGAATGTACACTACTTTAATAGCCTTCAGGCTTTCAGGTTACCCACAGTGGGTAAAAAGCTCCTAAAAAAATAGCCATGCAGTAAGATTACTTTTGTCGCATGGCCATGCGGGGGGGGGGGGGGGGGGGGGGGGGGGAGGTGGAGCACTTACTGCCACCCATTGAGCTGCTGGTAAGGGCTCCCATGGTAATTCGGCAGTAATCAGGCAGCATGAGGTGATGCCTGATTACCGCCAGGTTAGCACCATGCTAAAAAAAAGTTTTTATGGTGTGCCGGAAATGGCATGTGCTTGAGGCAGAACTAGTCCTGGCCACCACATTGGGCTGGTGATAGTGCCAAGTTAGCATGCGAAAAGCCCGTGTTGGGCTTACTGACACTTTGTAAAAGGGCCCCTCAGCATGTAACCACAAGTGGGTCATAGCCATGGGCAGAGTGTGGTTATGTCACGGGGGAGGGGGGGTTATAGAATACTATCAGTTGCGCATACTGCAAGGTGCACACAGGGACGGCCCAAGGCAGGATGCCACCTGAGGCGGAACTTGCATGCTGCCCCCTGCCCCGGCCGAGATGCTGCCCCCCAGCGTTTTACCTGGTGAAGATGAGTTTCCAAGCCCGGCAGTAATTCCCATACGCTGCCCTGCTGCTGCTGGCACCTGCCTCTTCCCTTTACTGTGCCTGAGCGAAACAGGAAGTTACTTCAGGCAGTCGCCATAAAGGGAAGAGGCGGGTGTCGGTGGTGGAAGGGCAGTGTATGGGAATCACTGCCGGGTTGGAAAGTCACAGTTACCAGGTAAAACACTGTGAAGCCGCCCCCTGAGATGCTGCTCCTAAAGAGTGCCGCCTGAGGCCCCCCCTCAGGTGGCCTAATGGTCGGACCGCCCCTGGGTGCATATAGGTTTGGCAGTTTACGCTGACCATTAACCCGGGGGTAAGTGGTTGCACCTAAATTGCAGTGCACCCAATCGGATTAGTTCTGGTATTCTAGAATGGATTATGTATGCTCTAATGCTGTTATAGTATTGGCACTAACACCCGGATTCTATATAGTTAATGAGCGCTGATAACAGCACTTAAGAAACAATAATGAGCACTAATTGGCACTGATTAGAATTTAGACACAGAACTTGATAACCGTATTCTGCAATGATGTGCCCTGAACTTGAGTGCAGGCAAAACGGGGGCGTGGTTATGGGCTGGGAAACAAGCATTTTGTAGGCATTCTGAAATTTACAGGCCTAGTTATAGAATATGGCCCAGTGCACCCAAATCGACATGCTGGGATTTACGCCGTGTTTTCGTTGGTGTACATGGATGCACATAGATTTAGGTGCCGAAATATCAACTAAGTGTATTCTTTAATTGGCACCTAAATCTAGACACCGATTATAGAATACACTTTGTCAGCACTGATTTCAGTGCCAATTTTTTTTTTTTTTGGGGGGGGGCGCCATATGTAGAATCTCCCCCTACATGCACCCCTTTATGACACCTTAATTTAAGCAACACTTTATAGAGTGGAGGAGTAGCCTACTGGTTAGAGCACCAGGCTTGAAATCCAGGGGTGCCTGGCTCAAATCCCACTTCTGCTCCTGCTGATATTGGGCAAGATACTTAACCCTCCAGTGCCGCAGGTACAAAATTAGATTGAGAGCCCTCCAGTGATAGGGGAAATACGTGGATGGGCATAATTGAACGGGGACGACCATCTCTAAGGGCGCCCATCTCTAAGGAAAACTAGACTGGAAAACTATGGGGCTCTTTTATGTAGGCACACTGGCGTTTTTAGTGCGCGTTAAAAATAGGCACGTGCTAAATGCTGAAGATGTCAATGTATTCCTATGGGCGTCTTAAGTGTATAGCGTGCTCCTATTTTTAACATGCGCTAAAAATGACAGCTTACCTACGTAAAAGACCCCCTATATCCAAGGAGTCACTTTCTATAAGGTGTTTTGAGTAAAGCGGTGTGGTAGCCATGTTAGTTCACTTTTAGAGGTAATAAATAGAGATAAAACAAAGAAAATAAAGTAGATGATGCTTTTCTTATTGGACTTACAATACGTTTTTTGATCAGCTTTTGAAAGTAAAACCTTTTTCTTCAGATCAGAAATGAGCAATTAATGACAAAGCAGAATATTTATGTAAAACATAAAAGCATTCAAAAGACAGTCTCATAGGGAAAGGTAAGGGTGGGGTGGGTGAGAAACAGGAAGAAGTAAGGTGTTTGAAATCATCTGCATAAATTTCATGCCCACATCCTGGATGAGGGTGACAAGTGGTGTCAGGAAAATGTTAAATAGGGCTGTTGCCAGGACTGAGCCCTGGGCAACACCACAGGATAACTGACAGGTTGAAGATTGGTTCTTATTGGAAAGAACCCAAAAGGAGTTCTGTGATAAATAGGAATGGAACCAGCTCAGAATGGTGACAGGGAAAATGTAATGAATTTATTCCATATTAAAAAATGTAACAGTTTCTCAGTGATTGAATAGAAATGCTGTTTTGGCAAGCTAAGGGGTCCTTTTACCTAGTTGCAGTAAGAAGTGGCCCGTGGTACTGTGGACACATGGATATTGTTGCTTGCCAAGGCTACGTTTTACTATGGCTCCCACTAGGCATTTTTAAAATGGAGGTCATTAATGGACATGTGCTAATGTCAAAATTAGCGCGTGTCCATTACCACTGTGAGCTCTTACACACCTATTTAGGAGGCTGTAAGGCTCATGCATTAATCTGGCCAGTAATCAGGCAGTATGCGGTGATGGTTGTGCGCTGTTCAATTACCACCGGAACACCTACTCTTGCCCCCAGTACTTGAAAATGATTTTCCATGTTCTAGTGTGGGAGACTGTGGGGACCCATTTACTAAGCTGCGTAAGCATCTACACGCACCCAATGTGCGCCAAAATGGAGTTACTACATGGCTCTTGCGCCGATACGCGCATCCCAAAAAATAATTTTTTTGGGGCTGCGCGTATTGGACGCGTGCCAAGTGGCATTTGATGCATGTAGGTCATTACCGCCCGGTTACCGCATGGGACTTTACCGCTAGGTCAATGGCTGGCGGTAAGGTCTCAGACCCAAAATGGACCTGCAGCAATTTTCATTTTGCTGCACATCCATTTTCAGCAAAAAATATAAAAATGCATTTTTTTACAGGTGCACTGAAAAATGATTCTGTGCGCACCCAAAACACGCGTCTTCATTACTGCAGGCCATTTTTCAGCATGCCTTTGTAAAAGGGCCCCTGTGTTTAGGAAAATCAGTGGTACTGCTGTTTTCCTGCATGGTAGCCCAACCACCCTTTACTAAAAGGGCCTCTAAATCTCTCATTTGCATTTATTGTCCAGGACATTCCTGACCTGTGCAACAGTTATAGTTCATAAGATGCCTTAAAAGAATACAGTACATGGAGAGGCACATAAGTTTTTTTAAAAATGCACACAAAACAGATTCATAGATTTTATCTTACAAAAGTCTTGTAGCTTTTCATTTTTATATGCTTTTCCAATTAATTACATAAAATGCTGATGAAAACTCTATTGACTTAGTATTGATTTTCCTGAAGTCTGATGGGTTGAAGCAGCCACCTAGTAACAGTGATAAATTAGGCAAATATCATGAGTTCTACTGCCACAGCATTAGTCTTTATGCATACGTGGTATTGGTGAATGATATCACATTTGCAAGCAGACAAAGGTGGAAAGTTCTGTTTATATGTCATTGTGACAATTAAGGGGTCCTTTTACTAAGCTGTGTAGGCACCTACGTGCGACCAACGTGCATCAATTTTGAGTTACCTCCCAGCTACTGCATAGCCCTTGCGGTAATTTCATTTTTGACTTGTGTCTACTACGTGCGCCGGAAAATATTTTTATTTTCTGGTGCACAGGTGGTAATCAGCATTTTACGCATAGACCATTATCACCTGGTTACAGCGTGAGACTTTACCGCTAGGTCAATGGCTGGTGGTAAGTTCTCAGACCCAAAATGGACGCGTGGCAATTTTCATTTTGTTGCATGTCCGTTTTCGGCAAAAATAAAAAAAGGCATTTTTTACAGGTGTGCTGAAAAATGATTCTGCGTGCGCCCAAAACCTGCGTCTACACTACCGCAGGCCATTTTTCAGTGAGCCTTTGTAAAACGGCCCCTTAGACAATTATAGCATGAAAGAAACAGAAAACACTTAAGAGACGGACTTATACCAGGGGTGGATGATCTGAAGATTCTGAGCTCCATGCAGCTCTCTGAGCACTTGAATTCAGCTCCTGAGTCCCATCATGCAGTGCCTGCACTGTGCCAGTTTCTTTGGCTTTTGGTAGCAAGGGAAGGAGGCTATGTTGGCTAGGGACAGGCTGTTGTTTGCAATGACAAAGGAAATGCCAGTGACATATTCTAGGTCATTGCATGTTGTTACCAAATGAAACAAGCATAAAAAAACTCATTTCGTTGTTCACAGATAATAGTGTAGACTCTATGGAAATAGTGCGCACTATGTGGAAAGAGGACATCCTGATAGTGGAACCATCACATGTGCAAATTATTGTGCATGCCTGTACTATTGAGTATGTGCAAACTTCTGTGTGCATGTACTTCCAGTAGAGAAAAGAGTGCGCCCTCTTTCTGAAGTAGTGCACCATCTTTCCATACAGTATGCACTATATCCACAGAGTGCACACTTAATATTGGCAAACAACAAAATGACATTCCAAATGAAAATGAATAAAATGGAAATCCCCATAAACAAACATGGGAAATGCCACAGAACATTGTGGCTGTCCATCCCTAACGTTGGCATCATCAGCATGCACAAGATAGTTGTTGGGGGGGGGGGGGGGGTGTTGGAGGCAGTACCTTCAGTTGTGAAAGCTGAGAAAAATGAGGCACTGTTTTCACCCATGCAGGTATGAAGTGCTGCCTTTGGCTGCATGGGCACAAAAAGGAAGGAGGAGAAATTCGTTCTTACTTGATAATTTTCTTTCCATTAGTCCAACAGATCAGCCCAGATAAATGAGTTATGACCATCTACCAGCAGGTGGAGATAAAGAACACAGAACTGTGGTCTGTAATAAGGGACACTAATCCCAGTTCAGTATTCTGTACCTTCTGCAGACGGAATATGGCTCCATTGGCAGCCTCAGTGCTGATTTCAGGGTTTCTGCTCCTAGACCAATTGGAGGTTCTGGGCTGGGGTACACCAAGTGGTGCTAGCAACCCCTCCTTGACTACAGCCTGAGTTCATTCAGTTTCCTTCCTCTTAAAAAAAAATAACTGAGCAGGATAAAGTCTCCCCTAGCAGTAGGGACAATATAGAGAAACAATTAAATAAGAGGTTGTGATTTTGGATATATTCAGGCCATTATTCAAACCCGATGGTGAATGCTTTTGTTAAAAGTCATCTAAAACATATTCAGCACTGCTGTCTAGATAGACGTGGTACTAAATATATGTGGAAAGCACACACCGTTGGTAGCTATAGGGCTCATGTTTAAAAACAGAAAAACATCCCAAAAATGGCATAAAGCAGCAGATGAATTTTTTTTTGTAAAAACACCCAAATCACTATTTTCAAAACTCATTTTGAAGAAGTTTTTCTGTGTAGTTCGCCTAAATCTCTAGGGTGTGTTGGAGGCGTGTTTTGGGTGGACTTATGATTTGGACGTTTTTCTGCAATAATGGAACACTGTAGAAATGTCCAGGATAAAAATTAGATGTTTTTGCTAGACCTGTTTCAATAACTAAATGCCAAAAAGGTGTCCAAACTGACCAGATGACCACTGGAGGGATAAAGGCATGACCCCCCCTTAATCCCCCAGTGGTCACTGACCACCCCTCATCTGCTTAAGAGGTGAAAGTGACAGCTGCATATATAATGGCCATTCCTCTTAGAGCAGAAATCAGGTCCCTGGAGCAGCCTAGTAGTCAGTGCAGTGGACTATAGAGAAAGGGAAAGCAGACCCATACCCCACTCTAACTAGTACACTTCTGATAGAAAATGTGAGCACCCCAAAAAACACAAAATATCTACTGAACCCACATATAGGTGACACCTGCAGGCATAAGGGCTATTATAGTAGCGTACAGTTGGGTGCAGTACATTTTTTGCTATTCCAGGAGGGCTCACCATGGAATATAAGAGGGTTATGATGTGATGTCCACCTGGGACCTTTTTATGTGAAGTTCATTGCAGTGCTCCCTAGGCTGCCCCACTGCTCTGCTGGGAAGTCTGTGTGGCTAGTCTAGTAAGACTGCTGATCCTCAGACATCCCAATGGCTTGTTTTTGTGCTTGTGTTTTTCCCTTGGACATCTTTTGTTTGAAAATGGCCCTTAAGGAAAGACACACTGCACACAAAACCATCTAAAATAGGGCAGTTTTCGAACCCCCCCAAAAATAGACATTTTTCTGGTTCATGTTTGGCACTGGATTTATGGACTTCTTTTGCAAAATGACCAAAATCGGATTTGGACATCATTGAAAATGTCACTCTATATGTGTGAACGGCAATTCTATCAACACCAGAAACTTTGTCAATGCTGAGAGGAGGTGATCGTGAATTGCAACTTCTGCAAAGTCAAACTCAATAGCTACATGTAGTCTGAATTTAAATATTGAATGGCACCCTTTTTTTCTGAAGGAATACGTTTTTCTGGTTGGATTTTCAATTAACATTTTTGCCCTGTGCAATTGACAGTGGTTTGAATGTAATTGTATTTTTGACAAAACTAGAAAAATACAATATAAACAATACTTAATAGTATAAAACAAGAATTATCATTAACAATATAAACAATAACCAATACAATGAGATGATAGGAAATGTCATGCAAGTATTGCTATAGGGTGCAAATCAATATACAGACTCAAAAGCAAAAATTCAAAACAAAAAAAACACCAGCGTTATATTTTTGTAGTGCTGGAAATGGTATGCACTGGGAGTAGGTCCTACCAGGCTGCTGCGGTAGCCTGGTGGCACTTCCAGTTTAGCGAGCAGTAAGCCTGTGTTTGGCTTACTGTTGGTTATAAGCTCTTCTGTGTAGGGACCTAGATACAAATGAGGCTAGGATAGAAATGTACATTCTTATACAGGATATCTTAGCTTGCATCATACTACTAAAGAAAGAAACAGAGGAAGCTCAGTACAATGGAAAACAGGATGCTGCTAGCTGAGCACAAGAATTCAGTCACTCCTGCTTTCTCTTTCATACTCCTTTTTATCTTGTCCTTTTTCACAAAAAGGGCCATAATGTGAGATTTTGAATGGGGCGTTAACAATATAATCTTTTCTAATGGTCTAGTCATTGTTATTACCAACCACCAAGAGTACAGGAAAATATATCCAAATCCACAGGGGCTAGAGTCTGGGGAATATTGGCCCGGCAGCCCAATGGCAGTGTATAAGAATATCTCTCTTTTATGATGAAGAGAGACTTAGGTTAGAACGGGACTACAACAACGGGGCTGTTCAGCAAGAAAGCTGGTATAAAGACTACGCCCCAGAGTTATGTCAAAAATTCAGTAAGGAAATAGAAATAGGAAAGAGTAAGGCTAATGAGAAGTAGAACAGAGGCAACTCAAGGTAAATTACAGAAAATATGAGGTGACTGCTTAAACATAAGCTAAATTGGAGAAAAGGCGGCTGAGGGGAGATATGATAGAGGTTTATAAAATAATGAGTGGAGTTGAACGGGTAGGTGTGAAGCGTCTGTTCACGCTTTCCAAAAATACTAAAAATACTAGGACTAGGGGGCATGCAATGAAGCTACAATGTAGTAAATTTAAAACGAACCGGAGAAAAGTTTTCTTCACTAAACGTGTAATTAAACTCTGGAATTCGTTGCCAGAGAGTGTGGTAAAGGCGGTTAGCTTAGCGGAGTTTAAAGAAGGTTTGGACAACTTCCTAAAGGAAAAGTCCATAGACTGTTATTAAATGGACTTGGGGAAAATCCACTATTTCTGGGATAAGCAGTATAAAATGTTTTGTACATTTTGGGGATCTTGCCGGGTATTTGTGACCTGGATTGGCCACTGTTGGAAACAGGATTCTGGGCTCGATGGACCTTTGGTCTTTCCCAGTATGGCAATACTTATATTCTTAAATTCAAGCTAAATTGAATGAGAGAGGGGTTAGTGGGCATCCCTGTCTGGTACCCCTAACTAGATTAACATTATTAGAAAAATGACCATTTATATGAATTCTGGAACATGGTTTAGTATACAGTACTTGAACCACATCCAAACCAGGGGCGTATCTGGATTCTGGTGGTAGGGGGGCCAGAGTCAGAGGGAGGGGGCACATTTTAGCCCCCCCCCCCGGTGCCACCGATCCCCCCTGCCATTTCCGGACCCCCCCCCCCCCGCCACTGCCAGACCCCCCCCTTGCCACCAATGACACTCTCCACCCCCTCCCGCCGCCGCCAACCCTCCCCCGCTGCTGTCACTTACCTTTGCTGGCGGGGGACCCCAACCCCCCGCCAGCCGAGGTCCTCTCTTCCATGCAGGCTGCAAGTTGCAACGCTTCCTGTTCTTCTGAGTCTGACGTCTTGCACGTACAACGCGCAGGACGTCAGACTGAGTTCCAAATTCTGAGTCTGACGTCCTGCACGTTGTACGTGCAGGACGTCACACTCAGAAGAACAGGAAGCGTTGCAACTTGCATCCTGCATGGAAGAGAGGACTTCGGCTGGCGGGGGCTTGGGGTCCCCCGCCAGCAAAGATCGGCGACGGGTTGGTGGTGGGCGTGCGGGAGGGAGGGGGAGGTGGAGAGGGTCGATGGTAGGGGGGGTCCAGTGCAAAATCTGCGGGGGCCCAGGCCCCTGTGGCCCCACACAGATACGCCCCTGATCCAAACCATTCAAGAATTTAAAAAAAATATGCCATTCAACCATGTTGAAGGCTTTTTCTACATCCAAAGAGATAACCATGACAGAAGACGGTGTTTGTAAAAGTCAGTAGGTCATGAAATGTTCTAGCATTGTCTCCAATGAATCTTCCAGACATGAATCAAACTATGATTAGTGTGGATTAGAGAACCAAATATAGACTCTAGTCTTGTAGCTGAAACTTTAGTCATATTTTTACAGTCTAAGGGGCCCTTTTACTAAGCTGTGATAAAAGGGGGCCTGCGCTGGTGTCAGCTTGTGTTTTTGATGCGTGCTGGCCCCCTTTTACTGCAGCAGGTAAAAGGTCTGGAGTGGGCTTACTGCTGCTTCGTATAAGACTCAGAGAGGGCCCTGCAGGAACCTACTGTACAAAGGAATGGAGGAGTGGCCTAGTGGTTAGAGCACTGGTCTTGCAATCCAGAGGTGGCCGGTTTAAATCCCACTGCTGCTCCTTGTGTTCTTGGGCAAGTCACTTAACCTTCCATTGCCTCAGGTACAAACTTAGATTGTGAGCCCTTCTGGGACAGAGAAAGATCCAGTGTACCTGAATGTAACTCACCTTGAGCTAGTACTGAAAAAGGTGTGAGCAAAATCTAAATAAATAAAGGAAAGTAGCTGTCTATTTTCCTTTATAGAATGCTAGCCTAACCAGGTAGCTACATGCCTAACATTTAGGTGTGGGCACTTACGGCAGCCAGGTAGATACATGCTTAACATTTAGGTGTGGGCTCTTACGCCAGCCATAGAGATAGTGCAAGTGTGGGCACCCGACAGTGCTTTTTTTGTAGAAAAAAAGGTGCCGGTACTCATTGTGGGCGGAGTCACCACATATGACACCACCCCTATTATAGCCACACCCATATTTGCCACACCCCTTATACCAGCCATAGCGCATATAAACAGACATCATTGAAAATATTATACTAGTATAGGAGAAAAAAATAATGTGATTTTTTTTCATTATAAATAATTTCTGTAAGCTGTTATAGCTCCAGTATACCCAGTGCAAAATAAGACAGCAGATGTAAATTCTCAAATTGGACATATTCCAGACACTAAAATGAAAATAAAATGATTTTTTTCTTCCTTTGCTGTCTGGTGACTTTATTTTTCTGATCATGCTGGCTCAGTATCTGATTCTGCTTCTATCTGTCCTCTTAACTCCGTTTCCAGGGCTTCCTTTCCATTTATTTCTTTACTTTCCTCCTTTCTTCTTCATTTCTTGCCCTACATCCGTAAGTAAAAGCTGGGTCCCCCGCAGACTTGACTGTCCAGTGGATCCAGCTTTGGCCTATTTTCTGCAACCATGTGCAGTTTTTCTCCTCTCTTCCTTTTCCCTCATCTCATCTCCTTCCTCACTCTTCCCTCGCCTCCATCCATGTCCAGCATTTCTTCTCTCTCCCTTCCCTCTCCTCCATCCACCCATGTCTAGCAGCCCTCCTCTCCCCTGCCCTCCATCCACCCATGTCCAGCGATTCTCTCTTCCCCCTGCCCTCCACCCATATCCAGCGACTATCCTCGTTTCCCTGCTCCCCCTCCCTCCAGCCACCCGTACCCATCTGAGCCCCCCCTCCCCGGCCCAGTCCCCACCTGCCTACCAGCTCTGTGCTGATGACCCTCTTCTCCTGCCACCCGGCACCGTGACCCAGCCTTTAAAAAAATCTACGAAGTGGCGGAGCGGTGCCTCGCGTCTGCCTGTAAAAGAAGAAAAATCGCCTCGTCGGCCGGCCTTCCCTCACTGTGTCCTGCCCTCTGATGTAACTTCCTATTTCCGCAAGGGCGGAACACAGTGAGGGAAGGCCGGCCGACGAGGCGATTTTTCTTCTTTTACAGGCAGACGCGAGGCACCGCTCCGCCGCTTCGTAGATTTTTTTAAAGGCTGGGTCACGGTGCCGGGTGGCAGGAGAAGAGGGTTGTCGGCACGGAGCTGATAGGCAGGTGGGGACTGGGCCGGGGAGGGGGGGCTCAGATGGGTACGGGTGGCTGGACGGAGAGGGAGCAGGGAAACGAGGAGAGTCGCTGGATATGGGTGAAGGGCAGGGGGAAGAGAGAAAAAGCCTCTTCACCTTCACCCAATAAACGTTAGCAGGATCCTGGTGGTTTGAAGACAAGTTGTTCTCTGATTTATTGATTGATCATGCACACCTTGAAACAGCCCATGGTAGCAAAACTTTGGCCACAGTCAGTGTGACTGACGTTCTATGCACGTTTATGTCTTCAACTAATTTAAAAGCTAAGGGGCCCTTTTACTAAGCCGTGTAAGTGTCTACGCACACCCAATGCGTGCCAAAATGGAGTTACTGCCCGACTACCGCATGGCTCTTGTGGTAATTTCATTTTTGGCGCGTGTTCGATACACGCATCTGAAAAATATTTTTTTATTTTCGGGTGCACGTAACGGACACGCGCCAAGTGCCATTTGACGCACATAGGTCATTACAGCCCAGATTCTTTACCGCTAGGTCAATGGCTGGTGGTAAGGTCTCTGCCCCAAAATGGATGTGCAACAATTTTGATTTTGCCGCACATCCATTTTTGGCAAATAAAAAAGGCCTTTTTTACAGGCAAGCTAAAAAAAATGGATCGGTGTGCACCCAAAACCCACGCCTATACTACCAGAAGCCATTTTTCAGTGCACCTTAGTAAAAGGACCCCTAAGTGTCTTTTGTTTTACCAAGTTTTCGGGTGGATCCATGAAAAATTAAACTTCCCGTGAAGTTTTAGCAAGATTTAGTGAGAAAGGACTTTTTATGCCGGTGAAGAGAGTTTGACCCAGTTTATATCCTCTTTACCCTGCTAACATTTATTGGGTGGAGGTGTGGGTGTAGAGACCTTTTCCCTTCTTACATATTGTTTGCACTCTACCGGAATATATTATCACAATAAGTACTTTGCAGATTATACAAGAGAGGTTTTGTTTTTGTGACTACCAGGATAACATCAGGGCGTTTAGAAAGATTTTTGGTGGTACTATCCATATAGGTGGTAATTCTATAAATAGGCACCCAGAAGGTACCCGATAGGAACCTATTCTATAAAGGAACATAGCCATCTACTTTCCTTTTTATTATACTAGCCTAACTAGGTATATACGCGAGTATGCACTTAGGCATGAATGCCTGTGCCAGTCATAAAAATAGTGCAGCTGTTTGTGAATAAATGTTGGAGATATACACATAACTAAGGTGCCCTTTTACTAAGTTGCATACGCGTCTATGCATGCCCAATGCATACCAAAAGGGAGTTACCGCCCAGCTACCATGTGGCTCTTGTGGTAATTTAAATTTTGGTGTGCGTCCAAAACACACGTCCGAAAAATAATTTTTATTTTCAGGCGTGTGTATTGGGCATGCGCCGAGTGGAATTTGATGCACGTAGGTCATTACCGCCCAGTTACCGTGTGAGACTTTACCGCTAGGTCAATGGCTGGCGGTAAGATCTCAGACCCAAAATGGATGCGTGACAATTTTCATTTTGCTGCACGTCCATTTCGGCAAAAAGTTTTAAAAGGCATTTTTTACAGGTGTGCTGAAAAATGATTCTGCGTGCACCCAAAACACACGTCTACACTACCGCAGGCCATTTTTCAGCGTGCCTTTGTAAAAGGCCCTTTACAGTAAGTTTTTTCCAGAGCTGTTCACGCTGATCAAAACACAAGTACCTTGTTTCAACATGGGCTCTGCGATCAATTTAACATAGGACCGCATTCTATCAACATATACTACCTGTATTTTTACTGACATATGGTCACAGGTTTGTCAACCCCTGAGGCAGACTCACACACCCAAATATGGCCGTGTCAGGTTCTAGATATGTTGAATTTGCGACTACAATAAAGGTCCTAAAACTTTGCAAATCCTCGTTGTCTTTGCCTCACTACTTTGTCGTTATCTATACATCTGTGAGGTTCCTGATTTTCTCCTCCTTTTATATTAAAAAAAATAGCATCTAGGTGTATATTTGGCATTTATGCACATATATGCCAGTATTCTAAATATTTGCACACTTATGAGGTGTCTGTTAACACCTACTTTATAGTGCTATTGAAAATCCACAAAGAGAACTTATATGTTTACCAACAGCTGCTAAACGTATGAGTTTTTTGACCTGATTGTCTTTATGGTGTTGAGTCCTTCTATTTTTGTACTTTGTAAAAAGAGTATTTGTAATTGCTTCAAGCACTACTATAGTATTTAGAAATGGGCTGCTGTTGTTGTTGCTGCAGGATTGTAGCTTCATCCTTGGAACTGCTGGGCTGCCACGCCTAATTGTGGACTTGGTCCAGTACAGCTTGCATTTGATTATTTAGCTCAGACACTACAGTATGCTTTATCCTTAGCCCTAGAAGTATGCATTTTGTTTTACATTTTGGCTTTTAAGTAGAGCTTTAGTCTCTGTAAATGGAGAGTTCTGCATGTGATATCACTCAGGTTGACAGTGTGTATACAAAGCAGAAACTAGCAGGGGACCCCTAATGAGATTAAAAATTGCCTCCAACCATTTGGATCCAATTAGAGCAATCTATTTTAATTCATTCCATTTGCCTCAGATATCTGACTGCTTTCTACAGTCTATAGCACTATATGAAAATCAATGCAAATGAAGCCACCTGTATCCAGGGAAAATACTAACAAAGCACATAATTTGATGTTTTCTGGATGCATTTGGCTTTTTAGGGAAAAGTTCTGATACCACATGCTGCTTCTGTAATTTATCTTTAATGCTGTTTATGATGATTTGCCAATTGCCCCCTAACCGGATAACTTATCTAGATAGATTTAGGACAGCCTTTCTGCCATCTTAAGTTATTCAGGTACTTAACAGTGTAGTGGTTTTTGTATCCAGTGTATACTGAAAACAAACTATTTTAAACAAGAATGCTAGTAGTCTTGTATCCTGCCTTGGAATCAGATTGCTGACTATAGTGAATGAACCAGCCTGGAAGCATCTCAATAAACTCCTTTTACCAGGGGCATAGCTAGACAACCGACTTTGGGTGGGCCTAGGCAAGAAGTAGGTGGGCACCAAGTGTTCTCCCCCCTCCCCCCAAAAAAATATCTCAGCCGGCGAGAAAACGCTTCTTTCCACCTTGGCAGTATAAAGCAGGCATGACTGAAAACTGAGAATACACAGGTGCCGGTATCATGGAGAGTAGTGTTTTCATTACCATCAGCGGGAAGTCTTCAACTGGCGGAGCTTGGGATCCCCACCAGCTACCACTAAACATGTGCTACTGTTGGGTGGGCAGGAGCCCTAAGTGTGTGGGCCCTGGCCCACCCAGGCCCACCTGTGGCTACGCCACTGCCTTTTACCAGTATCTCCTGAGTCTTCTTCATGATTTTTTGGAAGTGCCATCCCTGCCCTACTGTTTGGCAAATTGGAGTATTTACATAGGGCTCTAATGGTTACCCTTTCTGGGTATTTAAGCTGACAGATTGATTTTTATTTTATCATTATGTTTGTATTGTGTTATTTTATTATGAATGTAATTGCATACCCATTCTGAACGTGGTCGGGAGGATGGGCTATAAAACTGAATAAATAAACTTGCTTCAGGCCTTATTCCTTATTATATTAGAAAGCAATTACTTATGTAATGATGTCTCCCATTTTAATGGCTAGTTAGAGTGACATCTCTGTAACACATTTTTTCTTTAAACTTAAAATTGTATTTCTTTTATGGTTTGATTTGGAGTATTCCCTCTATTTTCTATATCAAGTTGAAATTTGCTTGTGAAATTTATAATAAATTCTTATAAATAAAATTTTTTAAAAAGGAATAAAATGACCTTTGTATCCCTAAAATAATATTTTGCATGTAATTAAATGCTTGGCCTGTGGATATCTGCAAGACTCGACATCTTGATCTGGAAACCCCTTCACTTGCACACACTGAGTTATTTTATTTGTAACAGTTGGGGAAAATTTACAGTCTATGGCTGTATGTATTTTTCCCCCTTGCTATTCCTAATAGTGCATCAGTGTCTGTGTCTAGTTGGTGGCTGTCAGTCTTCTTTTCTGTCAACCAATGAGTGATTATTGGTGGTTTTGTGTTTTTTTTTAATTTAATTTTTTAAAATTTTTACCCATCTACAGACCTAGGGTCTCTAGGCTGCGTTTCTGACCTGTTGTTTTTCCTGTGTGCTTCCTGCACTTAGTGCACAGGTACTCAGACCTTTTGGCACCAGATCCTACCAGAGGATTAGAGCAGTTTCTGGAAGGGAACCTAGAAGCAGGGGAGGAGTTGGACCTTCTGAAGGGGTGTATACTCTCCTGAAGATTTAAACTTGACTTTGCCACTAAAAATCTGTCTTTGGAACCTCCCCCGCCACTGATCATACCTGTCAAGGGAGAGCCCCATTTCTGCCAATGCCTGCAGCTGGCCCCAATCAGAGCAAGAGAGAGAAGCACGCCCGTCTATACCCAACCAATTAGACATTCGTGGCATTTGCACAAAGCAAGGATGGGGAGACTGGGACAAGTGACAGATTCGAAAACCCAGTTGCTGGCTTCCTATAGTGAGGTGGTTTGGGGGGGGCCTTTCTCACCCCATATAGTCTCGTTGGGAAGGAGTAAATAGATTCTCGGGATGCATAGCCTTACCAACCAGGTAGCCCATATACCACTTCTATGGGATACAACATCTGTGGCAGAGTGGAGGAAAATTTAAGAAAATAAAAACTGTACCAGGCTACAGCAGTAAAGGTATTTATCTAGTTTTTGTGACCATCAACTTAAGTGTGATGTCTCACTGAACTGTAGTTGCCAACTAACTGAATACCATCAGCCTACTCTGTGTAGACTTGTTTTATACACTGAACTGCGCTGTGATCTCTCAAAGGCATTTACAACTTTTACATTGGATTGCGGAACGGTATCTTGACACGAAGCAGTTGTAAGACTCACAAAGCATTTACCTTGACCCTGAGGCAGGTGCTATTGAGCGCCGAAACACGGCCCATGTCGGGTCATTTTAATAAAGACAGTGCCATTCTTTCAGTACTGGAGGCCCTTTTGTGCTTTTTTTGTTTTGTTATATTTTGTGTACTTTTGGACCCTCTCTTTCTTGCTGTTTATAATAATTGTGAACAGGAGGAATGAATACCCAAGTGAATATATATTGACGTTTGACATGACTCTGTTTTCACTGTTCCTTTGCTTCATTAATTAAGAGTACAGTAAAGTTCCAGTTTTAAGTTACTTCCTGATGTGGTCTGGATTCTTGTGTGGATGGAAAATCTAAAGGCTGGAGAGTGCTGGGCAAGCAAGGCATCAAAGTTGGCCCCGGCCCTGGTCCCTCCAAATGAATAACTTATATGCCCCTTCTTCCACCTTCTGGGCTGTGTCTAGGCACTTCTACAGAGGGTGCTTACATATTCCAAGCAGCATAAAACACTTTAGAGCTTTGCTAGTTCAGTTGTTCTGTTTTATGTAAAACCTTCCATCAGACATGTATGAATAATGTAGTTGCCACTGAAACAGATAGGGAAGTCTGTGTACTATAATGCACACTTAAAGGCAGTACAAACATATACATTACAGGTAAGGCATTCCTCTCCTCCTGGAACAGGAATTTAATTAATAAAAGCAGCTCTTTAATATAAAATATTACTGTAAATTATGTTCACACACTCACATGCACTCAAAAGCTTGTCATGGATGTATTGTGATAGTCCAATAAAAAAGGTGTCACCTCCAACTTGTTTATTGATCCTTATTTCTACACAATCAATACTTTGCTCAGTTGTATTGAACACTAGAGGGGAAAATGTAAATACAGACTAATTGGTAGAAAATGCCAGCATTGAGCTCCCAAAAAGACAGGCAGAGTGACCACAGTTACAATCCTAAATTCAGCAATACAGACAAATTAGGCTTCCCAGTGGGTTATAATTATTGTGCTGAATTATAAGCATTAATTCTAGGTGGCAGTATGGATTTGCTAGTGGACTTTCTCTGTTGGTTTTTTTTTTTTTTTTTTAGGCAGGGTGTATTTATGCATTAAGCAATTATGATTACAATTGTACCACCAACAAGCATGGGCAAACTAGAAGTTTTGGACAGTGGCTTTTCCAAGACATAGCAATTTTAACAGCACCCAATAAAGCCATTCTAAATATGGTGTAGCACTCTCCCACACTGCTCCAACAAAAAAGCAAAGTTACTCACCTGTAGCAGGTGTTTTCCGAGGACTCCAGGCCAAATAATCTCACAGCTAGGTGATATCCAATGGAGCCTGGTGTGGATGCTGCCTAACATGTATAGCTTTAAGAAAGTTCTGGTAGCATCCCACCACACTTGCATGGTGTCTTCCCACCTAACACGTAAGTGTGGGTCCCCTCAGTAAAATGACATAGTCTTAAGGAAGACAAATCCTAGGGGAGGTGGGAGGGTATGTGAGAATACTTGGCCTGCTATACTTGGAGAACACCTGTTACAGGTGAGTAACTTTGCTTTCTCTGAGGACAAGCAGGCCAGAGGTATTATAACATGTTGGAATCCCTATCTACCAAGCTCACCGAAAACAACAATGCTAGGACAATAGGGACTCGAAACGTCGAGGTCTTGATGTTGCTGGTACTCAATTCTTTTATAAATATAATCATCAAAAGTATGCTCCAAAATAATTCTGGAGCACACTTTGTTGATTGTGTTTATAAAAGAGTTGAGTACCAGCGATATTTTGGATTGAGGAATTAATGTTACTTCTGTTTGTTTAATTGTCTGTTTTGTTTTTGTTATTGTTTTTATTATGAATGTTTTATTTTTAAGCCACCAAGAACAACTTGGATTGAGCAGGTAATAAAAAAAAATTGGCTAGTAGATTGCATCTCTTTTGCTTATGACCAAGCTGGGCTCATTCTTGAGCATCATGTCACGGTTCATAATATCAGAGTCATGGCTACGTCGGTAGCCCAGTTGAGATAAGCATCCATCGAGGAGATTTGCAAGGCTGGGATGTGGTCTTTAGTCCACACATTTACTATTCGTTACATACAATTTGGTTACATACTAATTGGTTACGTACACTTTGATAATAATCCAGCAACAGTAATGTTTTCAGTTCTTGCTTAAACTGGTCTACAGATGTTATGGATCTCAAGGTCGAAGGCAATCCATTCCATAATTTAGGTCTCCACACTTTAAAAATTGACATTCAATCCACCTCTAATCTGATAACCTTAAATTTAATTTCATTTAATTTGGCATTTATAACCCACTTTACTGACAAGTTCTAAGTGGTTTACATTTGACAGTATATTATCAAATTAGGAACAACTTACATTGGAACCATTCAGTATATATTAAACAATATCACATTAACATATTAACTAAATAGAGATTGTTGAGCGAGAATGTTATATTGTTATTGGAAAGGTATAATTGTTTATGTGAGTTCATATTTGATCTGAAATATGATAGTCTTTGGAGTTCATAGTCTGTAATGTAGACTCTTGGCCATTTTTAACAGGACCAGTTTGGGTTTCATGTGTGTGTTCTGTTAGATTTGGCAGGTATTCATGTTTCCTCTTCTGTGTCTTGTGTAGACCTGGGGCTACTTTTTCTATGGTTAGGCCAAAGTGTTTCTGGAATAACCATGTTTTAATCGAGCATCTAAAATGCAGATAGTTTGTTATTGATCTTATTTCTCACTGCAAAATGGTGGTATATCTAAAAGATTTGCATTGGAAGACCTCAAGCAGGTTGATAAATTTGTAGAGTTGCTGTAATAAGGGAAGACACTAGATTATTCCACACCCTAAAGGCTAACAGTAGAATTTTAAAAATAATTCTCTGTTCGATAGGAAGCCAATGAAGAGTTTTCAAAATCAGAGAGATGTGTGCATGTCAAGGGTAACCAGCAAAGGCCCAAGCAGAAGCATTTTGAGCAATGTGTAGTACATTTACTCATCCTCTATACAAACCCATTAAAAGACTATTGCCATAGTCAAAGCATGGCTACCCCCAACCTATTTGGATCAAAAGAAACAAAAAGCTGGGTGGACTGTCTATGGGATTTAGTTTGCTTCAGATAGAAGGCTATGGCTCGCTTGCAGTCTAAGGTATGCAGTGTACTTTCACCAGGATGGGTATGAGGTTTTGGGAAGAATGTTCACAGAACAATTGGCTGGGTAAGATGGAAGTCTGACACTACCTTAGGAAGGGGGTGCCCCATTCTCAGAAGATCTTGCAGGGTATCACCATGCTGAGAGATCACTGTTCAGGTTGCATCACTGCTCTGCCCTGGGTTTACAACCTGCTTCACTGACACAGACTACTCAGTAATTACTGTGGATTCTTTTGAATTCGTATTAGGTAAATGGGACTTTTATTAGAGGTTCTAAAATTTAAGATACACAATGATTTATATACAGAGCATATTCAAAAGCATGGATTACTGAGACAAAGTCAACATGGATTTAGTGAAGGTAAATTTTGCCTCACCAATCTACTACATTTCTTTGAAGGGGTGAACAAACGTGGATAAAGGTGAGCCAGTTGATATTGTGTATCTGGATTTTCAAAAGGCGTTTGACAAAGTACCTCATGAAAGACTCCAGAGGAAATTGGAGAGTCATGGGATAGGAGGTAGTGTTCTATTGTGGATTAAAAAACTGGTTAAAAGATAGAAACAGAGAGTAGGATTAAATGGTCAGTATTCTCAATGGAGATGGGTAGGTAGTGGGGTTCCCAAGGGTCTGTGCTGGGACCACTGCTTTTTAACATATTTATAAATGACCTAGAGATGGGAGTAACTAGTGAGGTAATTAAATTTGCTGATGACACAAAGTTACTCAAAGTCGTTAAATTGCGGGAGGATTGTGAAAAATGACAAGAGGACCTTATGAGACTGGGAGACTGGGTGTCTAAATGGCAGATGGCGTTTAATGTGAGCAAGTGCAAAGTGATGCATGTGGGAAACAGGAACCCAAATTATAGCTACGTCATGCAAGGTTCCACGTTAGGAGTCACAGACCAAGAAAGGGATCTAGGTGTCGTTGTTGATGATACGTTGAAACCTTCTGCTCAGTGTGCTGCTGCGGCTAAGAAAGCAAATAGAATGTTAGGTATTATTAGGAAAGGAATGTAAAACAAAAATGAGGATGTTATAATGCCTTTGTATCGCTCCATGGTGCGACCGCACCTCGAATATTGTGTTCAATTCTGGTTGCCGCATCTCAAAAAAGATGTGGAGGGGCATAAGCGAACGGGGCACCCAAGTTTTCTTGAGAGTGTCCTCACAGGACGTCCCTGAGAAGGGGCAGGGAAACCCGTATTATCAAAACAAGATGGGCGGCCATCTTTTGTTTTGAAAATACGGTTGGGGACGCACAAATCACCACATTTAGGTCGACCTTAGAGATGGTCGTCCCCGATTTTCGGCGATAATGGAAACCGAGGAAGCCCATCTCAGAAATGACCAAATCCAAGCCCTTTGGTCGTGGGAGGAGCCAGCATTCGTAGTGCACTGGTCCCCCTGACATGCCAGGACACCAACCGGGCACCCTAGGGGGCACTGCAGTGGACTTAAAAAGGTCCCAGGTGCATAGCTCCCTTACCTTGTGTGCTGAGCCCTCAAAAACCCAGTCCCCACAACTGTACAACACTACCATAGCCCTTAGGGATGAAGGGGGCACCTAGATGTGGGTACAGTGGGTTTGTGGTGGGTTTTGGAGGGATTACATTTACTACCACAAGTTTAACAGGTAGGGGGGGATGGGCTTGGGTCTGCCTGCCTGAAGTGCACTGCAGTACCCACTAAAAGTGCTCTAGGGACCTGCATACTGCTGTCATGGAGCTGGGTATGATATTTGAGGCTGGCATAGAGGCTGGAAAAAATATTTTTTAATTGTTTTTTTAGTGTGG